>NC_143149.1:22444166-22747500 GCF_059928025.1 Delphinapterus leucas
AGATTGTATATAAACAAGAGGATACAGGTACTTTACATGTATAATAAATTAGTCAGGTATATGAAGTTTTATTTCTTGAATTTGCATTTTAGAACACAGTGCAGAATCAAATTCATTTTTAGCAGGTTTTTAAATGACTGTATCAATGCTTAACTGAATCCTTGCCTGTCACTGTTTTTACTACGATTCCTGGTTTGTAAATTTTAAAAGCCCATGGAAGTGTCAATTTTGTAATGTTTTTAGAAAAGCAATGCTCCTTATACACTAACTAGTGGGTGGAGAAATTGCCTAGATATATGTGGGGGGTTTAGACGTCAGCATTCCTTTTCCAAGTGGTACGTGGGCTTGTGTAAATTTAAATAGTCTCTTAATTCTGTACTGTGACCTGATGGTTATCCCATTAGGTAATATCTCAGTGGTTAAAATTTTTATTTCCCACAGACATTTGTTTTTATAACCTGTAGAATCTGAAAATAGTGAAGTACCAATAAGGTTTTAAGTAACTTACATGGTTATATTTTGCTTTTATTTGACATGTAAATCAAAGCAGAGCTTGACTGCTCTAGAAATTTCCAGGTGTTGTTGTTTTCCCTAAAAAGCAAAGGCAGAAACATTTTTTGTAATGTTTTGTTCTAAAATGCTACTTTCATACAATTACACACCTGTTCTAATGCTGGCCACTTTAGAAACATAGGGGCATAGATATAATTTATTGTTATTCTGTCTCCTGCCCATTGTGATTAGGCATAGAGTTCCATAGTTTCTTATTTTGAATTTCAGCGACCAGGTCCTTAAAACAGATTGCTTCCTTTCTTTAATTCCTATATTTTCAAACTTAGATGTCTTGTCCTTTGCTCTCTCTTTACAGCATGTTCTATCATGATCAGACATTTTGTTAGCAATTATCCGAATATTCTGGTCTTGTTTGCTATATAAATTTGAGATGGTGGTCGTCTCTTGTTTTGCAATATTAATTTTTATAAGGATACCTTTTTACAATGAATGAAAATAAGTATTTGAATACATCTCAGATTATTCCAACACTCAACCCTCTTCAGAGTTCTTTTAGGTCCCTTTCCTGGCTGCCTTTATCCCCCTCCAAAATAAATGTCCTAAATTTATGCCCTCCTTATAACAAGGAATAGGTTGGAGTTTGGCATTACTGTACATATTCCTAAATAGAAATAATATGTATCTTTGCATGCATTTACTATGCATACTATTGCTGTAATTGTATGTCACCAAATATTGAAAGTAACTAATGGTTGGTTGGAATTTTGTTTTTATTATAAAATATTCAATGTTATGGTAGTTTCTTTCTGCTCCTTTTGTTCATTCAGTCAGCACTCAATACATGCCATGTATAGGTCACTGTGCTAAGTGTCATGGGAGATAACTGTGTGTTTAATGGTATTGGTTCACAAGGAGCTCAAAATTGTTAGAATGATGAAGACATAATCCAGGACATTGAAGCCAGTGCCTAAAAAACAAATATGATTCCTTTTGCTGTGATACAAAGTGTAGATTTAAGGTGAGATTTTTTTTCTTGCTCTTTTATTTTTAAAGCATTAGTATTTAGACATGTATGCTCTTCTGTAAGAAATCACAAATTTAGATGAAAGGCAACTGGAGGAGCATGATTTAAATTCAGAAATATTAACTGAAGAGTTTCTCTAAATGTCAGATTTCTACTTTGTAAATGTTTGCTTCCATAAAATAGTTAATAATGAATAAGACTCTGGAAATGGAGAACAGTAAAGTGTTTAAAAACTATTTTTTAATAGAGATCAATCAGAAATAAAGTAGAATTTAGTACCATGCCTTGTAGATACCATAAAAAACTATGTGATATAGTCAAAAGAGCAAATAGGCTTTGAGGCCAAACAGATGGATTCTGTTCTCTGCTCTTCCACTTTCTAAGTGTGTGACTATGGCTCTACAGTTTTCAGTGTATCCTTTACTAAATGGGGATAATGATACCCATTCCACAAGACATTTGAGAGGATTAAATGAAATAATGTGATAAATGTAGCACATAGCAGAACTTCAGAAACTTAGATCCCTACTCCTCTGCTACATTTTTTGCTTTTGAGCGTATTTAGAATGGACACATACATACTTCTGAGTACTTCTGCATCCCCCACTTCTCCACTTAAATTGTCTTTATTTCCAAGCTCAGTCCCAGGTGGCATTTGGATAAAATGTAGGTTACCAGGTAATCTACAAAGCATACAATCGAATTAATTGTCTTGGAACTTGGTCTTTGTCTCCTCCCCACCCCACATCACATTTAATAAATTTGTTTATTTTTGCAGCTTATAAATTAAGAAGTGTGTTCATAAGATACATATACCCATTTTTTAAGAATATATTTATTAAAAATTAATATCCAGCTGAAAATAATGCCACAACATTCATTTGAATTCCATAAAGCACATCCAGTGTAGCACAAAGAATATGTAGGATTAATGCAATGGTTTTTGCAATTTATACTTAAATTTTAGGGTTATGTGAATTTGTCATATTCTAATACAGTATTCTTGGTTAACACCTCCCTCCTTCAGTGTAAGTCTTCTCTAAATATTTTGCTGGAACAGGATTTTAACAGTCCTCATATTGTTACTTTGACAACCCCTCGATGAACCGGGCCTCTCATTATTTATGCTCTTGTCTAGTCCCCTCCCACACAGACTGTGAACTAAGCCTGGGACTGCTTTGATGAATAAAATGAAGTAGAAGTGATGCCATGCCAGGTTTAGGACTAGCCCTTGGAATTGGCCTGGTAGCTGCAGTTTCTTGCTTTTGGAATACTCTTTCTTGGATCCCAGCTGCCATGCCATGAGGAAGCACAAGCAGCCGTATGGAGAAGTTCATGTGGGGAAGAACTGAGGCCTCTAGCCAAAGACCCACCAAGCTTGGTTAAGGCTCTAGATGACTCTAACGCTCCACGTGTCCTAGACTTTTAGCCTCAGCTGAGTGTCCAGTCCAGCCTCCAGGTGACACCAATCGTCCTAACACCTAGCTCATACCACATAGAGCAGAAGAGCCACCCAGGTAACCTACCATTTTAGGGGTGGTTTGTTATGTAGTAATAGCTAACTGAAATACCCCTGCTATAAGAAAATATTGAGTATAACTCAATGCATATTGTCTATTGGTCAAGAAAGTTTGCGTCATTTCTCAGGCAGATTACTGAAAATGGTTCTCTCACAGCTGCTTGGAAGAATAAGTGAAGATTTTTAAACAAATCACCAAACATATTTATTTCTTTTGATATGTTCAATTACTTTGTATTTATATCTTACAATTTAAGATTTTTTTCCCCTCAGAAAGCAAAAAATAATTTTATGCACATCTTTATGGGTCATGGCGTTGTAGGAAAAAGCAGGAAGTTGAAGCTAGAAGACCCAAGTTTTAAGCTATAATTATTACTAGCTATGTGATCATGGCAAGTTTTATTATATCTCTGAGTTCTCAGTCTTTTAGCCTAAAAAATGATGGCTTTGGGCCACATGAGCTCCAATTTACCTTTCAACTCTAACATTTTAAGATTGTTATGTATTTTGTTACTTATTTTTCATCAGAGTAAGTAATACAGACTTGGATTATGTAAGAGTCGGCAGATAAAACACTCCTGGTATCTGGAATAAAGTTTATATACAGCCTTTTTCCCCTTTAAGAAAGTGTTAGCATTACCTGAGGGCCCATGCGTGGCTCCCTGTGGCCTTTAGTGGCCTTTATCATCCTCCTCTGTTCTTGCCACATCTTGGTAGATAAAATGTCAGACCATTTTTTAGTGTCCAGCTTTTCTGGCTCATAGTTTAGATGTTACTTGGGATTTTAAGAAGGTCAAAATGCAGTAAGTGTGCATTAGGGAACTCTTCAAGTACTTTAGGTTTAATTATATATCTAATCAAATCACTTCTTTAAAGTACATCTTGCTGAACAGTGCATGTCTTAACGGTAATGCAGAAATCCCTTGGAGCAAGTTTTCTTGCCTGCTTACGTTGGGATATAGTGTATAAAATCTTTATGCATGTGTATATTCATTGTGTAACAATAAGGGCTGAAAATGTCTTTTTTATTTTTCATTAGGGAATCACTACTACTAAAACAGTCTCTATTTTGTCAAGCATGACATGTCTACTGGTGAGGGTAATTAGTACCCATGCCAACTATGTTGTTTTTCTCTTTGAGAAAAGAATTTTTAGTAGGAAGGGACCTGTGTTAAAAAGCAGGTGGTAAAACTTAGGAATTCAGTTAAGCTCAGCTTAGCCACCCTCCTCTGAACTTCGGTTTCTCCTATACTCATATCCAAAAACGACAAGTTTCCTGCAGTTTTCAATATTAGACTAGTTGAGGGATAAAAAAGGGGCGAGTACTAAATCATTTTGCTGGGAATATGATTCATTATTAAAATTTGATTTAGAAGCCAAATTACAAAAGTGATATTTCAGTATATCCTTTTAAAATTGTAAGAATCTAAGTTTAAAGTGCTTCTTCTGACTCTCCAAGTATACCAGACTTTATAGGGTAGGTTAGATTACAGCTGCAGCAGTAGCTTGAAAAACATCCATCTGGCAGAGTGGCAAGGGAATAGGAGATCAGGTAGAAACACAGAAGGTCACTTTATGCTATTGTTGATGTCCTAGTTCTTCAGTGAGTGGAATTGTGAGTGGTGTTATTTACATATAGTTATTTATTAATTATTACATAATAAAGATATTTTAAAATAGCCCTCTAGGGCTTCCCTGGTGGCGCAGTGCTTGAGAGTCCGCCTGCCGATGCAGGGGTCACGTGTTCGTGCCCCGGTCCGGGAAGATCCCACATGCCGCAGAGCGGCTAGGCCCATGAGCCATGGCCGCTGAGCCTGCGCATCCGGAGCCTGTGCTCTGCGATGGGAGAGGCCACAACAGTGAGAGGCCCACGTACCGCAAAAAAAAAAAAAAAAAATAGCCCTCTAA
Organism: Delphinapterus leucas; assembly: GCF_059928025.1. Lineage (NCBI taxonomy): Eukaryota > Metazoa > Chordata > Mammalia > Artiodactyla > Monodontidae > Delphinapterus > Delphinapterus leucas. Next base: position 22,449,131 of record NC_143149.1, read on the forward strand.
TGATTATGATTTGATTACGGTCTCTCTGGCTTAAACTGTTTAGTGAATGTCAGTTGACAGTAGATTATTCCGCAAAAAGTTTTTAAATCCTTTTAGTAAAGGGTGAACCTTAGTATGTGAAAAAGGCTTGCTTAGTTACAAAAAGAAGTCTGATGTCAGAAACTCTTCTGGCCTAAGGAAAGGCAGCAAAAAGTGGAGAGTTCATTATGGATTTGAGAACTCTGATATTATCTGTAGCTTTGAATTGGTATTATTAGAAACAGTTGTTTGGCCATAATGTGAAAACAACATAAACAATTTCTTAATTCATTGTGTACCAGTTACCTGGTATCTCAGTTAGCTCGGGCTGCCATACCATACTGGCTTGTGGAGGGCTGCCTTTTTGCTGAGAGAGAAAGAGAGCTCTTGGCTCTCTCTTCTTTGTAAGGGCACTAACCCCGTTATGAGGGCTTCTACCCTCATGACCTCATCTAGCCCTAATTACCTCCTGAAGGCCCTGTCTCCAAATCCCATCATGTTGAGGGTCAGGTCTTCAACATGTAAACTGGAAGGGCAGACATACTCACCTGGTTATTTTTGTATGCTACTTTCTTTTTCTTTTTTAAAGAAGTATAATAATTGTTCAGGAAATCTCCCCTCCCCCACCTCCGAAGCATATTCATCCATTCTCTCACTTGCTTAATTAATTTAGAATTATAAAAGGAAATTTCTAAAAGTATCAAGAATCTTAATATCCTTTTTAAAAGAAGGCTATTTTCAGTGACTAATAAGAAAATGTCTTTCTCTGCTAAGAATGGCATCAATAGTAAAACTTTAAAAACACTATAAATACCGTGCATAATTATTTGAAATACATATTGGGTAGTCAAATTAGTAAATTTGGAAATAGACTAAATATAAAATACTTCATATGTTGATTTTCCTTTTGTAAAGATGCTTTAATCTTTCAATAGTAACATGGTAATACCCTACTCTGAATACCATAAAAATTCCCCTAAAGTAATCTCCTAGTGTCTGAGAGGGTTCAATACCCATTAGAATTGGGTAAGGAGGCTTCCGCAGGGAATAGAGCTAGAGACCTCTGCTCCTGGCTGCCTTTGGCTGCTGAATTCACATGTGCAAACTCAGAAATGTCAGGACTCGATCACTGAAGGAACTTTGAGGTAACAGCATGTCTCCCAAGCCCTAGAGCTCTGAAGCACACTAAAATCAGATAACAGAATTTCTCATTCTCTAGTTTATACAGTTAAAATGACTGTCCAAGGATCTAAGGTGGAATGATTTCCCCATAAATAATCTTTAAATGACAATTGGTGGACTTGTTTCCTTGTACTTCCAGAATAAGTCATCTACCTGTTGAACGTTAGTTAGAATCTTTGATGTTTAGATTTGAAAACCTAAGATTGTAAATATTAATTATAAAAAGGAATTCATGTGAGATTTGAGTAGTGTGAAAACTTTTCTTTTGAAAAGTATAAGACATCAGGTTACTGTCAGACCAAGAAATTTGATGTCCATAAAGTCTGCCGGCTGTTTCTCATTAAGCAATGCAAAATTAATGTTGCACCTTCTGAAAGTGTTAAGCATTCTTTTTTCTTTCCTATATAAACCCTATGAGAGGACGCTAGAAACTCATTTTCATGCATACATTTCAATTCTTCAGCTGATTCTGAGGCTGAAAAAGAGAAACACAAATTTCTGGCTGTTGAAGAATCCCCTTGGAGTTTCCACAATGATAATGTTGAGTTAAAATTTAATTAAGTTGGCATTCAGAGCTTTACTCTCACAAAATTACCCTATGGATTACCCGCTCTCTATTGTCTGTTCATTTCCTTTCCGCTATCCTTCTCTTCCCCATGCATAAGACTTAAAGTAAGGATAGTCCTTTATAGACTCATTTTAAAAAATAAACTTTTACTATATAAGGCAATTGACAGGTTGTCATCTGGCTCTGCTTGAATGCATAGCCAGACCATATCTGGATTTAGCACCAAACTTAGGGTTTCACAATTTAAGGAGGGATATTGACCAGTCAGAGGGTGACCAGGAAGATAGTCAAGAAATTATTCTGGAAGAAGCAGTTGAATCAATTGGAGGGATTTAGTTCAAGAAAAGACCAAATGACTGTTAGAGATACATAGAAAAATCCAGCACTAGGAAAGAAGCAGGTAAATTTTCTTCTCCAGTTTCAATATTCTGTTATTCCTCCATGTCCCCTGATGCTTATTATTATTATTATTTGCATTATGCGGGCCTCTTACTGTTGTGGCCTCTCCCGTTGCGGAGCACAGGCTCCGGACGCGCAGGCTCAGCGGCCATGGCTTACGGGCCCAGCCGCTCCGCGGCATGTGGGATCCTCCCGGACCAGGGCACGAACCCGTGTTCCCTGCATTGGCAGGCGGACTCTCAACCACTGCGCCACCAGGGAAGCCCTATTTTATTTTATTTTTTGGCTGCGTTGGGTCTCTGTTGCTGGTCCTGGGCTTCCTCTAGTTGCGGCAAGCAGGGACTACTCTTCGTTGCAGTGCGCGGGCTTCTCATTGTGGTGGCTTCTCTTTGTTGCGGAGCACGGGCTCTAGGCGCGCAGGCTTCAGTAGTTGTGGCACACAGGCTTAGTTGCTCCGCGGCATGTGGAATCTTACCGGACCAGGGCTTGAACCTGTGTCCCCTGCATTGGCAGGCGGATTCTTAACCACTGCGCTACCATGGAAGTCCTCATGCTTATTATTTTAAATAACTTCTTTTGTTAAGAAGTCCTACATTTCTAGGGAACCCTCCTACACTGTTGGTGAAAATGTAAGTTGGTGCAGCCACTATGGAGAACGGTATGGTTTCTTAAAAAACTAAAAATAGAGTTAACATATGATCCAGTATTCCCACACCTGGGCATATATCCAGAAAAGATGAAAACTTTAAGTCGAAAAGATACATATACCCCAATGTTCATAGCAGCACTATTTACAATAGCCAGCACATGGAAGCAACCTAAATGACTATCAACAGATAGATGAATGGATAAAGAAGATACATACATACATACAGTGGAATATTACTCAGCCATAAAAATGGATGAAATAATGCTATTTGCAGCAACATGGATGGACCTAGAGTGAAGTAAGACAGAGAAAGACAAATATATGATACAAATTATATGTGGAATCTAAAAAATGGAATCTAAAATGAACTTAATTACAAAACAGAAATAGACTTACAGACATAGAAAACAAACTCATGGTTACCAAAGTGAAGAGGCAGGGGAGGTATAAATTAGGAATGTGGGATTAACAGTACTATATATAAAATAGATAAACAACAAGGACCTACTACTGTATAGCGCAGGGAACTATATTCAATATCTTGTAATAACCTATAATGGAAAATAATCTGAAAAAGGATATATATGTGAATCACCTTGCTGTATGCCTGAAATTAACACAACAATGTAAATCAACTATACTTCAAATTAAAAAAAAAAAAAGTCCTACCTTTCTGGGGCACTCATCCAACAGTATGGTCATACTCTCAGTATTGATAGGATTTGATCTGAGTGCTGAGTTGAGTCAGAACTACCAAAGTAATCCCTGCCTACCAAGAGTAATTCTTCCTGCCTCTCAGCCATACTGATCCATTTCTGAACATACTATCCAGAACCAAAGTGCCCAGCCAAAGGAAAGGAAGGAAGGCAGAATGAGAGTTCTGAAGTCAGACTTACCTGCATATGATCTCTGACTGTGCTATTAACTTGCTGTATTAACCCCCCTGTTTCTCAGTTTCCTCATTTGTTATATGGAGATAATAATAGTTTCTAGTTCTGGTAGTAGTTGTGTAAAGTAAACAAGTTAATACATAGAAAGTACACAGTAGATTTTAGCTGTTATTCCAATAAAATACTTGGTATTTTCAAAATGTTTTTATATGTTTTATTTCATTTTAGCCAGAAAATAACACTGTGAGGAAGCCAGTACTATTGTTACCCAACTCCCTCCCATTACAGAGATAGTGACTTCAAAACATTAATACGTTAAACACTGTTAGGTTGTAGGAGTAATATGTCTATTTATGAAACTAGTCCTGATTTAATCTGCTGTGATGGGACTGTATCTATTATTAGGTGTATTTAGCTCTAGGCACTGTGCTTTAGAGAACTGTTGACCAAGAATGCCAGGACCAGAAAAAAAGACTCATAATGGGAAAGAAGTCATTATTATTAGAGGATCTAGTAAAGTGTATTCTGTAGAAGAGACAAGTTAAAAGAGATATAGTTTGGGGGGAAGGTGTGAATAAAGTATCTTTTTAAAATTTTATTTCTACTTTGGTTCATCAATTTTCATTCTCCAGATAGTTTCTCTTTTAGATTATTATAATAGCCCAAGAGTTGAGAAACTTCAAGGAGACTGTCTAATCTTTATTATGGTACTACTTAAAATACCTCTTCAAAAGACAGGCATCAGTGATGAGATATATTTATTTCCATGGACTCATGCCCGTATTGATTCTCTAGCTTTTAATTTGGCTTGATTCTGATTTAAGTATCACTGTCTCAAAGAACTTCTTAGCTGTACCTCACAAGCCGATTAATCATGTCTCTGTGCCTAAAAGAAATTTAATAAGCTCTGATTATGCAGTTATTATATCTTCCTGGGAGTTTTGTATTAAAGGCAGATACAGTATTTTATTTGTAGAAGGGAACACTGATCTATCTTAACCAAATGATAAGCTTGAATGAGATGTGTTTTGTTAAGATAACCAGAGCAGAGCTGGAACATTTGTAAATGTCCATTTATAAGGTGATGGTTAAATAATTACGATGCAGCTACACAATGGAAATACTATCCAGAGAATAAGATAGACCTCTATGTGCTAATATTTTAAGAGAAGAAAAGCAAATTGCAGAAGGAGAGTTGTCAGTATTGTAGAAAAAGAAAGAAAGGAGGGTCAAAGACTGTCGTAGATTTGGGGAGACATAACGGCCCAATAACGAAATGTATTCTTCCTGACATCTGGCAAATGAACTTTTAAAAGTTTTTGAGACAGACAGGAAATTTGAATACTGACATGGACATTAGGTGATACCAAAGATTTACCACTATTTTATTAGATATAATAATATCGGGGTTTTTTAAGAAATTGCCCATAATTTTTAGAGGCACCTACAGAAGTATGTAGTGTCTTGAATTTGCTCCAGAATACTTCAGTGGGGAAAATAAAAGAGATAACAGAAGCCAGTGTAACGAAGTCTTAATAATAAATGATTGTTGAATCTGGGTGATGAATACATGGATGTTCAGGTGAACACTGAAAGATCTGAGCAGATGATAAAGTTTTATGATTCTTCTCCTGATTTGGTAAAGTAGTAAGTCTTGCCTTATTCTGAATGCATGTGTGCCCTTGCAGGTGGGCACACACACACAGACACACACGCTACTTTCTGACTTGGGACAGCTCCGGAAACCAAGAAACTCATTCAGCATTAAGCCTAGCTAGAGTAGGGTGATCAACCATCCCAGTTTGCCTGGGATGCGTGGGTTTCCTGAGACTAAGAATGTCTCGGGCAAACCAGGATGAATTGGTTACCCTAATCTGAAAAATTCAGGAGGATTTGATCTAGGTCAAAGTGGAAATCTTAAAGAAAACCTCAGTACACTACACATCATGAAGTTAGGCAGCTCTCTGATGACTTACATCCTGGCTTCTCAGTTGTGGTTTTGTTCTTTCCTAGGGAACGCTTCAAACATCACACAGGACTGTGTTGAAATGTGGTGTAAATCTTTCACACAAATTCAAAATCAAATTCACCAAGCTGGATTATTCATATCCCCTGTTCTCTTTTATTAACGTAAATCAAAAGCTAACCATAACTTTCATTTCTTTTTTTACTAGTATGAGGCACTGTGTTAAGCCTTCTAACATAAAATTAAGATATGCTGTTCATTCTCAATGAGCTCACAGTGGATTAGAGGAGACAGACACATAGATATTTAACTATATGATTTCATGACAAGTGTTACAGTAAAAGATTGTGGCAAATAGTTTTAAGACTGTCTTTGGCAATCTTTTTACTGACCACTTTTTGTTGCAAAAGTAGCGTCGTAGTGTCCAAAGACAGAATAAGAGGAAAGGAGATATTTATCTGGAGTACTGGTATTTTGGAATCTCATTTTAAAATCTTGTTTAAGGATTGCCCCAAATTTTGTACAGGCAGACCTCGTTTTACACTTGGCTTTAGTGTACTTCTCAGACACTGTGTTTTTACAGATGGAAGATTTGTGGCAACTCTGCGTTGAGCAAGTTTATTGGCGCCATTTTTCCAGCAGCATTTGCTCACTTCATGTTTCTGTGTCACATTTTGGTGATTCTCACAATATTTCAAACTTTTTCATTATTCTATTTGTTATGGTGATCTGTGATCAGTGGTCTTTGATGTTACTACTACGACTTGCTGAAGGCTCAGATGATGGTTAGCATTTTAATAATGTATTTTTTAACTAAGATATGTACATTTTTTTAGACATAACACTATTACACACTTAACAGACTACAGCATAGTGTAAATATAACTTTTGTATGCACTGGGAGACCAAAAAATTTGTGACTCACTTTATTGCGATATTCACTTTATTGCAGTGGTCTGGAACAAAACCCACAATATTTCTGAGGTATGCCTGTACTTTGTAAAAATAGAACAATAATAATAGTCTTAAGAAATTAAGAATTTTTATAATATTTTATGTTTCTTAGATGAGAAGTGCTGTCAAGATTGGGATATTCTGTCTCTGTGTTAACTTCAAAAGCTTTCTCAGTACTAACAAACTGAGGAACCTTTCCCCAGTACCCAGCAGTCATTTGTGAGATAGCCATGTGTGTTTGGTGTTAAATGCTAAAATTCCCTTAGGATTGAATATGTAATAATACATTTAAATCTTGAGACGTAGTTTTCATGATTTCTTTGCTCAGTAGGAAAAAAATATTTGGAAATTAAATTTTGATATTCTAGGCACATAATAAAATATAGGTCTTCCAAAGGTGATGGCTGCATTGTGTATCTATAGAATTTTCTTGCTTTGATATTTAATCCTTAGGAATACTTTGTCTTCCATTGTTTGGATTTGTTAAGGAGTCATGTGTGAAATTAAATTTAAGTGGGAAAATATTTTGTTATTTGTAGGCCTTTAGTTTTTTTAGCAAATTAATAATTGTGGCAGTTGAGCTGTTTGGAGTGAACCAGAGTGAACGATGAGGTCAGAAAGTTGGAGGTAGTAATGAGAGATTGTCTGTGGCCTTCTAGATCATTATAAAGACTTCAGCTTTACTTAGAGTGAGATGAAGAGCCATTGGAAGATTTTGAGCTGAGGACCGGAACATCTAACATTTTAACAGGATCACTCTGCTGCTATGTTTCGTAGGCTCTCAGAGAATTATGCTGGAAGCAAGGAGGCTGTTACAACCAATCAGCTGAGAGAGGATGGTGCTTAGACCAGGATAGTGATAGTACATGTGGTGAGAAGTGATGGGATTCTGGAGAGACTTTGGAGATAAAGCCAACAGAAATAGTCTGATGCAGTGAGCATAGTGTGTGAGAGAAAGATGACAATCAAGAAAGACTATCAAAGTTTTTGACCTGAGTAACTAAAAGGATGGAGTTGCCATTAACAGCAATAGGAAATTCTGCAGAGTAGCTTTTGGAGGGAATACTAAGAGCTCAGTTTTGAACATGATAAGCATGCAGTGTCTCCTGTATATCCGTAAGGTGATGTCAAGTAGGACGTTAGATTATGAGAGTTTGGAGTTCAGCAAAGAAGACTGAACTGGAGATAGAATTGAGGAGTTGTCAGCATATAAATGTTGTTTAGAGCCCCAAGACTGCATGAGATCACCAAAAGAGTGAGTGTAGATAATGAGGAAAAAAGGTCTAAGGACACAGTCCTGGAGTTCTCCAATGTCAAGAAAGTGAGGAGCAACCAGAAAAGAAGTGTGGGTACCTAGGTGTCCTAGACACCAAGGGGAAAACATTTCAAGAAGGAAGAAGTGCTCAGCTATGTCAGATGATGCTGATAGGTAAAGTAAGATGAGGACTGATAAATGACCGTTAAGAAATAACTTCTAAGATACTTAATAAGGTGATAATAAGTAATAACCACCATTTGTTGAGCTTTTTCTATGTGATACTGTATTAGGTGCTTTATATAGTTATCTATAATGCATGAAATAGCCTTATATGGTAGGAATTATAATTCTCATTTTACAGATATTAGAAACCAAGGCTCAGAGACATTAAGAAATTAGTCCAAAGCCATATACCTTGTAAATTTTGCAGAGGAGGAAAGCAAACCCAAGGCTTAAAAGCCTCCACTCACTTCCTTATTTTGTGCTGCCTGCACTTCTGTTAAAGTTGCATCCACAGTTTTATAACAGGTTGTCAGTTGTTCCTATTTTAACTATGCATGTATGTGTAGGATAAGTTAATGCATTATTGTATGCTGCAAATGTGTATCATAAAAATCAAAGATAAATGTATATATACAAGTTTATTGTTTCCTATGGCCTGATTCCAAGAAGAAAACTTTGAATTATGAGATTTATTTAAGTAAGGATTCTTTTTTCTGTAAACATTTTACAATATGAAAATATTAGTAATAACATTTCTCTTACAGCAGAATAATATTAAGATGGGTTTTTGATAGAGTTTTTATATTTGCAGTTGTTTCATACTTTATCACCCTACATGTTTTTTATTTTATTCTTTTTTTTTTTTTTTTAAAGAAGATGTTGTGGGTAGGAGTTTATTTATTTATTTTTGCTGTGTTGGGTCTTCGTTTCTGTGCGAGGGCTTTCTGTAGTTGTGGCAAGCGGGGGCCACTCTTCATCGCGGTGCTCTGGCCTCTCACTATCGCGGCCTCTCTTGTTGCGGAGCACAGGCTCCAGACGCGCAGGCTCAGTAGTTGTGGCTCACGGGCCTAGTTGCTCCACGGCATGTGGGATCTTCCCAGACCAGGGCTTGAACCCGTGTCCCCTGCAGTAGCAGGCAGATTCTCAACCACTGCGCCACCAGGGAAACCCCCTATTTTATTCTTTTTATCGCTCTACATGTTTGACTTTTAAAGTATTCCCAACAAAAAATCTGTTTTAAGAATAAATATGAGGTGTGTAAACTGACAGTGACTGCTGTCTTGTGCACAGTGATGCCTTAAATGTTTGATTCTTGTGTTTGCTAGTTTACAGCCAACACAAAATTATCAAGTAACGTGTGAGTATTTTACAAATGGGCCTGCTTTCCTTTTTTTTCCAAACCAAAATTACACTCTGTTAATTATCCTAGCATTTAGAAAATTACTCTTATCGTTGCTATGCCATTTGGTAGTTGAGGTATAAAGTTGGCACTGTGTGGTAACCATTCACTAGATCACATGATTTTAATTGCTTTGCATCAGAAGATAGCATTTAGTATATAATGTTTAGTGATAAATTTTTTTCTAGAGGAAAAGCTCCTGGACTCTTAGTAGTATAAGCTTGTTCAAACCATCGTTTGTTCTCAATTTGTACTTCTTCTTTTCGCTTTTTACCATTTCCTCAAATTTATTGCAGGCATTTCACAGATTTTTATGTGCCTTCCAATGATACTATTTAGTTTGCACAGTTAGCATCCACATTGGAATGACTCCTCAGAAAGTTTCACCCTGCTTTTTCTGTACTCACTCTCCCTGTGAGTTCATCCACTCCCATAGCTCAACTACCTCTACTTAGATGCTGCTACCATTTTGCTAACTGACACTGTCATTATCTCCCTCCTAGATTAGTCCTGCAGGCTTCTATTCAGATCTTCCTGTCGTCAGATTTGCCCTCCCTCTCCAGTTTATTCTCTACTGAGTAACCAGAGTGATCTTTCCAAAACTCCATTCTTAGTCCCATTACCACTAGGGTATCGTATAGGCACTCAAACACAATAAACCCAAACCTCACATTCTCTCCCTTTGGGTTACCTTTCCTTCCCTTCCCTTCCCTTCTCTTCTTCCCTCTCTCCCTCCCTCCCTTCTTCCTTCTTTTCCTTCCTCTATCACTGACATTTCCAAACTGGAAGCTGCTATATCCCTTACTACTTAATTATCAATTATCAGATTCTAGCAATTCTCCTTCCTAATAGTTTTTGACACTCACTCCTCAACTCCATTTTTTAACAACTGCTCTTTTTCAGGCCTTCTATCACTTTCTACTATTTCAATTACAGAGCCTTCTAGTTTATTTGAGTTATATAAGTTTTAAAATTATACAGATTAAAAATTATATTACCATTTTCAAAGCATTATAGATAATTTTTAGTCTCATAATGATTTTTTAAAATCCAGAAACTAGATATAATTTTTTGTTTTGGCCTTCTACATGAACAATTAGTGTGTGTGTATATGTATTCATTCATTTAGGGACTTAGTTTATTTTCAAGAATAAGAAATAAATACTATTATTTACCCAACTATATACAAATAAAATTTTGTAAGAGATACTTAATACGAAAAAAGAAAATCTTTTTGTGCATCAGCAATGCAGTTGTCACCTTTTCATTATAATATTAAATGTCAGCTCTGTCCTATGAGAGCTTACTGACACATTGACCATTCATCCAAAGCAGTTACTGTCTCTTGAGGAAGCTTCCCAACTGCAGTTTAAAGTCAAATTCAGCCCTGAAAGTGGGCCAAGAAGGAGTGACAGGAACTAGATTTACCTTCCTTCCTGAAACAATTAAAAAAAAAAACTGGATAAAATATATGAAACTGATTTTCAGAAGTTGAACATCAGGCAGTACATAGTAGTGATCCTTGAGTGATAGGAATCAAATAAGGTGAGTTCTGTGATTGCTCCAGGTTGCTGCCTAGAAAGAATTTCCAGGCCTTGATGCAGGGAGGGAAAATCCAGGAGGCACCCAGTGGTTTCCCTGACTTGAGAAGATGGAATTAGAAGATTGAGGAGACCAAGGTGGCAAGAGTTAGCAAGGTGGAGGACCAGTGAAGGGAGAGCTGCACAGAGAAGAGAGCTCCAGAGAGCTGCAAAGGATCCCCTTACTATCTTCAGCTGAGTACTGAGTAATACAGATATGAGGAAACTACCTGAGGCTGATAAAGGAACCACCCAAAAGGATTAGAGGTAACAATCCTAGCAACTCACAGAGACTTTAATCATTTCTGTTGCCACCAGCCAGAAAGGACAAACCTCATAATTCATTAGATATCATAGAGTACTCAAAAGGGTAATGCTTCAGTAGAAGGGGAAAATTAGTCCTAGAACAAAGGCTGCTCTGGTCCTACTTACAAAGCTTAAACACAAGCTTTGAAAACAACCTAACATCTGTACAATTGGAGTCCCCAAAAGAGAGAATGGTAAGAGAGAGGGCAGAAAAAATATTTGAAGAAATAATAGCTGAAAGTTTTCCAAATTTGATGAAAACTGTAAATAATAGATCGAAGAAGCTCAGCCAACCCCAAGCACACACATACACCAAAAAAAGAAGGAAAAAAAAACAAACAAACTGTACCAAGGTACATCACAAGTCAAATTTCTTAAAGTCTGTGATAAAGAGAAATTATGAATATATCCAGAACAAAAATCACATGTACATAGGAGTAAAGATAGCATGTAGGCAGACTTCTAGTCTGAAACAATGCAAGCCAGAAGATAGTGAAACAACATCTTTAAAATGTTAAAGGATGGGGAAAATAAGCCCTGAAAATAATTTGATAGTCCCTAGAGGTATCATTTACAGTAAGTTGACAGGTGTCTGAAGGCAGAAACTTGGATGGGCTGCTTGTTTGATGATTCAGAAATTTTAGTCATCTGTTTTTATGTGGCATTTTACATTTTAAAGGTATGTGGGTATATGTGGGAGAAAACTTTTCATGAACTTTTGAAATAGCTAGGATGGGTGGTTTTATCTCCATTTTACATGTGAGGAAGCTGAGCTATGTAGGTAATATAACTTTCAGAGTTCCACAAGTCCAGGACTGTGATCATGTTTCCTGACTTCCTATTCAGGACTCTTTTCCAAACTACCTGATCTCATTATTAGCTGTGTATTGCTCAAAAATAGTTCCTAAACTTAGAGACTGTCAGAACATATAAAATGTATGGAGTGCCTTGAAAGCAGTAATAGATAGCACAGTATTAAGTAATTCTATTGTATCAAAACATGTGAAGAAAATAAATGGAAAATCTTATTAAATCCCAAGGCCCAAAATAGAAGACATGAGACATGGTAGTACATTAAAGTATATTAGACCCTGTGTGAAAAGCCATTACAGTATTGAAACTTTAAATAAATGAGCAGAGGTGGGAAAATTGCTATGGTTGCAGAGAAACTTTTAATTAAAGTAATGTTATTTCTGATTTTTTTTAAAAGGTGAGGACACGTTTGATTATTTTAATTATCATATTATATGTGAGCAGAGCACCTTTTAATAACTTGGTTCAAATTAAAATGTGGCAGAAATTAGTTGGGAAGAAACTTTATTTTCCTCCTGTATTTATACTGCATATGCAGTACATAAAATAGAAGAATTAAATACTATCTTGGCATATTTCATCGTATCCAAGGTAGGAAATTAATTCTGACCCATTGCTAGCAGCCTAATGGAATGAATACGGTCCATTGTCTTTTTTGTTTCCACTAGAACTTCTTCAAATATTCTTCAGAGATGCTTTTCAGCTTTTCCTATTAAAGAGAAATTTTGACAGCTAGCTCTTTATGATAAAATTGGGATTGAAAAGTTAGAACTTGAAAGGTGGACAGGATGCAAGTAACATAAAGAAGAATGTTTCCAATTATGAGCAATATGAGCCCCGACATGTCTTCCCAGAACAGTAGGAATGGTCCATGATGGAAAGAAATTAAGAAATAATGTGGAATAGGTAGGGTAGGGCTTGATAACTGAAGGCCTTGAAAAACCAGTAGGAGAAGTAGGTGAATGGCACTGATGTTAGAATTTACTCCTGAGATGAGTGAATTGTCTCTCATCCAGTTAGGAAATAGGAATTTTTGGCACTTCACCTCAGTATTTTCTGTGTATGTTAACACTCATTGTCTTTAAATAAATAAATACAGATTAGATGCCAAAGCAACAATTATTTACCTGAAGAGGGGGATACATTTTTCTTTCTCTTTTCTATCTAGTCAACTCCTTTACATCTAGCAGCGGGCTACAACCGAGTTCGGATCGTTCAGCTTCTTCTCCAGCATGGTGCTGACGTGCATGCAAAAGACAAAGGGTACGTGTATCAGCGTATTTCCTGTAATGGTTTCATTCATGGATATTTACTCTTTGTTTTCAACATCTGATACAGTAAAGTTTTTGAGCACTAGACAAAATCTTATATCCCATTGCCTTACAAGCTTGTGTAGCATTTTAAGAATGTTCACAGTGATTTGACTTCATTTTCATGTTCCTACTAATTAAGGATTCTTCTCATAACAATTTCCTAAATTAGTTTAATTTTATTGTATTCTATTATTTGAAGTTAAAATTTGTTTCTCTCAATTGCAATTACTATTTTTCAACTCTTAAGTTACACTTTAGAAAGATAGATAAATAAAAAATTCTGATAATCCAGTAACATAACTATCCTATTTATCAGGTGTGAAAGGACCATCTCTTACTAATAAACTAAAATCATAAGTATACGTAAGTATACAATATTCTGATTTTATCCTGATGAAATCTTGGCCATCTAAACTGAGAAAACCTAAAAGGTCCTTATGAAGGTTGATATGGGAGAGAGGTGTCTGGGAACCAAGAAAGCAGTATGTCATTTATTTTATGAATAGGTGCATTTTGGAAACCTTTGTACCACTTTCCTAGCTAACCTCCAGGGAAATGTGAGTTGGGTCTGCTAGCCTATGTGATGGGCTAACATTTCTCATTATGCCACTTTAATATCTAAAAGATAATTGACCTGACTGCCCAGATGAAGTAGTGTTCATATTACACTGATGAGCAGCATAAAGAAAAGAAGCCCTGGAGCAGGCTTTTGTTCACTTTGCCCCTCTTCGTGTCAGGAAACATAGACAAGAAGAAAGAGCTCAGTACTTGAGACAGCTCTCAGAAGAGGAGTCCATCATTTAAAATCTGCTCTTTTTGGTGCTCTTTCTCTCTTGCCTGCGCCAGGTTCTGTGCCACATGTGAATGGTGTTCCCATAGTATAGGGGCACAAATGCCTGATGCTCTTGTAAATCTCTTTTCCTTTGTGCATGTCTGAAAGCAGATGGTGTACAATAGGTGAGTCCTCAAGATAAGTACACCACAAAAAAGAGGGTCTTTGACTCATGCAGAATGATAACTCGGATATGCAAATTGTAATAGTTTGGATATTGAATTCTTATGCTGGAAATTACCATGAAAGTGAAATAAAATGGTAGGAATATTTCAATTCACTATCAGTTAACATGTATTTTCTATATATACTTACTATATGAAGCATGCGATTTTCAATTAGTACATGCACTTCTTCCTTTTACCAAAATGCTTTTCTAATTGGTGCTTTTATCATTAATGACATACATAAAACAAGATAAATACAAAAGGTTGAGCATTAGTTATGCTTTGTATTCTCTTATTTAATACTTCAAAATATTTTAAACATAATTGTACTAGGATTTATTAGATTTTGTTTCTTAGCACTTCTTGGATAAATGACTCTAAGTTCTTTGAAATGTTAGTATTTTAATTGGCCTTTTTCCATTTAGTGGACTTGTTCCTCTCCATAATGCATGTTCATATGGACATTACGAAGTCACAGAACTGCTACTAAAGGTAAGAGAAATTAAAAATATTGAATATTATTTGCTTTTTTTTTTAACTCATTATGAGCTTTCATGGGGGTTTTTTGCCAAGATTTTTAAGATAATAAAATTGTTTTTTTTTAAGGTTCACCATTGCCTTAAAATTTTTTAATTATTCAGCTTATTTTAAACTATTTTTTAAAAGCTGAAATTAAAGAAATTAAAACAATTGTTGACATTTCAGAGTTATAACTGAAATTTACAGTCAAATAAGCGAGTTTTTTTGATCCAGTGAAATGATTAGTGACCATTAATTTTTTTTTTCTCAATTCAGCATGGAGCTTGTGTTAATGCTATGGATCTCTGGCAGTTTACCCCACTCCATGAGGCTGCTTCCAAGAATCGTGTAGAGGTCTGCTCTTTGTTACTTAGTCATGGTGCCGATCCCACTTTAGTCAACTGCCATGGCAAAAGTGCTGTGGATATGGCTCCAACGCCTGAGCTCCGGGAAAGATTGACTTGTATGTATTTATATCCTAAAGTCAACATCGCTTGTTGTAAATTGTAATATCTTTCTTTTTTTTAATATTAATTAATTTATTTGGTTGCGTCAGATCTTAGTTCCAGCTCGCCAGTTCCTTAGTTGCAGCACGTGGGCTCTTTAGTTGTGGCATGCATATGGGATCTAGTTCCCTGACCAGGGATTGAACCCGGGCCCCCTGCATTGGGAGTGTGGCATCTTAACCACTGTTCCACCAGGGAAGTCCCTAGAATATCTTATTTTTGTTATTAGGGCTGTTGTTTTGTCTAACTTAGATAATAGACTTCTATTCTTACATGTTCACTAGTTTATTATCCTCTTTTCTTATCATTACTTTTCTTTTTGAATTCTACAGGAACCTCACATACATATACTATGCTTATTTTGTGTTTATTGAAGCCTAATTCTAATTCATGTGTTAAGTAAGGCTCCTTTTTCTTTTTTTAAAGATAAAAGAGGATGAGGAGTCCATCAATAACCATCTATTGAATACCTACTATGTTCCGGGAACTTGAAATATAGCAGTGTACAAACCAGAAAAAATCTCTAAGCTCACAGAGGTTATATTCTTGTGCTATTGGTAGTAATAGATGATATCTAACATTATGGAGTACTCACTATTTCCCAAGCCATGCAAGTTGCACATTCATGTTTTTATTTATGTGTGTTATAGCCCAAGTGCAATCACTTGCCCAAATTTAAATAAGATAATTTTTATGATTTGGTGGAAGTAATCTTCTCAGGTACTGATACATATTACCTATGTTTACATATGCATGTTTTTAAATAAACTTTTAGAATAGTTTTAGATTTACATAAAACTTAACAAAAATAGTACAGAGAGTTCTTTTATACCCTATATGCAGTTTCCCCTATAAACATATTAATATGGTACATTTGTCAAAATAATGAACCAATACTGATACATTATTAATTAAAGGCTGTACTCTATTCAGAGTTCTTATTTTTTTTACTGAAAGTCCTTTTTCTGTTCCAGGATCCCATTCAGGATACCACATTACATTTAGTTGTCATATCGAATACTGAGATATATTTAATTCTATACGTAGGCATTACAGGTTTAAATTAAAGTAGGCGTTACCTACCTAATTTTTAATTTGTCCCATGGTTGATATTCTCTTACATCTAGGATTCTAAGAATCAGATAACTAGATTTAAACACCTGAGAAAACCTTTAAATGATAATTTAAGAAAAAGGCATAGTCAGAATGAAAACATCATTTAAGTTTAAACAGATTGTAAATTAGTTTATGTTAAAACAGGAAGAGTTCCTTGCAGTTTTGATCTTGTTTAAATGGAAATTTAAACTTATTTTGGTACCGGAACAGATGACATCTACTAGATTACAGGCCAGCGCAAACCAGATTATAACTGGGCAGATGTCTTAGCAATGAATCCTTGTAGAAGTGCATTTATTCTCTCTCCCACTCATATGACTCTTGCCATATGTTATCTTGCATTATATAGTGCATTTTTCTATGTGTCGTTCTGTCTCCCCAGTGAAGTTTAAATTCTTAGAAAGACCTTTGGTTTTATTATTCTGTCTTCTTAGCACCTATACAATGCCTTGTTACCTAATAAAATGTGTTGATGGTAATTGTGCTTGGGTCTGTATCTGCCTGCCCCCAACTTAGCACAGTGCATTGTGCATGCTGTGTGCCCAGCAGGTTTATTGAATTGAATTTAACTTAACTCAAAATTTATTTTTTACATCTTTTTCTAATTTCTTTCTTTTAGTTTTGTACCCTGGGCTCAGCGTTATCCCCATGTCACCAATTTGACTTCTTTTTTCCTTTGAGTCATTTTGTAAATTATGAGTACTGTTATGGGTTTTTATGTTGTATTTCACTGGTCTGCCTGATTCCACTGTAAACATTAAGATTTAACCTAAATTTGTATAATTTTGTAAAGGAAGAAGTTCCCTGATTAGAGTACTTTGCGACCTTCTCAGTATCTCCTTTATTTTATTAAATAAGATTCTACCAAGGAATTATCTGAAGGAAAGGATGTAACAAAGTTGGAACTTTTCTAACCAGTTTTCATCCTCATGCTCACTGCTTTATACTAGGCAACCACAATGACAGAATTCTTTTTAAGAAAATTATACAGGAAACAAAAACAATATTTTGATCATACGCGTGGTTACAGCATTTTCATTACACACACATTTTTTTTGCTCTTTCTTGTTTACTTTTTTATTTGTTGTTTTCATGAAGCCAATTGAACACAATAGTGCGGGTTCTGCACACACTGGAGCTGAAAATACTAAAAGTAGCTTTTATTCTTGTTTCCAAATGCATTTAGAAAGAGAGATTTTAAGGCATTTTATAAATATTAAGTTTTCAGGGTAATTGGGATTTCTGAAGCTTCATAGGCCTGTACTTTGAAGAATTTAGCAGTGATAAAGTACCACTAAACAAGAGGTTATATAAAGATGTTTTTTCCCCAAACCTGCCATGACTTATTTTATAAATATTCAGCATTCATGCAATAAATACTTATTGGCTACCTACTATGTGCCAAGCACTGTGCTAGGTGATGGGACTACCGTAGCAGGTAAGACAGTGTGATAAGTCCTCTGATATACAGCTAAAGGCATGTACGAAGGACTTCATAAGAAGGAATCCTAATGGGGAACAACAGGAAGGCTTATCCAAGTATCTGAATTGAGACCTTGAGTGACGAGTAGTAGTTAATAAGACACGAGTATGTGCACACATGTGTCTCCGTGTGTCTCTCTGTCTATTTAAAATTGCCTTCCTTTTAATTAATTGATTAATTAATTTATTTATTTAGGCTGCATCGGGTCTTAGTTGCGGCATGCGGGACCTTTCATTGCGGTGGGTGGGCTCTTTGTTGCAGCATGCGGGCTTCTCTCCAGTTGTGGCACGTGGGCTCCAGAGCATGTGGGCTCTGTAGTTGTGGTGTGCGGGCTTAGTTGCCCCACAGCATGTGGGATCTTAGTTCCCCAACCAGGGATCGAACCCACATCCTCTGCATTGGAAGGTGGATTCTTAACCACTGGACCACCAGGGAAGTCCTTCTTCCTGTCTTTTGAAGAAGAGCAGAAAGTGACATGGGTCCCTCAAAGGAAAGGGAGAAAGGAAAAGAGAAAGAATTCAGCCAAGTGACTCAGCTTTGCTGTGCACCTGAAGCTATCACAACATTGTTAATCAGCTATACTCCAATATAAAATAAAAAGTTAAAAAAACCTGAGAGATACTGTCAATACTTTATGCCTGATAATATCAAATATTTATATGAAATGGGCAAATACCTAGAAAAAAAATCTTACTTTAAAAAAAAAAAAAAAGAATTCAGTACCAGGCAGATGCAAAGGCAGGCCTGGAATTAATGTAACATATTAGGTCACATATCATTATATCTTTTTAGAACAATGTTCAGCTTTTTGTTAATAAGTAGTCATATCAAAATACAATCCAACCTTGTAAAATAGAAAATAAGATGATTTGCTTTTAATGAGTAACAGTGGTGGATTCTTGCTTATGCAATTAATTTAGAAATGCCTTTTTAAAAATCTCTTACTTGCTTATACAAATAATAAATAAACATTAACTGTTCTTTGAAAAATTTTCAGACT
This sequence comes from Delphinapterus leucas, assembly GCF_059928025.1. NCBI lineage: Eukaryota > Metazoa > Chordata > Mammalia > Artiodactyla > Monodontidae > Delphinapterus > Delphinapterus leucas. Next base: position 22,468,052 of record NC_143149.1, read on the forward strand.
CTGGCACTTCCCACATAATTCAGTTCTTCCCTTCTCTGTGTCAAGACATAATCACTATTAACATTTTGGTGAATATTTCTCTAAATGTCTTTTTTATATCATTAGTTATATTTAGTTATGGTGGCAGTAGAAGTAGTAACAGTACCAAAAAAGGGTCAGCCTGTCCTCCTCATTTGCTACTTGAATTTTCATTTAATAATATATACTTTCACGTCAGTATATACATAGATCTATCTTTTTGTTTAAGAGTTATAAAGTATTCCGGTGTATAAGTATTCACAAATTATTTAACTGGTTTCTATTTGGTGAACATTTAGGTTGCTTGTTTGAAAACTTTGGTGGAGTGAGTATCTTTATGAACTCCGAGTAGAAAATAGTCTTACTTCAAAATTTTTCATTGACCTACACCCTCATCCTTTGCACCTTTATCATCATATTGTCATTTGTTGCTGTTGCTAAAATAGAGGAATGTGTAAAATTAATAATTTTTCTACTTTATTTATAATCATGCTAATGATTTTTATAGATTTTAAATATTTATATGTCAACCATTATTTCATTAACAGATGAATTTAAAGGTCATTCTTTACTACAAGCAGCCAGAGAAGCAGACCTAGCGAAAGTTAAAAAAACACTTGCTTTGGAAATCATTAATTTCAAACAACCACAGTCTCATGAAACTGCACTGGTAAGATCCTATTGTTAATCCATTCCTTGGGTCTGTAATAGTAGTGCAAATGCAAAATACGATTTTCATTTCAGAAACATTAAGGTAACTTTAGTATCTGAAGTGCCAGGGATTTGCATTTTAATATTGGTTGCATTGATTTTTAAATTTGGTTAGGGAGATAATTGCTTTCATGGATGAGAGAATAGACATTTGCTCAACCTTAATCTGAAAATTATTTTTACTTTTGTCTTTACCCAACCGTATTATAACAAATGTACTTTTGTGGCCAGTGCTCTCATGAAATACAAGATGTGATTTTTCTCTATAGAATCTTCTTTTTCTTGTGGTTGCTAGATAAATACCGTATTTGCTTTCTATCAACGATTAAATTATTTTCAAAGATACGTGCATCATCATTTTGAGCAATTGTAGTCAAAGAATTGTTATATTCATTATAGAAAAATGGTATGCTTAGGAATTTTTTTGTTCCAGACTGTACAAATTTTTAAAACTATTCATGTTTTTTCTTCTAATGTACTTTGAGAAAGATTGTTCTATTTTCCTTGTCATTGACCACATTAAGTTTCAGGTATAGGGCTGGTTGGATTATACCTGAATTCAGAATTTAAGCATAAGTGATGCTTCTATCACAGACCTCTAAATATGCTTCAGTTAACATTCTTTATATCTGGCACAAAAGGGTCAAACTCTAGGCAGTACCTGCTAAAAACAACATTATAAGAGTTACCAAACCAAAATAGGCCAACTGTATGTATACTCAGAATATGGCTCTCATGCTGGGGTTTAGATACATTCAAGCTACACAGCATTTCTGCCAGGAGACACTCAAAGCCACAGAATGAACCTGACCTGCTTTTTTAGAGTGTTCATTCTGTTCATTAGTACGTAGTTTTCTTACTTTTTCAGTTTTAATACGAACATGAATATAAAATGAAGTTGAATATAAAAGTTGTATAAATAGAGGGTAAAACATAAAATTTCTGAGAATACTTCTCCCTCTAAGCTCCTTCAAGTCTGTTACCTTCTTACCTGTCCCTGGGCATATGGACTTATTCTCCTGTAGTGCTAGGAGTACCTCTGGGAAAGAGCTTGAGAAATATTGATTTATGTGGCTGACAGCGTACTGAAGGATTGAGTAATTCAGTTATAGATTTCTGTAGCTTTGGAGAGGCAGTATTCTGATACCTTCAAGTAAATATATACTGGATAATTACTTATTGGCTGAAGGGAAAGAAATGAAGTCTCTTACTGCTCAACTGAGAGCATAATTTCACCTTGGTTTAAAGGCTTATGTTTTATACTCCCAGTGTATTTAGGAGGAATTTAGATCATCTCCATAATGTTAAAATATATGTTTTGAGATAACAGTGTTTTAAATAGTCAGCAGGTGCTATTCAATTCAGAAATCTATTTTTACATAGAAGTTTATTTTATTAACTTGGTTTTCTTTACTTTACAGCACTGTGCTGTGGCCTCCCTGCATCCCAAACGCAAACAAGTGACAGAATTGTTACTTAGAAAAGGAGCAAATGTTAATGAAAAAAATAAAGAGTAAGTGCAGTTGCAGAAGGAGTTGCTCAGTTCTTAAAGGGAAAGCGTGGTACAAGTTAGGAGATTACCTTTTCCTTTCCTCCTCTCCGTAGTTTCATGACGCCCCTGCACGTTGCAGCAGAAAGGGCCCACAATGATGTCATGGAAGTTCTACATAAACATGGAGCAAAGGTAAGGCTCATGCCTGAGATAAGGTGCCAACCTTGGCATTGAGTAGCTAGCTGCACTTAAGACTATTCTCTCTGATTCTCCCGAAGAAATTAATCTTATAAAGGACTGTTAGCATGTATTTGAATTCATAGATTCTCCTTTAAAGCTGATTTAAATCTTGTTACTAATAGAGATAATTACCTGTGTTTTATATTGTACTTTACTATCATTCTTCTATAAAGCAATAAAGGTGGCTATGGTCTTATCATTTGAAATACATTTCAACTTTATATTGTTTCACCTTAATATTGGAATTGATGTATTTTGGTAGTCAACATCAATTACGGTTTATCAGAAAGTAATTTATGTAAATGGTAGGTAAAATATTGCTACCTATTTTAAAGAACATTTGTTCCTTCAAACTGGTAATGATAATAATTTTCTCAAATAACCTTAATATAAAGAAATAAAATTTTAATAACAATTTTTATTGGCATTGTCTGAGTGACATTATCTGTAACTCCATGACTCCATAAATTGCTTGAGGAAAATTTGCTTGAAGGGAAGCAAACTGGTTGTTTTTCGGAGGTACTTGAACTTGCAGATTTTTAAATCCTCAAGAGTGAATACTTTAAAGCAGGAGTCCCCAAAGTAGGGTGCAGACACTCTATGGAACATACAAGATGAGCCATTGGGTATAGGAAAAAAATATTAGAATTTTGATTTATTAAAATAGTAATTTATGGGCTTCCCTGGTGGCGCAGTGGTTGAGAGTCCGCCTGCTGATGCAGGGGACACAGGTTCATGCCCCGGTCCGGGAAGATCCCACATGCCGCAGAGCAGCTGGGCCCGTGAGCCATGGCCACTGGGCCTGCGCGTCCGGAGCCTGTGCTCCACAATGGGAGAGGCCACAGCAGTGAGAGGCCCGCGTACCGCAAAAAAAAAAAAAAAAAAAAAAAAAAAAAAAAAAAATAGTAATTTATTTACAAATGAAAAAGTTAAGATCTACAGTAAGTCCCCTACATACAAACAAGTTCTGTTCCAAGAGCATGTTCACAAGTCTAATTTGTTCTTAAGTCCAACAAAGTTAGCCTAGGTACCCAACTAACACAATCGGCTGTATAGTGCTGTACTGTAATAGGTTTATAATCCTTTTCACACAAGTAACACATAAAAAACAAACATAAAAAATAAAGAAAACATTTTTAATCTTACGGTACAGTACCTTGAAAAGTACAGTAGTCCAGCACAGCAGCTGGCGCTTCTTAGGCAGTACCAGCTACATCACCACTGCTTTTTATGCTTGCTTCCAGACATCCTGGGCTTGAAATAATGATACTGTACCACTGTACTCTATACAGTACTGTAAAGTATACAAAAGCAGAACCACTTGTAGAGGATGCATTCATGTAAAAATGTATGCCAGACATGTGAACTAACTTACATGATTGGACATGGGAACGCACGTTCGCTTCTTTGAAAGTTCGCAACTTGAAGGTTTATATGTAGGGGACTTACTGTACTAATATTTCATACACAGATTGATGCTGGCACTCTCATTATGTCCATGTGTCAGCCTGTCTGAGTCATGTCAGAGCCCAAGGTGTTTCGTGAGGAAGAACATGAGTTGTGTGTGGGGGCATTGACCGTGGTACACTCACTCGTCTGCTCACTTTCAGCACTTTGTGACACATTGCACTTTTCATGAGTAGATTTATGGGTATTATCCTAAATGGTAGAATCTTGATAAATATCGTTGTTGAAAATCAGAGGGAATGACCATGACAATCTTATAGAATAAAAAGTTTATCTGGCTATTTTATGAATCAGGATTTTCGGGTTGCCGTACTTAGTTGTTGTGCCTTTTTTTTTTTTTTAATGAAAATAAGGAAGTTCAAAATTTGCTGATAGTTCTATGGTGACAAATGACTATTACTTGTATGTAGGTACTTTTTTTTTAAAGAGAAACATAATCAGAACCTTAAAGGTGAAAGTTACATATTTTAGAGTGAATGAGAAAGTAACTGCTCTTTAAAAGGAACTTTAACAAATGAAGAGGACATTTTGAAAATAGATTTTTAGAAAATATCCACTGTTTTGTGATTTTGTTGCCAAAAAATTATGTGTATTTATCACCCATCTGTCATATCTATATAATTTAAAAACTGGGCAACAACAGGATTTTCTAACCTGTTTTAAAGTTTTTGTTTTGTTTTTAAATTTGTGTTCAGGTAGTTTTTGAACCTATTAAAAATATTTTAATGCAACACCTCATAATAAGTTTGCAAGAATCAAGAAAAATGCAATTTTACTAGCAGAATTCAGTTAAAACCTTAGCATAATTAGTAAATTACATTAAAAAATAAACATTGTGATTTAGAAGGCTTTGCTAACAATGCACTTTTTCCAGGGGCACTACATATCTATGTGAAATCTTTTTAGCTAATCTAGCCAATGGGACCAACTATTGAAAATGAACTTAAAATCAGACCCTCAAATCTACAACATAATTTTTATAAGATTTAAGTTTCTTTTAATTGAGCCAAATGATATTTTGTACAACTAATAATTTAAAATTTTTTTAAATTTTTAATTGTTTTACCTCTTTCCCATCCTTTGTAATTTTTTTGTATAAATTTTGTATATATTTATTATGTATTAGTTTAGCCCTGCTTGGTTATAATTTATAAATGTACATAAATGTATATTGAGATGGTTCTTAAAACATTTTTTTATTCCTAAGGTGCATGATCCAAAAAAATTTGTGTATCCTTGCTTTAAAAGGACGGTTGATGTTTTTAATTAAACAGGATGAGCTGGAATGAAAGGAACAGAGTTCTACAGATTTATTACCTATTTTCAGGGTACAACTACTGCACTGTTACATAAATAATGTCTTGTTGTTCTGTCAAACAAAATAATAAGCTAAGTAGGCTTTCTGCTACACTTAAGAACATGGTATGTTTATCATTTACCTATTTTTAAAAATATCTTATGGCATTTTAATGTTCTTGAATAACCATTAATAATGCCCTTCATTTTGGGAAAGTATCTCTTTGTTGTCTCCCATGAGTCATTTTATTTCCTGAAGGTTCAGTGAGAAATAACATTATTTTATATAACCTATCCTAGTCAGCATTACTCTAGGTCTGTGGTTCTAAATCTTTTTTCTGCCCTTCATGTTCACAGTACATTCTCATCAGTAACGTCACAATTTATCAGTGGGTCATGTATAATTTTAACCACCCTGCTAGTGATGTAGAATGCCTTTTAGACTAGTATATCTTCCCTAGTCCTTCCACTTCAGTTCAACAAAATTGAGAATTCCTGTGACTAGGCACTTTAAATGGGAAAAAAAGTCATATTTAATCAGGGTTAGGAACCAATAGATACAAATTTCCATCCTCCCCTTCACTCATTTCCTGGTCCCAAGGCAAACTGCTATCCCTCAGGGCTAGTTTATCTGGTGACTAATGCATTAGTAAAAGCTCACTATAAAGACCCAACTTAGCTACTGTTGGGCCCTAATGTTTGCTTGCCTAGTGTTCTTTCTGGGCAACTTGTGGTTCCAATTTGATGTTTGAACGACTCATTGTTTCCATTTGATTCTAAAAGCACCTTCTGAACAAGTAGCCCCACTCCCAAATTAGGATTCAGCCCTCTTAGGCTGCTTCTACCATTCTGCTGTCTTCCCCTCCTCATGATGAACCTAGTTCTCAAGCTAAGACTACTAAATCAGAAAAGGCAGAGAATTTGGTAGGGAGATCTAATACCATTAACTAACTTGTCTTACTTAGACAAATAAAACTTAGTAATATTTATATAAGCCAAAGCATTCTTTTGTGTAAAACTTGGTAATAAATACAAAGTACAGGTTCACTCTGCAAGTTAAGCATATTGTGTATGTAACATAGATATAGTTTTCAGTTTAGAATCTTCCACTTTCTAGTTTTATGACTGTGAACTTAATTTCTCTGAACCTCAGTTGACTCATTGGTGATATGTGGGTATTAATACCTCCCCTACAAGGGTGTTTTTTTGTTCGTTTTGTTTTTTTGGTAAAAATTGAATGAGCTTATATATATATGTATGTTGTATAGTACCTGGCACACAAAAAATACTTTGATTGCTAGTAAGTATGAACATTGTATTTTTTTCTATATGTGTCTTTTCAAACTTATATACTATATATTTCCTTTAATTATCTACATTTTATTTAAGAGATGTATATAATCCCTTTATAATTTGTTTTGATCCACTAGCTCAACATTGAGTTGTAAAATGATAAAGATTGTCAGCTGGATACTGTGGGAAATAGTTTGGAAGTTAAAGCAGTTACCAAACTTGAAGCTAATCCTGAACCAATTTAGTGGCATCAGTAATGAAAAAGGAAGAGAAAGACGAAAGCCATTTGGAAAGACTAATTGGGTGCTGGAATAGACTTAGAAAATGGTGGTAGTTGGAAATGAATTGGGTGCTGGAATAAACTTAGAAAGTGGTGGTACAATTAAGGAAGTAAGAAAGCTAGAAAGAAATACTGGTGTCCTATGTCTTGGTAATGATTTTGTACTTGGAGTTAATATGATAGAGGGACATTAAATAAAACTAGTGGTTGGAAATACAGCACTAGAGTATGAAAGAGAGCTTAGGATTAGAAAGATCTATTGGGAAGCCATTGACATAGTGATCATACATTGTGGGAATGAGGAAGGTTCCTGGTAGAGAATATGGAGAGATGAGTTGAGAGTCAAGGAATAACCTTTGAGGATTACTCATGTTTGTGGAACAGTAGTGGGAAGAGGAACTGAAAGGCTTATCATGGTGTCTGTTGAGTGCAACGGAGTGTGAAGAAGGAACAGGTGATTAGTGCTGCAGAGAGAAACCAAGGTAGACGATCCATTTAACTTGGCAATTTTCACATAAGGGCCTTGGTAGCTTTTGAAGGAGGTGTTCCAAAGATATAGAGGTAGAAAATTGTATCAGTTAGGGTCTTGGCAATAAATAGCACACTCAGAGTGGGTAATTTGAGGAAAGTTTAATAAAGGAGTTATATACAAAGGTGTGGGCAAGGTTTAGGAAATCAACAAGGGATGAGGTAGTACCAGCAGCAAGTGGGCGCTATCATCATCCTGGGCCTGAAGGGGCAAGGAGCAGGGGCGCTGTATAGAGCAGGCCACCTGACAGCATCTGTAGCCTTTGATAAAGGCTACATCTAATCCATACTCCTCACTCTTCTCCTTCCCACCAGTCCCCTTGTCATTACTTCCCACTGGCCAAATACAGCGAAAAGTTAAAGACCAAAAGAGCCCATTGATGTGATCCATACACGTGATTTTCCCAGGACACAGAGCAGGGTGGAGGGTGGATGTGGGTCCAGGGAGGCAAGCAGGCAATATTTAGCAAAAGGACAGAAAACAAATGACTCTTAAGGAAAGGATGGTTATAAGAAAATGGGGTTATTAACCAATTTATTTGAGAAATCCACTTTTATAGGAGTAAACTTCTGTATCTTAAAAAATTAATAATTATCTCTACCAACCCCTGCTTCGCAAGATTACTGTAAGGCCTAAATGGGAAAGACATGAAGATTTTATCCTTTTTTCTTTATTATTGTTAATGTACCCTGGCATTCTGCATTCTGTTGCTACTGCCTTGTTTGCTATCATTATTAAGTACAACCTAAGCCCCAATTGCATACGGTATTATTAATACAGCAGATACAAAAGGTTTAATTCAGAAGTGCTTTTTTTTCATACATGAAAGCACTGCTATTTTGTCATTAGTGAGCATCTGTTAAATGTGTGAAACATGAAAACTTTTTTTTGATGTTCGTATGTCTTAATTTGACAGATTTATTTATAATGTATGTAAGAAGAAATTGTGTCAATAGTCATTGGCATTAAATGGGCTTATTTCTCATATTGAGAGTGATCAAGACCTTTGCTCACTTTGGAGAAATGTGTTAGCTTATTTTAAGGATTTTATTAATGCTCTTCTAGAGGTGGATTGATAAGCAGATTCTATTAGGCCAAAGGTGTTAAAGTGCTTTTAAAGATATAGATCCAAAGTAGCTTTTATAGTTCAAATAATATCTGAAGTTTGATCATATCAAAATAAAGTCCAAAGGGGCCAGTGTCTCAGAGACATTTTAGTTACTGTTCAGTTAGATTGACTGAATCTAGATTAGACATAAGTAGAAATCTGTTTTATACTTATTTATATACATGCCTGCTTATTACTTCTATGAGATAACCATGTGGTTAATCCCAAAGAAATAATCTGCAGGAATTCTAGCTGAGATTCGCAAAAGGCTGGAACAACAAGTTTTGAAACTGTTACCTTGGCTGCCATTCTCTCTCTGTGTCTGTCTCTCTTTCTCTTTCTGAGATTCTGTGGCTTTCTTTTCTCTGCTAGTCTTTGTTCATCTGCTTCATTCTTCTTTTTATAGACTATATTTTTCTGTTTTACTTCTCTATGGCCCAAATATGGTCTTTTCAGCCCCTACTTTATAAGCCTTTGGCTTAAAAATATACCATCTGCAGCTGCCATCTCTCCCAAGTCTCAGGGATGAGAAAGGGAGCGTATGAATAAGACTTCAGTTTGTTTAGCACAGCCATGGGATTGGCACCTCGAGTCTAATCAGCTGTGCTCTCTGCAACTTATTTCTCTGACAGTTAGGGCATGTGGGCAAGGTAAGTACCCCTTTAAGAAAGCGAAGAAAGTATGCACCATTATAATATAATATACCTCTTTTCAGAGAACTTGATTGTCCCTTTTAAAATTCCATGTGAATATTGAAGGCTTACAAATAATAATACTCAAGTTTGGCTAGTAAACATTAATCTAGTTTCATGTTTCTCAAATTTAATTTTTCTCAAATTAAAATTTAACTTCTTAGATTCCATACTCTGGTGGGTTCATAACACATTAAAGGATTAAAGACCTATTAGAGTAAAATATTGATTACTGTAGCAGAATTCTAGCTAAGAATTAAATTTTTGCTTATTTTGTTTATTTCATTCCTCACAGGAGATACTTTTAACTGTGTATATCCCACTGTGGATAACAATGGCCTGTAAATATCTGTAAAAACGTAAATTATACTTTTATTATAGATAAAGTGAATCAGTTTTTTTCAATATTAAACAATTCTATCAACACAGGCATTTAACTTTTTTCCCTCCAGATTTCTAGAGAAAGAAGAAATGCATGGCTTTTGGTTAGAGAATAGTTTGATAGTCTCTAGTGTTTGTTCAGTATACAGAGTAGTATGTTGAAAACGGTATTCTTTATCATAAGAATTTACTAATTTGTCATTCTTTTGAGCCCTCCATTTACCAACCATTTTCAAACAACCGGTGTACAAGGTATTGCACTTGTTACTATGAGGTATATAGGAAGTTTGAATTTGATAAAGATTCTTATCTTAAGGGACTTAAAATCTAAAAATAGTCTTGTCTAACACAGTCTACTTGAATATCTGTTATACGGGTTGGAAAGTACAGGTAGATTGCTATTCAGAGGAGAGACCAATTACTTCTGTTAGTGGTGGCAGGCTAGGGGAAAGAATGGAGAAATTCCATGAAGAAAATAGAATTTAAGCTAGGAATGTCCAAGAATTAGATATATAGAAATAGACAAAATACAAAGAATACATTTTAAATAATGACTCAATCTGAAAAGCAAAGGAGTTTTTTAGTCAGAAGTTATGATTAGTTAGTTCAGTAGGTGGAGTAATAGGTAGTCCATGGGGGATGGTGAAAATCTGAAAAGATATGCTGGAACAAGATCTTGCTGGTCTCAGCTGGAGAGCTTTGGTTTGTTCTCATGGTACTTGGAGAGCCACTGGAAATTTTGAATAGGCAGACGGCATGAACAAATCCTGCTTCAGGAAGATAGATAACATCCTAGGAAACTACTTTCTCTTAGAAAACCAATTACAGAAATGTAGACTCAAGGTATATGTATAACAGTTGGCAATCATTTAGCAGTATTCAACAAAGTTAGCTTTTTAAGATTTTTATAAAAAGGGATGATGTCGAGTAATGTTTCTTACCTTCAAGCTAAAAATATTACAGCATGCCTGCCACCTACCTGTTCCCTAGGTTGTAGTCTCTGTCTACCAGGGCATAGACCTGTTTCAGATTCCTGTCTTTATCCCTCTTTTGTAGATTTTATTAATGCCTGTTAATTTTTTTTAACTGTTGTTTGCTTTTAATTCCAAAGTATCCTGATTTGGGCAGAAAAAAAAATTGTCACTCTAGCTAAAATAATACAGAGACTGTTTTCAACTCTCAGATTACTCGAAATCAGGTTTAGTTTGGGATGTACACATGTTCATAGTTAACGTAAAATTATAATGTGAGTCTACATGCCTAAGTACAGAAATGTCACAGAACAATTGATGATGAATTACTAAATGAGTGATGTGGACAATGATAGCTGAAGTTTAAGCGAGAGATGAACTGAGCCTCATGGTTAGCTGTTGAGACTAGGCTGTTCACACTGATTTTTGAAAGAATCCCCTTAACCATTTCCTTATGGTCTGCTTGCTGGTTTCCAAAACTGTTTTTGGCATTTTTTTAATCATAATTTTATGTCCTATACATTTCAGGTCACATACCATTGTGGTTTTATATCATTTTATCAAATTATCCTCTTTAGGAAAGTCATTCTTACTATTCAAATAGAAATAAAGATACATACCTCAGCTTGTTATCTCCAGATACAAAAAAAAAAGAACGTTTGTCTTTAAAACTGCCAGACATCTGTTATTCTTCTCACACCTTCTGAATTTGTATCTTAAGCCAGTTCTAACCATTAATTACCACAGTTGAGGTGTAACACATTAAATATAACATTTTTCTTATTTGAGGCAGTTTCTGTACTTTAGAGAAAACAGATCTCTTTAGTGCTGAATGCTAAGCGTCTTTGAAGACATCCTCTGTCATATCCTTGTGGTGGAGATTGGGATAGAGGAAAATAAAACTGTGTCTTAAAAAAGACTTCATCAGCCCCAACATTCCTGAATTTCTTCAGTAAGTGTGCTGGTAATTCCAAATAATACATATATATTAAGAATTAAAGTTGTATCTATTTAAAATATGAAGAATAAATTAATGCTTCTGTATATAAAATCAATCTGTCAAATAAATTTTTTAGGTTGAAAACAAAACTCATGGACAGCAATGCATATATATAGCTGTATAACTTGAAAGTTCCTAGAAGATTCCTTGTGAGCGGCAATGTCATTTATTTGGTTAGCTCAGTTTGAATGACCATTTAGGCACTTAATTATATGTATAATACTAGACTGTATATTTGTTTTGTCTCTCTGTTTTTTTAAGAGTTTGACTCGTATATAAAGAATATTTTGAATGTTGTTGAGCCTAAGTATTTTGCCTGAGTGAAGAATTATCACAGTGTGAGTCACAGTCATCAAAGCCAAGAGGACAAAGAACAGTGTTGTGTCAAGAGATATTCTAGCTTCTGGACTATATTCTGTACTTGAGTTGGCCCTTTTTTTTCAGTGTTTCCAGCATTGATTTTATGGATGACCTGCACAGGTCATTTAATCTTTTCCTGTTATTTCTCCACCAATAGAGTGAATTATTGTCATTTACCATTTATGTAACTTACAGAATGGTGGAGATTAGAGTAATAAATCCAAACTTAGGAGAACTCCCTTTAAACAATGAGAGTTCCCTACAATTCTCTGGCATCACAACAAAATAAAATTACACTGGCTCCAATATATCACCCTTCCTCACTGTGAAACTGAACTAGAGCAGCAACACAAATCCTGCCAGGTGACTCATTTAAAAAATCGGGGGACGGGGATTGATCTCTAGTCATATCGCATAGTTACTGCTGCCCTCCAGGAATAAATTTATCATACACATTTTGTACTTCTGTGCCTTGAACCACTTCAGAATATTTGGAGGAAAAAATTAGATTGCCCACTTTATAGAGAGCCCTGATTCTAACCCATGACTGACTGATAAACAAATAAAGGTAGAACCTTAAGGGTGTTGATCAAGTTAGATATGAGAGGGAGTTAGGGACCTTGATTTTTCTTTTTTCAATTTTGAGTCAATTTAAAGATCTGTAATGACTCAAGCAGAGAGTCGATTTCCCATCCAGTAATCATTTTTCAGTAAATGTGTTCTTAAAAGTCCACATAGTAAATATTTTAGGCTTTGTGGGCCAAGAGACAAAATAGAGGATTTTAGGTAGGTACTTATATAGCCATTTAAAATGTAACCATTTAAAAATGTAAAAACTATTCTTAGCTTGCAGGCCACACAAAACCAGTAGGTTGGAGCTGGCCCGCAGATCAAAGCTTGCCAAGTCCTTCCGTAGAGCTCTGTTTTGTTCAGATAGAGAAGCTTGAGGGTCTGAGACAGTTCTGATGATCTTATCTCGTCCTTACTAGTGCCTGGTAAAGGCATGGGCCCACAAACCATCTCTGGCCCCAACCATAAGGAGAGGTTCGCTGAGAAAGCTTTCTTCTCTTTTAAAATAGATGTCGGCAACTTCCCTTTTGGCCTTGGGTAAGACTGCCTGGCACTGGTGGAGCGCAGCTGCCGCAGTCATCCTATGACCTGAGACGGGAAAGCCCGGAGCCCTGAGACCAGGGAATTGGAGAAGTTTCTGACATTTGCTTCTAGAGAGGAATAATTCTTCTTCACAAAAACCCTTATAGAATATCTGTTTAATATTTCCCTATTATTGATTGTCGTTCTTTCTAAGTGGGTTGTACAAAGTCTCACCAAATTTTTCTAGTTTCTTTTTTTTATTAAGTTTTTTTTTTTTTTTTGATGTGGACCATTCTTTAAGAGTCTTTATTGAATTTGTTACAGTATTGCTTCTGTTTTATGTTTTGGTTTTTTGGCCACGAGGCATGTGGGATCTTAGCTCCCTGACCAGGGATTGAACCTGCACCCCCTGCATTGGAAGGCGAGGTCTTAACCGCTGGACCCCCAGGGAAGTCCCTCTAGTTTCTTTATTCTACTTATTTCCATGGAATGAGTGCTTCTATTACATTATTCGCTGATACTTTTCTATGACTTCTTGTAGTGCTTCAGCCTTGTTGTCTGATGAAGCACTCCATGGATATTCTTTTGTTGCTATGAAACTATTTAGAATTTGAGGGAAGAATTATTTCATAAAGAAAAATATATACATTTACTAAAGCAAAGAATTTTGTGTTACACTGGTCTCTCCTGTACTTTAGGGTAGAGGGAAGAGTTACATTTAAGGTTAAGTCATAGTCTCTGCTTTTAAATAGCTTACAGTTTACACGTAGCATCTAATATTAGCAAGTGCTTAGTAAATGGTAGTTGCATCCCTTCCTTATATTAGTGAGTAGTGGTTTTTGCTCAGTATTTCACTCCATGAGTGCATGTCCCAGAATGAGTAAGAGGCGGAAGAAGTGAATCTGCAGTGTTCTATATTGCGCTCAGTTCCACCATGCATATTAATAGAGAGAACCGCTTCTTACACATAGTGTGTTGTTAATGTTTAAAAATACTGTCTGTACTTTATCTGGTGTTCAGTTGATCTGCTTAGACACTGGAAGTGAAACTGGCTGGTGTTGGATTTACTGAGAAACTTTACATCTGTCTCTACCATCGCATTGCTAAGGCATCTTAAAGGATAATCTTGACCAAAGGCAAATTTTACCTTTCACGATGACTTTAGAAACTAACACCTTTAGAAAATGGGGCTCCAGGGTAATCTAATAAAGCTGGAGCATAGCAGGCCTATCAGATTATGAAGAAAAATATAGTGGGAAGAGAGGTGGGAGAGGTGGTATCAAAGTAAATGACAGATGGTCTTCAATGACACGCTGAGGGATTCAAGTTTATGTGAAGGCACTGAAGAGTCACTGAGTTTGGGGTGAGGAATAACTTGGTAAGATCTGTATTTCATAGTAGTAGTTCTGAAACCATGTTCCCATGATTTAATGAGCTGGATTATGGATTTCCATCACTATAATTGAATAATTTAGTGGGTGTCTTATCCAATTTCCAGAAAAATGTTAATGATTAGAATGTTTTTAAAGTTTTTCTCCTGTGATGAGGACATAACAGAAATATTCACAGAAAAATTCAAGAAGTTTAGTTTGACCACTTGTGTTTTCCATTAATACATGCTAATGGCTGTGCTTTTATGTTGTTTATGTATAAACAGTCATTTTTCTGCTGGCAAATGTGATATAATTAAATTTGTCAGCATTTCATGGTGAATCTTGTGAACACCATTAAGAATTTATTGTTCTCTTGTGAGAACACCAGAATCACAGCCAGCTGCTGGACAGTCATTGATGCTGGAACTCACCAAAAAAGACACCCCAAATACAAAGAGAAAGGAGAAGCCACAATGAGACGGTAGGAGGGGCACAATCACAGCAAAATCAAATCCCGTAACTGCTGGGTGGGTGACTCACAGACTGGAGAACACTTATACCACAGAAGTCCACCCACTGGAGTGAAGGTTCTGAGCCCCACGTCCGGCTTCCCAACCTGGGGGTCTGGCAAGAGGAGGAGGAATTCCTAGAGAATCAGACTTTGAAGGCTAGTGGGATTTGATTGCAGGACTTCAACAGGACTGGGGGAAACAGAGACTCCACTCTTGGAGGGCACACACAAAGTAGTGTGGGCATCGGGATCCAGGGGAAGGAGCAGTGACCCCAGGGGAAACTGAACCAGACCTACCTGCTGTTGGAGGGTCTCCCACAGAAGTGGGGGGTGGCTGTGGCTCACCGTGGGGACAAGGACACTGGCAGCAGAAGTTCTGAGAAGTACTCCTTGACAGGAGCTCTCCCAGAATCCACCATTAGCGCCACCAAAGAGCCCAGGTAGGCTCCAGTGTTGGGTTCCCTCAGGCCAAAAACCAACAGGGAGGGAAAGCCAGCCCCACCCATCAGCAGTCAAGCAGATTAAAGTTTTACTGAGCTCTGCCCACCAGAGCAACAGCCAGCTCTACCCACCACCAGTCCCTCCCATCAGGAAACCTGCACAAGCCTCTTAGAAGGAACACTCCCAAACTCATTCTATGAGGCCACCATTACCCTTATACCAAAACCAGACAAAGATACTACAAAAAAAGAAAATTACAGACAAATATCACTCATGAATATAGATGCAAAAATCCTCAACAAAATACTAGCAAACAGAATCCAACAACACATTAAAAGGATCATACACCATGATCGAGTGGGATTTATCCCAGAGATGCAAGGATTCTTCAGTATATGCAAATCAATCAATGTGATACACCATATTAATAAACTGAAGAATAAAAACCATATGATCATCTCAATAGATGCAGAAAAAGCTTTTGACACAATTCAACACCCATTTATGATAAAAACTCTCCAGAAAGTGGGCATAGAGGGAACCTACCTCAACATAATAAAGGCCATATATGACAAACCCACAGCAAACATCATTCTCAGTGGTGAAAAACTGAAAGCATTTCCTCTAAGATCAGGAACAAGACAAGGATGTCCACTCTCACCAATATTATTCAACATAGTTTTGGAAGTCCTAGCCATCAGAGAAGAAAATCAAGAAAAAGAAGTAAAAGGAGTACATATTGGAAAAGAAGAAGTAAATCTGTCACTGTTTGCAGATGACATGATACTATACAGAGAGAATCCTAAAGATGCCACCAGAAAACTACTAGAGCTATTCAATGAATTTGGTAAAGTTGCAGGATACAAAATTAATGCACAGAAATCTCTTGCATTCCTATACACTAATGGTGAAAAATCTGAAAGAGAAATTAAGGAAACACTCCCATTTACCATTGCAACAAAAAGAATAAAATACCTAGGAATAAACTTACCTAGGGAGACGAAAGACGTGTATGCAGAAAACTATAAGACACTGCTGAAAGAAATTAAACATGATACCAACATGGAGAGATATACCATGTTCTTGGATTGGAAGAATCAATATTGTGAAAATGACTATACTACCCAAAGCAATCTACAGATTCAATGCAATCCCTATCAAATTACCAATGGCATTTTTTACGGAACTAGAACAAAAAATCTTAAAATTTGTATGGAGACACAAAACACCCCAAATAGCCAAAGCAGTCTTGAGGGAAAACAACGGAGCTGAAGGAATCAGACTCCCTGACTTCACACTATACTACAATGTTACAGTAATCAAGACAATATGGTACTGGCACAAAAACAGAAAAGTAGGTCAATGGAACAAGATAGCCCAGAGATAAACCCACACACCTATGGTCAACTAATCTATGACAAAGGAGGCAAGGATATACAATGGAGAAAAGGCAGTCTCTTCAATAAGTGGTGCTGGGAAAACTGGACAGCTACATGTAAAAGAATGAAATTAGAACACTCGCTAACACCATACACAAAAATAAACTCAAAATGGGTTAGAGACCTAATGTAAGACTGGACACTATAAAACTCTTAGAGGAAAACATAGGAAGAACACTCTTTGACATAAATCACATCAAGATCTTTTTTGATCCACCTCCTAGAGTAATGG
This sequence comes from Delphinapterus leucas, assembly GCF_059928025.1. NCBI lineage: Eukaryota > Metazoa > Chordata > Mammalia > Artiodactyla > Monodontidae > Delphinapterus > Delphinapterus leucas. The sequence goes on from NC_143149.1 coordinate 22,484,978, forward strand.
AAATAAAAACAAAAACAAATGTGACCTAATGAAACTTGAAAGCTTTTGCACTGCAAAGGAGACCATAAACAAGACGAAAAGACAACCCTCAGAATGGGAGAAAATATTTGCAAACGAATCAACAGACAAAGGATTAATATCCGAAATATATAAACAGCTCATGCAGCTCAATATTAAAAAAACAAACAACCCAATCCAAAAATGGGCAGAAGACCTAAATAGACATTTCTCCAAAGGAGACATACAGATGGCCATGAAGCACATGAAAAGCTGCTCAACATCACTAATTATTAGAGAAATGCAAATCAAAACTACGAGTATCACCTCACACCAGTTAGAATGGGCATCATCAGAAAATCTACAAACAACAAATGCTGGAGAGGGTGTGGAGAAAAGGGAACCCTCTTGCACTGTTGGTGGGAATGTAAATTGATACAGCCACTATGGAGAACAGTATGGAGCTTCCTTAAAAAACTAAAAATAGAATTACCATATGATCTAGCAATCCCACTACTGGGCATATAGCCAGAGAAAATCATAATTCAGAAAGACACATGCACCCCAGTGTTCATTGCAGCACTGTTTACAATAGCCAGGTCATGGAAGCAACCTAAATGCCCATCGACAGATGAATAGATAAAGAAGATATGGTACATATATACAATGGAATATTACTCTGCCATAAAAAGGAACGAAACTGTGTCATTTGTTGAGACGTGGATGGATCTAGAGACTGTCATACAAAGTGAAGTAAGTCAGAAAGGGAAAAACAAATATCGTATATTAACGCATGTATGTGGAACCTAGAAGAATGGTACAGATGAACCGGTTTGCAGGAAAGAAGTTGAGACAGATGTAGAGAACAAACGTATGGACACCAAGGCGGGAAAGCTGCGGGGGGTGAGAGGTGTGATGAATTGGGCGATTGGGATTGACATGTATACACTGATGTGTATAAAATTGATGACTAATAAGAACCTGCTGTATAAAAAAATAAATAAAATTTTTTAAAAAAAGAAATTATTCGAACCCTTGCCTGAAGTGTCACAGCCTTACAACAATGAAAAACTGGAGACAGGGAGACTGTCTTAAATCCTTTCTTTTCTTAATCTTGTGTTTGGTGGAGGTACCCAAGTGTTTTGAATAACCAACCAGCATATATTTGAGAATTTACTATGTACCATTAACGGGAGCTTTCTAGAGGACCCAGAAAACCTATACAATACTTTCCATATTTCAGTAACCTTAGTTTTACTTGGTAAACAAACACTATCCCTGTGTTCTAATTTATAAAATAGTGCTGAATTGACATAGGTATTCAGAAAGGAATTAATCAGCAAGGCTTCAAGTAATCAAGGAAGATTTCTTAGAAAAGGTGAGACTTGCACTGGATCTCATAATCCAGAAAGGCAGAGCAAGGGCTTCTCTGAAAGAAGCAACATGTACAATGAACATGGACTTTGGTCTGAGTGGAGTAGAGTCTTTACTGGGGTATCCTAGAAAACAGGTTAGGACTAGGTAGTTTTGATCAAATTATAAACATGATTCCAAAGTTTAACATTGTCTTAACAGTCTTAAAATTATTCTTCCTTTATAATTCTTCAAAGTTTTAAAAATGGAACCTTTGAATCTTCAAATCAGGTTTTTGGTTAAATGTGTAATTCAATTGGGGCATTCTATCATAATCATTTACTAAAATTAGAAAAGAAATGTAATTAATTACTTTGACTGTCTTTGCTTACTTATTCTGTTGTCTTTATATTCTGGGAACAAGTTCGGTAGAACTCATTCATCCAAAAGTATTTAATGTGCATCTTCGACGTGGCAGGCAGTGAACATCAGGCAAGAGTCCCAGCCCTCAGGGACCTTACAGAGACCCCTAGTTGTGAGGAGAGTGGCAGGGAGTGGAGGATGGACAGGAAGACAGTCGTTCAGGGAAAGGATGGGTATGTTAGAATTTTCAATAAGGTGGTCAGAGAAAGACAACTAAGAAGATGGTATTTCTTAGAATCAGTAAGCGAGAATTAATAATGAATAGTCTGTGGTATTTTTCAAAAAGCTTTGACAGTTGATTTTTCTCATAATTTATTCGCTAGGGTGTAAAAGGGGACAAAAATAGCTGCTCGATCTCATGTGCCCACCCAATGATTTTTCAGATGAATGCACTGGACACCCTTGGTCAGACTGCTTTGCATAGAGCTGCCCTTGCCGGTCACCTGCAGACCTGCCGCCTGCTACTGAGTTACGGCTCTGATCCCTCCATCATCTCTTTACAAGGCTTTACAGCAGCACAGATGGGGAACGAAGCAGTGCAGCAGATTCTGAGTGGTAAGTTCAAATAGATAGACATTGCATTCTGTTCTTCCTCTTCCATGTCTGTCCACTGATAAACTCTTTCCACAGACAAACTTTGTGCCCCTTGTTTTAAGTGGCTCTTTGGAGTATTTTCTTTGCCTGAATATTTTTCCTGCCTTTCCTTGCTTGCAGTTTAGCCTGTGGCTCTGCCCATCAGCCTGTTTTGGTGGGGTTGAGGTAGGTGTCATGAAGAGAGGCAACCATTTTCTTTAATTTTTTTAGTGTTAAGTTGGAAACCTGACTTATGGATGTTATGATCAAAGGTTGCTTAAAACTCCTATAAACAGTGTGGAATTACAGTTGCTCCGAAATCTATCAAATAGGGAAAATTACAAATCGTTCATATGGTAATGATCTTATAATTAATTGTTCTTATGTGTGTTATATTCTGCTTTCTGTAATTCTTCATTGTGCTATTCTGATATTATCTTGTCTTTCCTGGTTTAAATATAATTATAAAATCCTACTGAGTGTTACAGTGCCTACCTAGCACAGTGTTATATACTTTAAGTATCTCGTTTATTGCGGGCGATCAAACATAAAACTGTTACAAAAATAGATACTAGTTTCCAAAGCCCCCAAATCAGAGGAAATAACACGGTCTGCCTACTGAAAAATGAATAAGAAGTTACAAAAGAAATTTAATATAATTGACTCTTCTTTCTCATTCTTTTAATTTTTTCCATGGATTATGTCTGCTGTAGAATGACCTAACAAACTGAAAGAGTAAAATGGAGTAGGCTACAGGCAAGGAATCAGAAGTCTGCTGCTTTCCCTACGTATAATGCAGTAGTTCTTTTCTGCATCAGACGCAGCATACCCTCTTTATTATGAATATTTTATAGCATCCATTTACTATCCAGAAATGAAATTCATAGATACTATGACCTAACTGTACAGAGACCTTTCCAAAAATCTTTATTAAATGCCCTATCTTACTCTGTAAAACTCACTTCCCTGAATAAAGTACTTTAGAAAGAGCTGAAGTATTTCTTCTGAAATCTGAAACCTTATTATAGCATCCCTTGATCTTCCCATTTGGACACTGGGCTCAAGGAAGGTGTCTCTGGCCACAAGATATTGAAATCTTAAGCCTGGAAGAGAATTTCTGGGAAACCAACCAACGCTCACTTTATAGGTGCGAAAACTAAGCTATCAAATGATTTGTCCATCATCACATAGAGCCCAGTCTAAATCCAGGTTTTCTGGACTTAAGTTCTTTTGCGTTACATGAGTGTGTGTACACATGTGCATTATAAAAGCCATACTTAATGTCCATGATCATACTTTGAGTGATAAGCATTGTTTTCTTTAAAAATCTTTTTATTTGGGCCAATGTATAATGAATTTTTGGTTTGTTTATAGTATTGGATTAATCAGAATAACTCATTTGTTAGCCTCATAACTTCTAGACTTAACAGCCTGTTTTAATTATATTCTATTTAACATTTGTATCACACCTCTTAAGACATTTTAAATTGCATTTCCCTGAAGCCATAAATGCGAATTAAACAAATTTCTGTATTTAGTAGGCCTTTATTGTATACTGATTATATTTTCTAAGGTCACTGATTTCAGGAGTATTACTTCTGTTTCATAGTGTAGAAATTGAGACCAAAAAGAAAGGCTAAACATTAAGTACTGAAAGTTGAGTGGCTTCCCTCGGTTTACATAACAGAATCTATTGCAAAGCTTTGCTCCAACACTTTGAAAGACCAATGTATCATAAAGATGTCCTTGATCTCATGGTCCTGTGTTTCTCCATTCCCCTTTGCCAAGTTTTGACCATAAAATTTGAAAGACAGAGTAATTGGGATGGAGAGGATTTGTGTGTCCTAAAATTTGTTTGAATTTGGCTTATGATAAGGTGGATATAGATTGAAGTAAGACACCACAAAACCTTAAATTAGATCTTAGAAATTTCTGACACCTTAACCCTCTCTCTTTCCATTCACCAAATAATTTTCCCTCCTTAGCTACTCTGTGATTCCTTAAAAACCAACAGCACTCTTTCCTTTCTTTCATGTAGAAAGTACACCTATACGCACTTCTGATGTCGACTATCGGCTCTTAGAAGCATCTAAAGCTGGAGACTTGGAAACTGTGAAGGTAAGGCAGCGCTTCAATGTCTTGGGTAGCTCTGTGGAACCTTTGCTTACCAATTCATTTTAGGCTTGTAAGTGAAACTACTCAAATCCAAACAATAAAAGGGATGAGCAGAGTAGATCCATAAACAGGAGAGATCTTTAACTGTGAAGGTTTTCCTAGTATGTGCCGTACATTAAACCACTTTCTAGTCACTTTACTTCTGGTTATATGAATGCTCTTTTTATTTCCACTTTTATTAGATGTTATTTTGGCCACTTTCATAAATTCCCAAGCTAGTTCAAGCCCAGGTAGTAGTAAAGTTTGAAACAATGTTCTTGACCTTTTCCAAGAGATTCTCACATTTGCTCTAGGAAAACATCCTTATGATCCTGCAGCCATTTGGAATTCACTATATGCAGAAGATGGATCTTCTTTTCTCTGTCATTGCTTTTGCCAAGGAAATTTTATCAGCCTTTACTCGTGGTGCAGAAACAATGATTATAGATTGAATTTTTTCAAATACAAAATTATATTCTAGTATTGAATATGCCTTTTTAAAACACATACACTTCCCCTCTATAATCATTCATGTGTGGAAGAAGATAACAGAAAGGGGTATGAGTTTTATTTTTGTTTGGGGATTGGTCTTGTAGTTTTATTTTTTTTTTCCTTTTTTTAAAGAAAGGCTAATTGCAAATTTGGTATTGATAATCTTACCAGCTTATTTTTTACAAACTAATCTTGCTCGTTTCTTATTGTCGTTTCTTATTAAGCAAACTTGGTTTTTGTGATTTTTAGCAAACAAATTTTAGTACTCTCGATGATGTATACTGGTTGAAAATGACAGTAAATGCTTTCTAAACTCTGTTGCCTAGAAATTTTATTTTTGTTGCATTATGTGGCTACTTCCAGCCTCTCTTCCATCTTACATTAACATCTAAGTTATTTAAAGGAAAATAGTAAATGTCAGTCATAACAGCCACTAGAGAGAATTTTTAAATTTCTCTTAGATCTGAAATTATATTTTTTTTTCTTAAAAATACTTTTATCATTTGAAATGTATCCTAATAAAATCTTAAAATATAAAAGCGATTAGGACTCCTTTTCTGTATCACAGCATGATAACCCCAGTGCTAGAATTGCTATGTGTGCCCATTATAATTAAATTAATAGTTTATTATTTTTTTAATGTGTAGGTTTTAATTCCTACATCTTGTATGTATTAGAAACCATGCCACAGCTTCCAGGTTTCTTAAATAATCCATTCACAATAAAGGCCAACTATATTTTTATGAATAGAGTAGAAATGGCAGAAGAAAACAAAGCACAAATTAAGTGAGAATTAAGCATGGTAAACTTTTCCTTCCTTAGAGGCTTTAGAAAGCATTAGAAATTAGTTATTAGAAAAAATGGCTGTTTGCTGAGTAAAGTATTTGAGAAGCAGGTAGGAAGGATATAAAAATTGCCTTGGCATTCAAAAAGAAATTGAAATAGAATAGAGGATAAAGAACTTCCAAATAGTAAAAAGCAAATATTTAATAAGCCGAATTGGCTTTCTTTTTGTTAATAAAAGCATAAAATAAATTGGGTTTCATTCCCTACCTCATCCCCATTTTGCCACTGTTCTCTGCAAAGGAAAAAACAAGCTAACTTAGAATATAAAGAACTGGGGTAAAAGCAGCCGCACAAGCTAACTTAGAATATAAAGAACTGGGGTAAAAGCAGCCGCAGGCAGCAGCTCCAATCATGTAAGACACCATAGAAGGTGTTTATTGTCAATTTTTGTAGCCTTTCTTTCTAGTTTATGTATGTATTTCTGTTTAATTTTGTTTTTTGATTCTATAATTTATATATTAATAAAATATATAAAATTTGCCACAGACTCAGTTGTCATGAAAAGATATAACCTGGCCAGATGACAATGGCTCTTCAGATTTTAGTCTCTCCCTTATGCCCAGACTTCCTTCTGTCATATAAAAATTGTACCACCTGAAAAGCCCTGTTTTTACCCTACCAGCCCCTCCTCAGTATCTCCATAGATATCTTCCAGGTTCAGGGTTTTTATATTATAATAGCTCATTACAGTGAGCTATATATGAAAGCCCTTGCCATCATACCTGTAGCCTAGAAAATGTCACCGTTTTTCTCTGCTTTTTTAACTTAAGAATCCTTCTTTTCATTACCTCTTTTCTTATCACTTCCCTGAGTTTGGGCAATTAAGTAGGTAAGCAATGATATAGCAAGAAGATCAAAAGATTAAGAATCAAGAAAGTGGGGTTTGAGTTTTTATTCTACCCCTTACCCACTGTATGCAAAAGGATGTCACTTAACTTCTCTGAGCCTTGGTTTATTTATCTGTAAAATGGAGATGATGATTATTTTCACACATAGATAATAATCCTCTCACTGAAAAAATAGGAAATTCTTTATAAATTGTTCCTCAAATATTTTTATTGTAGTCCATCTGTCACCATCAGCGATGCAACCGCTCTGGCCTAACTTTGCTTCTGCTGCTTTGTAAGCAAACAGTTGAGCTTGTGCTGAAATGATAATATTCAAAAGGAGAATAGGTGAAATAGAAGAGATTTGGAGGATACAGCTGAAGGAGATGAAAGGCCAGAAACTAGAATATGATCAGAATCAATCTGACGTGTAGACTTAGACAAATATCCCCTCAAAGATCAAGTAAAACATTGTTGACTGCATGGCTTTGCTGAGATGGATCAAAGGGCCAAGTGGATGGCCCAGACAGAATTAATGTAATTTTCCCAGCGCCTTCTTGCCACGTCAAAGGAGGCAAGAATTCTGGGTAATTCTGCAGTCAACCAGGGTTGGTTTTAATTGAGCTAAGAGTGGCTAAGAGCATGCTGGTACAAGCGTACAGGCTGTTACAGGCAGTCTCGGGGAGGAAAGCCTTATAACTATGAAGAAGGAAGGCACCATTTGCCTTGGAAGTGCTTGCCTTATTATGGGTTTTTCTTTTTGATTAAGATTTTGGCCAGGAAATGTTGAAAAAGATTAAATAGCTCTGCAAACGGAACATTTGTAGACACTGTAAAGCCAAACATCGTGCTGATTTTAAAACATCACTTGTATTATCTAATCTTTGGAAAGAAATATTCATTAGAAAAATACAATTTATCCAAGATGTCTGCAGTATTTTGGAGCGAGTTCTATGAATAAATACTAACGTTCTTCTTGTGTTTGTCTGTGTGTGTGTGCCATAAAAGCAACTTTGCAGCCCTCAGAATGTGAATTGCAGAGATTTAGAGGGCCGGCATTCTACACCCCTACACTTTGCGGCAGGCTATAACCGTGTGTCTGTCGTGGAGTACCTCCTACACCATGGTGCCGATGTCCATGCCAAAGACAAAGGGTATGCATTGGAATTTCACTGTTTGGGATTCATTTTCTTGATACTTAAAATTTCTTTTCTTTATATTTTTGAAGTTTTAGGTATTTTTTCCCTATTAAGAAAGTAATGCATGTTTTTTTTAAGTTTAAAGCATAAATTAAAAACATTATGGAAATGTATAGTATAGAAAGTGAAAAGTCCCTCTCACTCCACCTCCTAGAGACTACAGCATCAAAATTTTGTTGAAACCGTCTGGAGTTTTGAAGGACCTGTCGCAGTGCGTGTGCTGTTGTGGTGGAGCTTATTTTTAATGTAAATGATGATGACACTGCACACGGCCTGCTTTGCAATTTGCCTTTTTCACCCAGTAGTATATGCTGAATGTCTTTCCATGTCCGTACTTAATAGTTCATTTCATCCTTTTAATGCCTATATATAGTATTTTACTGCATTATGTACATGTGTTTATATAGTTTGTAATTTATTGTTCATCCCTTTTTTTGCTATTAAAAATGTTTAATCTCCTCCTAAAAGAAGCCACCCATCCCAAAGTCGTATTAATAGAAACATAATTTTATTTTTACTCATTCAGATATTCTCTATCTTTTATTAGTTTACTGAACTGTTTTAATTTATCTAGACAGAGTTTAAAGCAGCCGTGGAAGCTATTTAGAAAAGCAAGAAGGAAATTTTAACTGAAATGAGCTTCCATAGCCTGAGTTAATTTCATATCATCTCAAAATATAAATAAGCACCTCTCTGTGTAATTACATACCAGACTGCTGTAGAATTAAACCACACAACTTAGACCTCAGTTAACCATTTTGGGCTTATTTATCTTTTAAAAGGGACACATCAGACATGAATATTTAATAATATTATCACTAGCTCTTTCAAAGTATTATGGTGCGTTAGAGAGGAGCCAACATTTGTTTCTATTGTCATCAGTGCCCCCCCCTTTATTCTTGGCCACGCCGCGTGGAATCTTAGTTCCCCGACCAGGGATTGAATCTGCACCCCCTGCATTGGAAGTGCAGAGTCTCAACCACCGGACCGCCAGGGAAGTCCCTCTATTGCCCCATTTTAGCAGTCAGTATTTTTGGTCTCAAAACATTAAAAACAAAAACAGAAAAACCTGATCTCTCTAAGTAAAAAGGTACTAATTGGATACCTTGTGTTTGCTGTGTACTAAGTGCAACTTAAACTTATCCTTCTGATGCACCCTTTTTTATGGGGACATCTTTGTCCTTTTAGAATGCCAGCTGCCTTCCAATCAGAACTTAGAGTCATCACAGGATAGCTTGCTCATCTGACTAGAGTTTATGGTTGATTTCATTATTTTCTTTACAGAATACTGAAGTTTCTCTGTCACTTGGATTTTGAGTTTTCATTGCTTGGCACCTAAATATTTAAATCTGTGCACAGAAACCACTACCAGATTATTAACAATAAAAAAAAAAGCCAAAAACAAAAGGTTGAGCTTGCCTAAGTAAATAAGTTAGATTGCATTGTGTATTTTATAAGTAAGCAAGCATACAGTTTTCACTAGGAAGACCCAAATGGAAGAAAATCTGAGAGATGATAAAACCAGATTATTAATTAGTTATTCCTGAAATCACTTTGTAGTGTTGCTCTTTATATTGCCAGGATGAAACCTGAATTAAAAGTATTATAATAGAACCTTTTTTTATGGGTATATCTATATGTATTTTAAGAATAAAGATTGCTGTGAAATTTATATCCATCACCAAGAAACTAAGCAAGGTCCTTATATTGAAAGGGACATTTTTGAAATTGTTAATCCTTATTTGGAAATGGATGATGCTATCTTCAAGATCAGAGGAGAGCTTTTTTTTTAAGTGAGTGTTCAGTATAATCAATGCCATAGAGAATTATTTTTATTATACATACCATTTTAATGCAAAGATTTGTTGTATGTCTTTAAAATAATTTTCTTTTGTTTAGTGGCTTGGTGCCTCTTCATAATGCTTGTTCATATGGACACTATGAAGTAGCTGAGCTCTTGGTAAGGCATGGGGCTTCTGTCAATGTGGCAGACTTATGGAAATTTACCCCTCTACATGAAGCAGCAGCTAAAGGAAAATATGAAATCTGCAAGCTCCTTTTAAAAGTATGTAATTTTTAAAATTATAAAGTAATTATATTTATTATTTGGTTAGGACATAAAATTACATCAGAGTAAATTATTCTATAATACAGTACAGTAAGTGCTGTAGAGACTGCTTCCATTTTCTATTTTAGGGAGATGTTTAAGTATGATATCATGATACTCACGTAGCTTTGAGTAATGTCTGAAGTGCCTTTCTGAACTGACTTGATTATGTTGAGTTCATCACAGTTCAACAAGGTAGGTTTTGGAAAGAGTTGAATTAGTTTGCATTGCTTATCTGATACTTACAGTATTAATATCAGAAAACATTTATACGAGAAGAACCAAGTTTTTCCATCAAGTTTGATTTTTTCTTCTTACTAGCTATTTTATTATTGTTAACAAGCTCATTTCTAATTATTAAGCATTATTTAAACATTAAAGGATATGGAGTTAAATTAAAAGATGTGAAATTAATTAAAAGATGTGAAAAATGACTGGACATGTATTTTTGTCATTTTCTCTTTTTTTTTTTTTTTTTTTTAAACTAGAGAAAAACTTGTCCTGGTTAAATATAAAATTCTTCTCCTGCAACTTTCATGGGATCAAGTATGTTCTTATGAGTTTTGAGAATAACACTGTATTTGATACTCATTTTTATTATCACTGGTTAGTAAGAAATTACTTCTAGGACAATGTGAATTCATTGTCTAGGTTGGTTATTCCAGATTTCTCCATTGGGCCTATAGCAGTCTGTGTCAGGCCTGTAATAAAGATTCTTGACTTTTATTGACCTTATTTCATAGGTATAGATGATTAAACTTTTAAAATCAAATTAACTGTTAATACATTTCTACCTAATTTCATGATAGGTTCTAAGACTTACAATGGAAATATTTTTAAATTACCAAACTTTCTTGTTATTGATTCCATTTGGAATTAAGTACTTTTTCCACCTGTGTGTCTTCCTCTTCTCACTTCATCAACACTGAATATCTCTATATAATTGAAATCTGGTCAACATTAATATCCAGGCCATGATTAAAAGGAAAAGTGGATTCTGAAGACAGCTTGGAGTCTGAGAAAGTATATGATACAAAAAGTAAAAGACACTCGACGCCTTTCCCACTCACCATCACTGTTGATCCTGAGGCTTGGGGCTTTGGTTGGGAAGTATTGATAGTTAGAAAGCTGATCCAGTATATTGCCAAGTAGGAATTTTGCAAGAAAGACCAAATATTGCCTCTGTTTTTCACAATGTGTATAGAATAGATAATCTTTCTTTGGATGAGTGAAGGTGAAGTTAAAAATAAAGAAACAAAACAAAGATACTACAGAAAACACAAACCCCATATGGTTATTTTGTAGCATGGAGCAGATCCGACTAAAAAGAACAGAGATGGAAATACACCTTTAGATTTGGTAAAAGAAGGAGACACAGATATTCAGGACTTACTGAGAGGAGATGCTGCTTTGTTGGATGCTGCCAAGAAGGGCTGCCTGGCAAGAGTGCAGAAGCTCTGTACCCCAGAGAATATCAACTGCCGAGACACCCAAGGCAGAAACTCAACCCCTCTGCACTTGGCAGGTAAGCATCACCAGCACTTCCAAGGCTCATGATCTTTCTTAGGTGCCTAATACAGCTCACCAGAAGATGAAAGAAATGCTGAGCATGAAGAGTGCTACTCAGAAAATGCTTGATTGATGTGATTTTAAATAATTTCTTATTATAAATTATATAAATTTCTTATTGTAAATGTCTTATACTTAATTATGTGATAGTAGTTTAAAGCAAAAAGTATTAATGTTTTCTGGTCCTTATCATTTATATACATATTTTCCTTTTTCTTTTAAGCTGACATTTGCCTTTTCTCATTCTAACAGCAGGCTACAATAACCTGGAAGTAGCTGAATATCTTCTAGAGCATGGAGCAGATGTTAATGCCCAAGACAAAGGTGGTTTAATTCCTCTTCACAATGCAGCATCCTATGGGGTGAGCATGCTAAAGTTAAAGTCTAGAAAACTTCACTGATATTTACTACTTTGTTAAATACATACCATGCATGCAATAAGTAGATATCTAACAACAGCGTAATTTAGCACAATTTTAATCTTACTATTGAGAGTGTTTCTAGCATTCTCAGGCATAACTATCTTTTGGCCAAGGACCATACTTTTTATAGCTTTTTGGTCTCTTCACATTATCTAGCACAATAATTGGTATGTAATGGCTGCTCAGTTAATATTTATTGATGTAGATAATAAATTTTAACTCTACCTTAAGTAGATTTTAGAAACTATGAAAACCAGGAGGTTCCTCTGTAGGCATGGAAATTATGCTTGCTTATGTTTATCCTCAGCATCTTAGAAAGATTCAAGAAAATGGTTGAGCTATTGGTGTATATGGTTTCACAGAGTTCAGATGACTAGCTGAAACCCCACAGTGAAAGTCGCAATTGATTCTTGCAAAGCCCTGTAACTGTAACCATCACCTGAGAGAGGAAGAGGGTTGTATTCCAGTGCCTTGACATTTGTTGGACTGACTGCCTGGAAGTCACCAAGGCCCACTTTAGGTCTGATGAATCACACAGGAAGAAGATGAATGCTTTTGTGCTTGTCAGAGTCCCTATTTGACTGTAAAGATGCACACGTGCCAGAATGTACATACTAGGGGCTCTCGTAGATGGAATCATTATTGGTGAGGACAGTTTCTAGATTTGCAAAAGTCTGACAGACTATAAGTAAAAACTAATCACCATGATTTCCATATTCTCTTACTCTCTTCTCCCTTGCCCTTCATAATGAGAATATCTGCATCTTCTCATGCCCCCTCTCAAAGACCAGTATTTCAGGGAGATGACATGTCTGAGTGGGAATAATCAAGGAAAGCAAACAACCTAGTTTCAAGTTGGACAGAAAGGAAAGAAAATTTTACTTCCAAGTGTGATATATGCTAATTGAAAGTTATCAGATTTAATAAATATATTATTAGTACTGAAATCCTCTTGAAACTTCTGTATTTGAAGTTATCTTTCCAAAGATAATTAATCCTTTATTAAAATCATTAGAATTTTCTTTTAGCCTTCTTTCATATAAAATTCTCAATTTCACTGTACTACGTGTATTTCTACTGAAGACCAGGCATGCTAAATATTTACTGCTAATATACTACATATACGTGTGTGTATAATCCTTTTACCTTTGAGTTATAAGTATAGATATGTATCATTTGGAGAATAATGTCCAGTACTTTTCTTAGCATGATCCTTCTCTCCATGTCGCTAAGCCTCAGTTAAAAGTTTATCAGTTAAGAGTTTATAAAGCTGATGGGATCAGTGTCTTTTAACTTCTGTATAAATCTACTAATGAGTGAGGATAGGTGTAGGCAGTAGAATTATACTTCTTGACTTGATCTAATAAAACCTAAACTGTCAACTGTGTAGACTATGTTGATCTATGTACTGTGTTTCCAGTATATCCCATACTTTGTGGATGTGGAAAAGTTCAGCCCTGTCAGTCTTTTCCTTTCATAGCTTTCTTAGTTGTCACTGAGGATGAAGAAAGTAAAACTGAATTTTTAAGGTTTAAGTATTTTACCTTTTAATTCCCATTCTTCTGATGGGAAAGGTGTTGAGATTCTACTTATTACATATATGTGTCAATTTGTGACCAGTGTGAAAGAAAGAAAATTTATAGTGGTTCTCTTTTGTGGCTAAATATAATAAGGTAGAGTGCAGGACGGCCTTGTCTTTGTTCGTATTCCGTTGCAGCTATCTTGCCATTAGCTGAGGGAGTGTAATGCAGTCAGCCTCCTGACCAGAGGCCCGCTGTCCTGTTTTCATAAACTTATTTCACCATTATCCACAGCTCCTGCTCTCCTCTTCTAACTCCAAGTGAGAAAGATCATGAGCATTTTTAGTTTCATTCTCTCTTTTTATGTTATCCTGCTTTTTATCACATCCCTACTGCTGAGCTCTTTGTAAATGAATGTAGCTTATGGAGGTAAAAATGAAGAGAAAGTTCTCCAGGCTGTGTAGAGGGCATTTGGTAGAGGTTTCAGTCAACCTGGTTCATCCCATCCTTCTACTAAAGAATGCTAATGAGCTAGACAGTATGTTTGTAGCAAGTACTTTTGCCTCAGTGTGTGGGTGGATTTTTTGACTCACTCTAAAAATCCTTCTTGTATTAAACTTGGAAACTTAAAAATCAAATATCTGTGAGCTAATGACTATGTACTCTTATTCACTAAAACCTTTACTTTGATGGTTTCTTGACTTTTTTTGGCTACCATGTTTTTACCATGTACAACATATACCCACCCTCCCACCCCCAGTAACATCTCATAGTGATTTTCAGTTGGCAGTAGGTAAGGTCATTCCCTCCATTGAGAATCTCTGCTCTATGAAATAATTTTATCTAATGCAATTTGTATATCATATAACCTGTTGTCAGTAACCACATCAAATCTGTATTTATCTCAGTCTCAATTCGTAGACTTAAAATAAGGACCAAGGTTAACCATGATATAAAAAATGTTTAAGCTACTTTATCTTACTTTAGCTAAGGGGTAGATATAATTATATTTTCATTATCTCTGGACATATAAATCCATATGTCTTTCCAAAGCCCCTTTTTATTCATATAGCACATAAGCCTTGGCTGGATATTTTAATGAAATTATAGGGCTCTGTTAGGGTGGCAGAACACTGGTTATATAGTATTAATATCAATGATGCTTGGACTGGCCTGGCTGCATGGTGTATATGATGTACTGCCCTGAAATGATAGTTTTGTGAAGGAGATTTTGGTGGCACTTTGTATGGAATAGAGGCTTCTATATTTAAAATAAGGCTATTGGTAGAGTAGTTTTAGGTATAGGGTTACCCAGTGATCTCTGCTTAAATAGCTTTTCCCTGATATCATACTCTCTGCCATTTTCAACTTGTCAGGAAATGGCGCTTGTGTTTTAGTCTAGCAAGGCCATGCAGGCAGATGTGGCGAAATGGAGACCTGAATTTGGAGTCTGAACCTCTGGGATCTAGTCTTTAATCTTTTCCTCCATAACCCACAAGTCTTCAGCAAGTGCCTTAATCTTTCTAATCTTCATTGTCCTCACTAGTAAAACTTAGATGCTGAGACCGTCTTTACAGGGTTATTGTGATAATTAGGTAAGACCATGCATGTGGAAAGTGCATTCTATCCAAATCCAAGGGAATACAGTTATTATGAGATAACTCGATCCACACAGCCCTCATACTGGGCCGGTCAGAATAAGGTCTGTGTGTCACTTTTACATCTCACAGCCTTAGGAATTAGCTGTATGTTTGACCAGCTCAATATCAGTATTAAACAGACAGATTAATTGACTTCAGTAGTGGATAATGACTGGTAGCTGCAGATAAAATAATTGTGTGAGATATCTGAAATTACATAAAGTTACTTAAGCTGTTATTTATTGGTCATCATCCTTTGATACATATTTTACCTTTTTTCCTCTGGAGAGCTCAGTCAGCTCTCTGTGTGTCTTTGGGCCTTTTTATATAGAAAGAACTTACCACTTCAGTTTTTCCAAAAGGAGAAACAAAGACATAGTTTAAGAAGTTTAAATGAAAGTTACAGATTTCATGAGAGTATATATTAATGGTAATGTGCATTGTCCTGTTTAGTGTTTTTGTATTATAATGCCTTATATTATTTTTTAATATACATCTACACAAGACAACTAATTTTTTTGCTCTTCAGTAGATATAAGGCATTGATATTTATTTACCACACAGCATGTAGTTTTCTATTATCTCATAAGAGTAAATCAATTTGCTGAGTTTTCTCTCTCAAATTTTTCATTTTTTAATGCTTTCTCTAAAATGTATAATGTTAGGGGGATTTCATGACATTATCGTACAATTAAATTGCTCTAACTGGAACCCAAACACGTTTCTCTTCTCCCTACTTCCCAACTTTCTAAAATTAAATTAGGGCCCTTGCAGTGTTTTTATGTTGCATTTGTCATTTAAAGCATTTTGTGTTGCAGCTGAATTTTGAAACCATATTAAGTTGACTCCCGGAAACATTCCAGCAGAGTTCAATTCCTTTTCTAGACCTTCTAGTTCAATGCTTTGCTCTTATGTATCATATAGGACTGAGCTGTAGCTTATTTATTGCATTTGTCAGCCTTAAATTTCAGTTACTTGTTTTACCCCAGTGGTGTGGCTATTTAAGATTTAAGAATTGTGTTTTTAGTCTACTTGGGTAGCAGCATATTTCCTGTTTATTGCTGTTTCAGATGTTTGTCAGCAAATTTAATAAGCAGGTAATTGGTTTCTCTAAGCATAAACTATAAATTTAATATAAAGAAAGTTTAATAATACATACCATATATATGATTCATTTTATACACACACACACATAATTTTCCTTGGACTATCTAATTTTGGAAGCCTATACAAATTAGTCTACCAAATTATATTATACTGCCAACACAAATGGAGTAGAATAAAACTAATCATCAGGAACCTAGTTTATACACCCCATAACCTTACTGGGGAGAAGCTTGAAATTACTCCGTGCTTTTGGGTTAATTAAACAAAAATAGCTATTCTTTTCAACATATATCCTTTGAATAAAGGAGATAAATCACTGGGGTCTGTTTTGTTTTAAGTGATTTTGATAGTGCTACAAATGTTACCTATTTTTATCTTTTGTGTTAGAATCAATTTTATAATCATGATATACCTCATTTGTAATCCCCAAAAGATCACAAAACATGGTCTGTTCTCAGAAGACCTAGCCTGGTTATGCTCTTTTTTGTTGTTGTTGTTGTCTTTATATTGTCAGAGCAAATATGGAAGCTTTCTTAGAAGTTGTCTGATTTGTATTTTCCTCTGTTTTCTGAAATCAGTTTTCCTAAAATTAACAAGTATTTGTATTATATTAAAAAAAACACCAAAAAATACTTTAATACTACCTCAGAAGAAGTACCTATTCTTTTTGAAGTGAGTGTCTTCAAGAGAGCAAAGAAAATATTAAGGAATTTTAAAGGAAAATTTGAAGAAACATGCCCTAAATTCTATCCTGGGATACTTCTGTCCTTACTTTCCCCATCTCTTCCCATGCTCATGAAATTCAGCTTCAGATAGGTATTCAGCAAATGTTTAGTTGGTGGGTGAGTCGGTAAGAGAGAGTAAGTGAATAAGTAAATGACCCCCTTATCTGTGCTCTGACCTTTTGTGTGAAACCATTTGCAGAACATCATTACTTAGATATTGTACCTCAGAAGCCACATACCCCAAGTGAACCTTCCTTATAGTTTCATTCCTAATTAAACTTCTGCTACTCAATTTCTGTTAATGCTTCCATCTACCTTTTTTTTTCTTAATCTTCTAGACCAAATTAAAAAAGAAAAAAGGCAGTCACCTTTGACTTTTTTTTTCATCTTTCTTCCTCTGTGGTTAATTTGTCTTTCTAAAACCTGATTTTTTTGCCTTCAAAATTTCTCAAATTTAGCTCTTTTCTGTTCTTCTCTAACCATCACAGTTGAGGATCTTATCACCTCATGCCCAGGTTATTAGTTAATGTGTCTGCAGCTGACATTTCCTCCACCCCCTAAGTCATTTTGGCTCGACAGACTAATTTTTGTAAAATGTTTTGTTATGTTACTTTCCCAAAGGCTGAAGAAAGAACATTGAGAATCTTTGAGATGAGTGTTTTCAATAAATAGATCAGGTTGCAATAGGTTAGAAAGAGAAATGGGAAGATAAAGAGGAGCAATGGTTATAGGTTGCTGGTTTGAAAAGTTTGACAGACAGGTTAGCCCATTATTAGGAAACTTGGAGTCAGGTAATAGTTTCATCTTATATGTTTATTTTTAAGATAGATCTGAATATAAGGCTGAATAAAAAAAATTTTTAAGGCTCCCATGAAGAATTACAGGGTAACAGAATAATTGTGGAATTGATATTTTAGAGGAAGCAAGAAAAGATGAAGTCCAAAATACAGGTGGAGGGGTGCAATGAATATTCTTTTTTTATAGAAGAAACTTCTGTTAAGGATGAGAATAGAGATATAGAGGGAATGAAATGTTAAATAAAAACAAGTGTACCTGAAGGAGCTTTACCAAATAATCTCATTCTTACCTCTTGGCATCCTTTTGTTTTTCTTCAGCATGTGGACATCGCAGCGTTACTGATAAAATACAACACATGTGTAAATGCAACAGACAAGTGGGCATTCACTCCTCTTCACGAAGCAGCCCAAAAAGGCAGGACACAGCTTTGTGCCCTACTCCTGGCACATGGTGCAGATCCAACTATGAAGAACCAAGAAGGCCAGACACCTTTAGATCTGGCAACGGTAAGTCCACATTTCAAAATATTTAGACTTGCTTGTTATACTTTCAGAAATGACAGTAAATTCCAGGGCTTAACAGGTTTACCTCTAGTGGTACATATATCTCTTGGAAGAAGAACAAATTTCCTTCCTTATGAATTTTTTTAAGTTCTCATTTTTATATAATTTAAAACTATTAAGGCAAACTAAGCAGTAAGTTAATTTTTTTTTTGCCATACTTAACTTGGAGGGAAAACATGAATCATAGAAAAACTTGTATATAGATTGTATTCGTAAAATATCTTAACACCTTCTACTTTGGCTTATGATTCTAGAGCATCTGATGTTCATGGTAATTTACCTGAGGGGGGTGATATAGTCAAAGAAAAAATTATCTTCTAAGCAGTATATCATTCTTCTGAAGATGGAAAAGTAAACTGATATACTGTAGAAATAGTTTCAAAATCAAGAATTAAATTTTTGTGGTTAAATGATATTTAACTACAGAATTAAACGCAGTAAAGAAACATCTTTCCTGAATTTTCTGGAAATCAGGGAGTTACTGTATGGCCACATAATTTAGAATTTTTTAACCGAAAAACTTTTCTAAGCCACATTCTGTTTTATATACCTGTTGCTGAGTAACAGTTTTCAAAACACTTAGTAGCTTAACCGAAACCAAGTGAGTGGCTAGTACAGTGCCACTCACAGTTATAATTCCTCACAGTCCTCTGGGTTGACTGGGCTCAGCTAGGCAGTTCTGCTGTTCTGCCAGCTCCCTTTAGCTGGGAGCTCAGCTGAGGCTGCAGCATCTCAGATGGCCTTAAATCCTACAGTACCTCTCTCTGCGTAGTATCTCACACTCAGTGGTCTAGTTCGAATTCCTTTACAGCATTGGAGGATGACTTCTAAGAGAAAAAAAGTAGAAACTGCCAATCCTTTTAAAGCCTGGCTCAAAAGCCTCAGAACATCACTTCCTCTACATTCTATTGGTCACAGAAACTCATAGGCAACCCAGATTCCAGGGAAGGGAGGTGCCACCTCTGATGGAAGGAGGGGCACAGATGTACATGGAAGAAAGAATTGATAGCTGGCTCTCTTTGGGGACAATCTCCCACATACTCTAACGACAGTTGTGCCTAGCAGACTGTAGAGTTCGTGAATAAGCTAGCCAAAATAAGTGGTGTCCCTTTAAAGTTTCACCAGATTTTAATTGTACATTAAATTATTAAGTATGCACTAAATAACTGAACAAAAATTATTGTAGTTGTTAAGCATAAACAACACATACTATTATGGAAACTCCTTCTAAAGAAGAGATGATTGAGAATCAGCATTCTAAAATGTGCTCCTTTTTAGATGAAAGATGAAATATTTTGTTTTTTTAACTCTATTCAAATCTTTGTTAATTTACATGTCCTTTGAATACATGTGTAATAAGTATGAACAATTGTGTGCACACTTTTCATTTAGTGTTAAAAAGTATTTCTAGGCGTCAACATAGTTCACATTCTTGGATTTTTTTCACAGTTAACTTTTTTCTGTGTGTGCGGTGAGAATACTTAAGATCTACTCTCAGCAAATTTCAAGAATATAGTACAGTACTTATATAAGTACTTACAGTACTTATTAACTACAGTCACCAAGCTGCACATTAGATCTTCAAAAGATGAAATATTTTTTTTTAATTGTATAGTTTCTCCATTCTACCTATTGAAACTACTGGGACTCTTTGGAGCTGTGGATCAGAGAAGGAAGGAGGAAGGAATGATCAAAACCCAATAGGGAATAATGGAGCATTCATTAAAGAAAAAATTCACTAAGCATTTTGTCCTTAGTGAGAAACTTATTGTTTTAAAACGTAATTTTTTTGTGTTATTTTATTTTATTTATTTATTTTTTTAGGCTGACGATATCAGAGCTTTGCTGATAGACGCCATGCCCCCAGAGGCCTTACCTACCTGTTTTAAACCTCAGGCTACTGTAGTGAGTGCCTCTCTGATCTCACCAGCATCCACCCCCTCCTGCCTGTCTGCTGCTAGCAGCATAGACAACCTCGCCGGCCCCTTAGCAGAATTGGCAGTAGGAGGAGCGTCTAATGCTGGGGATGGCGCAGCAGGCACAGAAAGGAAGGAAGGAGAAGGCAAGTACACCTGTGAACGCGTATTGGTTTTGCGGTTTTAAATGAACAGATTCACTTTTCTATTGGTAATTATTGAACACCTCACTTAAAGACATCCTGTCTCTAAGCTTTCATGTACACAACAGCTTATAAGAAATATGTCTTCGTAGAATAAATTCTTTGGCATCTACTTTGTTCTTACTTATGTATATCCCAGTATATCCTTTTCCAACCATAGTATCTTATTGAACTGAGTGAGTCTTATTACTGAAATTATATCAGAAAAATACTGAGAGATTATGTAAGAAATGAAAACTGAAACAATAGCTGATAAATGAAAACTGAAACAATAGCTGATAAATGAAAGCTGAAACAATAGCTGATAAATTTGGATTTTTAAATTCCACTGTTAAATATTTCACTAAAAGCATTATATTATGCTTTATAATATTAATATAAGTACTACTGATAAGATAAACTCTGCATTTATTTCCCCGTCAAATTCAGAGATAACTTGAAGTAAAATCACCTGCACAGCCAAGGGTGTCAAAGAGCCGCGGCTTTAAATAAATACTGGAACTTCCTTTAGATTGATAAACTTCTTTCTGAAAAACTTTAATGTATGTCTGTTTTAGTTGCTGGTCTTGACATGAATATTAGCCAATTCCTGAAAAGCCTTGGTCTTGAACACCTTCGGGACATCTTTGAAACAGAACAGGTAAGCTCTCATATATAGTTGAGTCTTTTTAATTTAATATTAAGAGCTATTAATTGCCACTTGTTCTTTCTTTTTTTGCTTCTTCGCTGCTCTTTTAAAACTCAAAACAAATTTCTGAAAAAGCTAGAGGAATCTAGTATTTTATGCTTCTTTCCAAAATTGTCTAACAGATGATCTGGCTCAATATGCTTTATTACATATCAGAACTTAGGCCATGAAACCCCTGCAAAAGAATGTTTTCAAAATCTTTCCTCATTACTTTGTTTCCAAAAAGTGTTAGCCATTATTCATCTCATTTTATTACTAATGTGACTAGACTCCACTTAAAACTAGTGAGAAATTTTTATGTTAACTATTTAGCAAAATCTTCATGAAGCAATTATCCATTACTGGATAGCAAAATAATTCTTGGGCAAGTGTACGTTTTAAAAATTGCTTCTTTATGAAGTTTCCATTGTCTAGGTGGAGCCTAAAATAATGCTGAACCAAAACTTGGCCATATGCTTATAGACTTAACCTATTTTCAGATACATCTGAAATGGCTGTGAAGGTCTTAGTATGAAGTCATCATTAGGGTGTTTATGAATTAAGATCCTTCTGTTTGTCATTCTGTTTTTATACAGGATAATGAGTTTTTAACTTATCACTGTATGATTTTATTACCATTAACTATCAAATAATAAATTCCTGAGTTTGACTTGACTATTACTAATACACATAGCATCTTAGAATGGGAAAGATCTTTAGAGGTCACAAAGTCATTCTCCCAGATGTAGGAATTACCCTCTTTATATCCATGTGGGACAATAACTTGTTACAATTTGGGCAGGTATGATAAAATGCTTGTAATTTAAAGTACACCCAAATCTGCCCCATGTATAATCTATTAATCTTATGTTTACATTTTACCCTGTTTTGCACAGAAATCTAACCTCTGATCTACATATTAGACTAGCATTAGTTTCATAGGGCTGCCATAACGATTTCCCACAAATCTGTGGCTTAAACAACAGAAATTTATTCCCTCACAGTTCTGGAGGCCTGAAGTTCAAAATCAAGGTGCCGGCAGGGCTGCACTCCCTACAGAGGCTCTAGGGGAGAATCTGCCCCATGCCTCTGCCAGCTTCTAGGCCCCTTTGGCTTCTGGCCACATCCTTCCAATCTCTGCTTCTATCTTCACCGTGCCTTCTCTGTGTCTGTCTTCTCTTTTGTGTGTCTTTTGTAAGGACACTTGCATTGAGTTTAAGGCCTCCCCATATAGTCCTAGATGATCTCCTTATCTCAAGATCCTTAACTGAATTTACATCTGCAAAGATGTAAAAAAAGTTTTTCAAAAAAGATTCTTTGCAAGTTCTGGGGATTAGAACATGGACATATCTTTTTGAGGGCCACCATTCAGCTCACTACAACATAATATAGCCCTTCTTATATTTCTAAGACCTAGTGAACTTATCGTGGATTTACCCTTCCAACCAACCACCCACCCACCCACCCTTACAGAGTTTCTCCTAATTTAGCATAAATTCACCTTCTTTTTCAGTTATTCTTTATATGGATATAGTGTCCAAATTCTTCACTGGCCTCTTTGCCCCATCTGATTTCTTTGTTAGGCATATAGTCAGTTTAGAGTTAATTAAAAACTCCAGGTCTTTTTCATATCAATTACGATGTTAAGATTTTCTAATGTCTTTTTTTTTTTAGCTGAATTTCTTCATATTATATATTGTAGTTGATCTTTAATGCTCTTGATGATCAAAACAGTTGGGTAGAAATAGCACTGGACTAAAAGAAGACCTTGATTCTGATTAAGGCATTTAACCTATCACTTGCCTTACCTGTAAAATACAATAATACTTTCAAAAGTCCGGGTAGTTAAAATTCCCAGTCAGATGCTTCTGTGTCAGTTTTTAAAATATACTTTAATGAAATATCAGTTGTATCTTCTGTCTGGTGGGGAGGACTTCATAAACTGCTATAATAATTTCCTTTTCCTTTAAGCTGCACCTGCCATTGATTCACCCTCTGGTTTGGAGATTTCTTATGAGAATAGCCTAAACAGTAAGGCTCTTTTTCCCTTATCCTTCCCTTGAAGGTATTAAAGCTGTTTTAGAAGCAGTATCCTCTGCTAAAGCCATATTCCAGCCATCTCCCTTCTTCCCAAGTCATATCCACAGTAACTGTGAAATTTCACATATCTTTGCTTAATAAAAACAGACGCTAATTCAAATAATTCCAGTTAACCGATTTTCAAGAGTTCAGTTTCTACTCTTTTAGTCAGTTCGCATCATAATTTTATGTTTTCTTTTTTCTGTTTTACTTTATATATTCTCTTTTATAGTAACTGATTTCCTGTGGCCTGGTTATCTCACTTTGTTGATTTTAATAGTTTAGTCTTAACAGTTGGTCCTTTTGACAGCTTATCCTGGTTTCATCAGTTTCCTTGTTATCTTTTTCACTTCAGTTTTGTTCTGAGTAAATGGTTCCATTGATTTTCCTTTTGCCAGAATGATTTCTGTATCTTTTTTTTTATCAATATGTTGACTCTTCCATTTAATGTCTATTACCTAGCATAGCTCTTTCCTCCAGACAAATGATATCACCATTCATTGTGTTGAACTCTGTGTGACTGTCTTTTGGCCCAGTCTTCAAGCAATCAAAGTTTTATTTTGACTACAATTGTTACTTGACTAGCCTTTAGTTATAGAGTAATACCTTCTGTAACCCTTTCCATAACTTACCCAGAGGATTTTCTGCCATTAGCATTCTATGTCAGTCCAGTAATATATGATGAGGGCCAGGTATTTGTGAGGTGAGGGAAAGTGTTAGGGTGTATGTATTGTAGCCATTTAGTTCATGTCTATTGAGCTGAAGGCAGAGGCGTCCTGTTTTCCTGAGATGCTTTGACACATCATATCTTATTGCCTCTGTTCCTACTGATAGATTCTTCTCTCTCAGTGGAGTGGGGAACATAGTTCTTTTATTTCTGGTTCCAGGGAAACTTCTTTCAGAGCATGATAGCCTCACCTCTTACCTTCACAGTTATTCTCTCTGAAGTCTCTTAACTAACTTGACTTGTTTGTCTTATATACTTTGCTAGTTCTATATTAAATAATATATACCTATGTCCTTTATAGTTAGTTAAGTATAGTACCAGTGTCACTTTGGCCCTTCCTCTGTAACATAGCTTCTTCCTGACTAGAATACTTTTTCTGTGGGAAAGACTGATTTGATTTACATTGCAATTCCTGGAACATAAATGCCGTGACTTGGAAGATTCCTTGTGAACATGTTTATGGTCCACATATATATTTTCATGAAAAGTGACCATATAAATTTTTACTTCAGAATCTAAAGACAAAGGCATGGACTCAAGAAATTCATTATGAACATGATTGTAAAGTTAGTTCTAATTACTGTTACTCTAGCCTGCAATCTTTTAAGCCCAAGTAAAAGAAAGGCCTTTTTCATTAAAACTCCAATTCTTCTCACTCCACCCCAGAGAAAATGAATAAATCTTAGAAACAAGAGGCAGCCCTTCTTAAAGTAACACTCTTGAAGTGACATTTGCTTTATGTGCAAGATGACTTAGCTGATACATGGATAATATTTATTTTAAAGATTATAATTTGGTTTTAATGTGTGCTAACTATAAATAAGTGGCCCAACAAACTTATAATTTCCTGGATGTAACTAAGTTAAGGTTTTGTGTTTTTTTGAAGTGAGTTAATTTAAAGATAATTTTCAGAAAAATATTTCTAGCAGTATAAAAGCCTTGAATCTTGGAGAAACATACCTAAAATCCAACTAGCCTGTTTTACTTCCAGTTATTTCCATTTCTTTTATTAGCACAATAATCTCATATTCACTCAGCTTCAGAATTTTGGAATAATCTTTACCCCCATTCTTTTTTTTTTCTCTAACCGTTTCTATTTACCAGGCCCTGTCATCTGTCCCTTTGAAATTGCTCTCCGATTCATCCCTTCCAATCCGCTCCACCCTGTCGTCATCTTGTTCACAGTCACTTTCCCTTCCAGATCTGCCCTTCATACCACCATCCTCCTGAAAGACACCTTTGTGTTGCTCTGCTGAAAAGGTGTTCTTGGACATTTTGGACACTGTCTTAACTTGGTGTGTAAAGCCCATTAGATCTGCTTTTAGCCTGCTGCTCTGTCCATCCCTTCTTTTATTCCTGTATATACATTATACGCTAATCATTATGAACTTTATTACTAGAGTCTCTCAAATGTTCTGTAGTCTCTCACTTGATTTTCCTTTTGCACATGGTCTTCCATTTGTCTTAAACACCCTTCCCTTCTTCCCCTGCCTAAGTCCTCTTCCTTAGCTGAATTATTACTTTCTTCTAAGAACCTTTCCTGATCCCCTTCCTAGTACTTTCTTTGTTCCCTCCCCTACTTGTAGCCTCAAGCCAGTAAGTAATCTTCCGAAGAGTTCCCATAGGGGTTCCTTGAAAACATTTACCAACCTTTACCAAATATTTGTGTTTACCTTTTATCTCCTTGGTAGAGGAAATAGCATGATCTGTAGTGGTAGGATTCTGTTTGTTCCCTGGCTCCACTCTTTTACTACCAATTTGGACCAGTTATTTACCTTTCTGAGCTGAAGTGGGTTGTTTTAGAATTAAATGAAATGTTTAATTAGTTACTTTTTTGGAAATATCTAGCATACAGAAGGTACTCATTAAATATATTATGTATGAATGAATGATTAGTGAACATAAATCTAAATTCTTTAGCTTGTCATTTAAGGTTTTCCAGTTGCCAACTCCAATAAATATGAGGACAAATAGGGTACCACGTAACTCAAAGCAACTAAATTTAATGTTTAGTTATTTTAGCTTTTTAGTCATCCTTTTTAAGAAAAATAAGCAAGAGGAAAGACAAGTATGGCAATACATTTCAGCTCTTCTGTGTAGTATTTTCATGGCTTCACTGTGCCTTAATTTTCTCATAAGGACAGTAATAGTATTTCATGAGTCATTGTGAGTATTAAATGCGGTATTCATTTCATTCACGATTGGAGCTATATATAATGAACAAATGTATCAAGTGTTCTCCATTTCTTCTCTAGAAGCTAATACTATGTTTTGCTGGCCTGGTTTCTGCTTCTTTCAGACATACACTATATGTATCAATTCAGAAAAGCTAAGGACTCTTTAAATTGAAGCTACCACATAGATATGAGATCCTGTTTTTATGTCAACCTTATGTGAAGTTTAGAAGGAAAAAAGAATGGAATATCAGTAAAGTAGTAAACCTTGTGCATGGTTTCCAAATTATATTAAAATCACATCTAGCTAAAAATGTAAAGACTCCTATTATGTTGTGATCTATTCCATCTCAAAGATGCATATTTCAAAACTGTTGCTTTTTAAAAGCTCTGCTGAAAACTTCCTTTGGGTGATTGGAAGTGAACTGCCCATTTTGTGCAATGGAGCGATTATTTCTTAAATGGCCACTTAGGAGCAATAAAGTAAATTATTTCCAAGAATGAATGATGTATGCTTTTTGCACTGAGGAGATCGGACTCATTATATAGTATTTCATTTTGACAATAAAAACCATCGGAGCTCCAGGCCTAATATGTTAGTTTTTTAAAATGCTATGTGCAAGGATAAAGGTAGAGAGAACTATGGATAGATAAAAATATCTTGTTTGAGTGGGAAAAAGAGTGTCTCTCAAAGGATTTCTCCGTTTCCAGAGGAAAGAGAAAATCAATGGCTAATCTTGTGAAGTAGTATTTGGGCTGTCAGAGGGGCCAGCTTCTTCTGAGCTGAAAATTGCAGTTCATCCCTCAAGAAATGTGGCCGCCCAGGACTTCACCCTGTGCCTTCAGAGCACTGCCACTGGGTGACGCTAGAGTCACAGTTCCTTTTAGTCAACAAAGGAATCTGGTAATTTTGAGTCGTGGCTGCTAATCATCTCCATCTACAGGGACGAATAACCAAAAATTTAAAACCATTGTTCTGTACAAAAATAGAATGTATGTTAGGCTTCAGGGATTGTTAGATCTGAGAATTTAGAAGAGACCTTAAAAACCATCTATCTACTCTCTTTTTTCTTCTCCAAATTGGAATTCTTTATATAGTTTCTATATAAAATGGTCTGTAATCTAACTAAATGCTTGTGATATAAATCTTACTACTTTCTAAAGCAGCCTTTTCCATGCTCGGATACTTTTAGGAAGTTCCTTCTTATTTTTATATAAATGCTACTTCCCTAAAGCTTCTCCTGTTTCATTATGCTGAACACCTCTCCCGTTCCCTACCATTCACCTCTGCTACCTTCTGGATATTGGGATCTGGTATTTCCCCATTTTCAGGCTACTGGTTGTTCCCTCTTACATCTTGAGGCAAGCAAAATGTGGTAGAATTAGGGCTTCCCTGGTGGCGCAGTGGTTGAGAGTCTGCCTGCCGATGCAGGGGACATGGGTTCGTGCCCCGGTCTGGGAAGATCCCACATGCCGCGGAGCGGCTGAGCCTGCGCGTCCGGAGCCTGTGCTCCGCAACAGTGAGAGGCCCGCGTACCGCAAAAAAAAAAAAAAAAAAAAAAAAAAAAAAAAAAAAAATGTGGTAGAATTAAATAATCAAAAGGAAAAATAGCAATGACCATTTTATACTTCTATAGCATTATTTCTCCCATTTTAATTCTCCATTGACTGAAAGCAAATTAGGAAGTATTTCAAGTGAGCAAAAAGCTGATAAGTTTATGGGGGCAACTTTAAGAAGATTATCAGTTCATGCTTATAAAGGAAACAGAAGAATTTTCTTAATTTGACTGGATGCTATAGCATTGAAGGCAAATGGAAAAGTTTTCATCATCTGAGGAACTGTTAAAGATTTAGCAATTAATTTTGATTCGTTTTTCAGATTACACTAGATGTGTTGGCTGATATGGGTCATGAAGAGTTGAAAGAAATAGGCATCAATGCATACGGACACCGCCATAAATTAATCAAGGGAGTAGAAAGACTCTTAGGTGGACAACAAGGTAAGCTCTTAAAAAATAAATAGATTTCAGAAATTAGTGGTACAAAATAAGTGTCCAGGCTGGCATTTGCTCGGGTGGCCTGACCCCAGAGCTCGTGCACTCAGCTGGGGTGGCACCTCCTGCCTCCCCATCTCCATCCTTGACCTCGCTCTCCCTCTAGTTGCTTTAGCTAGAAATCAGAGTCACTCTTCCCTCTTCCCCAACACTTTGTATCCTAAATATCTCTGGAATCTGTGCTTCTGTCCTTTCCCACTGCTGTCACCTAATCCCTATCACTGTCATCTCTCTCCTGGACTCTCACAACCACCTTCCAGCTTATCTCCGACAGTCACCTTTGCCACCCCTCTGGTACCTTCCCTACACTGTAACCAGAAGACACTTTTCAAAATGACTATATGATCATATCATTCCAGGGCTTAAAACCCTTCAATAGAACACTGTTGCTTTTAGGATAAAATCAGATGTTCATAGCATGGCTTTTCATAATCTGACCTTTCTCTCTTACCTTATCTTGTGTCTTTTCCCCTCCCTCACAACTGTCAGCTCAGTCTTTTTCCATTGTACTTTGCTGTTACACGCCTATCTTTCTCCTTTGTGTGCCTCCCTGTTCTCTGTTTGTTAGAAGTGCTTTCGCTATAGGAAAGCAAAGGAAGAGAAAGAAAACAACTTGAATTAGTCATTTAGTCTGCAGAGGTAATAAAATTGCAAGAGTGACATGAAACTAAACATTAACAGATGTTGAGCTTGAGTCTTGCTTATTTGTACTAAATCAACACGGGTAATGAAATTAACAAGAACAATGTATTTTAAACTTATTATAAGTGACCATTTCAAGTCATCTCACAGATAATAATTCTTTTAGAGGATAATTCTTATATTTTAGACCACACTACATTGTAATCACACTGTGTTTTCTTTTGTATCAGCATCATGTATGTTCATGATTGAGTTCAGTTCAACAAATAATTGTTGAGCCTGCTGTGTGTATGTACAAGGACCTCTGTAAGAACAGATCAAATTGATCCCCAAACACATCTCCATTACTTCTCTTGTCTTTGGATGTACTTGCTTAATACAACCTTATATATTAGGTTCAAATTGCACATACATTAGACTTGTTCCAAAATATCTATTATTTATGACAAGTGTTCCCCAAAATAGAGCCTGAAGAGTGTGGACCTTTGTTTAATATGTTAATTTTTCTTTCCTGCAGGCACCAATCCTTATTTGACTTTTCACTGTGTTAATCAGGGAACTATTTTGCTGGATCTTGCTCCAGAAGATAAAGAGTATCAGTCAGTAGAAGAAGAGGTAACTGTACATGAAAATTTTTAATTATCTTTTCCTGAAATCTGTGCTGAGTCTTAGACTCATCAGTGACACAATATAATAGAATTGAACTTTTGAAAACAACAGGAGGAATGTCTTCAGAATTACACACTGGTGTATTTTCAGAAAGTTACTCTCTTTTGTTCTATAGATGCAAAGTACAATTCGCGAACACAGAGATGGTGGTAATGCTGGTGGCATCTTCAACAGATACAATGTCATTCGAGTAAGTTTTTAAAAGTTCAGGGTGAAAATTGGATTGCACAGCTTGCCTGAATATCAAACATAGGCTGGGGCAGCTGGCGTTAGTGAGGCAAACATGGCGATAAGACTCCCAGCTCACCCACTAATATGGACCAGAGCTGACAGTAATTTCTGTTATCACTATTTCAAAGTAGCATTAAAGGCCTGGATTTTCAATCTAATTGAGTCAGTGTTTATATCAGTATGCATGTATCTCTTAATCTCAGTATCTTATTTATAACATGGAATAAATGACTGCCATATGCTTTTTTTCAGAGGGGTGTCATGAAGATGAATAAAATCAATTGAGAACTGGGTTAACCCTTTGGGTTAATGGACCTATTGAAATTACACCAGTGCACATCAGAATTACCTGGGGAGCTTTTTGAAAGTACAGATTTATAAGCCCCTGTATCCTGAAATTCAATAAGTCCTCAGTTGATTTTGAGGTGTAGCTAGGTATGGTGCAGAATAACAAACAAAAACTGTAGCTGAAACTTATGTCACTAAAAGCCAGCATATTAACTGAATTACACTGGCCTGGCAACTTTATCGCTTTTAAATAATGTTTTAAGCAAACAAAACATAAAACAAAAATTGAACCTCCCTAAAGGAAAACATACTTCTTATTTTAAATCATAAACTACCAATTAATAAACATTTCACTAATTCACTTCTTTCTTCCTCATCCTTAAAGATTCAAAAAGTTGTCAACAAGAAGTTGAGAGAGCGATTCTGTCACAGACAGAAGGAAGTGTCTGAGGAGAATCACAACCACCATAACGAGCGCATGTTATTTCACGGTGAGTGTCCCGACAGTCATTATCTCTCTGGGCGTTTGCAAACTCCAGTAGGGTGAAAAGCCTGTGTTACTGACTATATTAGTGTTGTGTTAAAAATGGTTTGTTCTGATTTTTTTTTTTAACTACATGTTGGTACCAGCTTTCTAATGCATTACATGTTAGTACAGGCTTTCCAAGGCATGTACAGTGAAAATAATTTATCTGAAATTGTCTCAGAACTTAAATTGCACACTGAGCCATCTAGATAGTGAAATACTCTTTTTGTTGTAGTTTAGCATAATTGTTTTACTTTATTAGATTATCTGTTTTTGCTTAAAGTAGGACTGGGTGTAAAATAATCTGTGTCTTCAAAGCCACGTTGTACTTTGCTATCTAAAATCTCATGCCATCTGCAAAATCCATATAACACCCTTGCTTGGTGAACACTATGGGTTCCTGATAAGATTCTAGTACATGATAATAATTTATGTAAGTAGACCATCTTACAAAATAAACTTTTCATTTAGGCGTTATTAAGTAGTATTAATCTGCCAAGTGCAAATAGTATGCAGCTAATTGAGATTCTAGAAAAGCGCTCAAAACCGATCTTTCTGTCTTTATATTTTTAGGTTCTCCTTTCATTAATGCCATTATTCATAAAGGGTTTGATGAGCGACATGCATATATAGGAGGAATGTTTGGTGCCGGGATTTATTTTGCTGAAAACTCTTCTAAAAGCAACCAGTACGTTTACGGAATTGGGGGAGGAACAGGCTGCCCCGCGCACAAAGACCGGTCGTGTTACATATGTCACAGGTGAGCATCTTGTCTTTTGTGTAATGGTGGCTGTCCTCAAGCCATGAACCAGATTGGTTTCTCAGGCTCTGCAGAAGTCACAGGTCATCCTCAGTCTTACTCCTAATGAGCCAGACTGTTTTGGGGTTGGATAGGAATAGCTGATCAGCCCCTGCCCCAATAGGAGTAGTGACAACAGAGCTGACAGCAGTGGTAAAAGCTAGTCATAGGTTACAGTGAAGCTCCCTCCATTTTGGCTTTCTCCCTGGGTTCCAATTTCCTTGCTTCAGATTCAGAACAAGGTTGAGAATTATTTCTGGAGAACAAAGAACCTCTAGCTCCAGTCACATTTGAACTAAAGTCACATTTGAACTAAAGCACATAACTTCTATAAACAAGTAGAACCTTTAATTTGCTGACCTTCCTAGTGATATTTTAAGGCAGGGTATATAATTAGTTAGAAGTCCAACCTCAGAATATAACTTTGGAATTAATAGTAAACAAATGAATATTAGCTTTTTAAATGGGATTTTAAAATTCAGAAATTTGAGAGAATGTTATAAACTCTCAGAAGTCAGTGAAAAAAATACCATTCCCTTTCCTGTCGTTGGAAAAGATACAAAAAGAATTGTGCTGTACAAAGATTGCAACTTATTGCATTTCTCTTTAGATTAACCAGCTGCATTATTTTTGCAAAGTCAAGTTAGTAAGATACCTTGTAATCCAGTTGAAACCTCAGAAAGACCCATATAACCATGAAATTCATTATAGTTGTTCACCTTAAAACTTCTCTCTCTCAGTTTCGTTGTGAAAAAAATTGTAGCCATCAGCAGTTCTAAGACAGATGCCCTATGTCCAGAAGAAAACTTCTTTCTATTAAGGTCGCTGTGGTTAATAACACATAAAAATTCCCAAGGATATATAATTGCAGAAATTTCCCTTTGTTGCTTCAAACCTAACTCCTAAATAACAGTAAAAATGAACGTAGATGTGGACTAACAGTTGCTTATTTAAATTAGACACACATGTTTATGTCTTGGCCAGGATTTCCTAGAAAGCAGAGCCTGAAGCAAAAGCTTATGAACTAGCACTTTCCTGGCAAGTGCAACCTCAGGGAAGCAGGAGTGAGGGCACAGAAGGAAGTGAGGTGGATAAAGAGGCAGAGCGAAGACCGGGAGGTGCACCGGTGAGCTGGCCACGGTTTCATAACCAGTGCAGTCGGTTGCTCAGTCCATGAGACCTGGACTCATACAGTCTGAACTGTTACATCTCAGAGCAGTACATCATGAGGGAAGAGAGCTGAATTTATGTGCTGGCGCCTGTCTTGCACTGGTCAGCATTTGCCCCACAGGGCGTTGGTGTCCCACCTTGGGGCCGCTGCGTCTGCAGGATGCACACACAAGGCACAAGGCAAGCCGGTGAGCAGACATGAGCTAGTACCAGCCTCGCGGGCCAGCCAGGCAGGTCCTGCATCTTCTTTTGTCTCCACAGCAACAGGGACACCCTGGGGCAGGAAGCAAAAGTCAGAAAGCGAGGGCCTGTCAGGTCAAGCTTTGAGTGACATATGGACACTGGGAGTAGCCATGGCAGTGGGCCCAGCGGGCTGAGCGGGCAGAGTCCAGTGGCACTGTAGCGCCACCACAGTGTGGAGATAGAGCTCAAAAAGCTTGCTTCTAATGCAGATCCAAATGTTTTCCTCTGGGACCCACAAGAGGATACAGTTGATGCCCAGCCAGCATCCCAGAGGGTCATCAGTAGCATCACACTAAAAAAGCCAGCCCAGGCAGGACTCAGTTAAACTGGGTCTGGCACAATTTTTACTCAAAGTAATATCTCTGATGAGTCACAATGCAAAGATCATACTCCATTACTAAAAATAAACTATTTGATTGAATAACAGGTATTTACAGTTAACAGTGTGACCAATCTTATAGCGTAGTTAAAATATTTATTAAAATGTTTGTTAAGGGTTTGCAAACTTTTATTTTAAAGAACTACAAAGTAAGTTTTTTAGGCTTTGCAGGCTGTATGATCCCTGTCACAGTGACTCAGCTCTGCCCTTGTAGTACAAAAGCAGCCATGGTCGACATGTAAATGAATGTGTGGGAATGTGTTCCAGTATGTGTTCCAGAATGTGTTCCAGTAAAGTTTTATTTACAAAAACAGGTGGCAGACTAGATTTTGGCCCATACTTGGCCAACCCCTAGTTTATGTAATACACTTTCTTTCCAATCAATCTTTCTTCTCCTCTATAATATTTAACAGCTGCCCCAATTCATGTTTCACTCAGGTAGTATAATTTCCAGACATACAGTTAAGCTAAGTATTTTTATATATAACCCCCTTTTATTATTACGTATCTCATCCCAGTTTTTGCTTCTTCATAATGAGTAATAAGCCTAATCTTAATTTCAGATGCTGCTGCCATCTGCTTATTTTCTTCACTTTCTTCCTATCCAGCCACATGCATCCTTCCAGAAGACAGTTTTTGCTAGTATTTGTCCTTTTTCCACTAGTCAAAAACTTGCCAAGTGTTTTCTATGATTGATTTTAAACCACACCAAAACTTTAAATGTTAAGTATAACTATTGAGCCTGCTAACAGCTTATAGTAAATCAGTATATCAAATCTTATCCTATTCCTACTCATAAAATCAAAAGTGACATTTAAATTAGCTTGCCTTATATTAACTGCTTTTGAAAAAATCAGTAAAACTAACAGTTATGTCATTCTAAGATTGCTTTCCTTTTTTCTTCAGACAAATGCTTTTCTGTAGAGTGACCCTTGGCAAGTCCTTTCTGCAGTTCAGCACCATGAAAATGGCTCACGCCCCCCCAGGCCATCACTCCGTCATTGGGAGGCCGAGTGTGAATGGGCTGGCCTATGCTGAATATGTCATCTACAGAGGAGAGCAGGTATGGTGCTCTTGGAATAAGCATGACCAAGCTACCATGAACAGTTGATTCAGAATGCGGAGACCACGTAAGAGTTAAAGAAAGCCATTTAATGAAATATCCACCACATAGTTTGATAGCATTAGTTGATTCAGTTCAAAATGAGCATACCAAAATTCTTTGATATCATCTCTATACGTAGATCCCATCATTCACCTGTCAGCCAGGTAATACAGTGTAAACAAGATGGTGGCTGAGAAATAAAGGTGTGGCATCTCGTGCAGCTCTTGTGGCCTGCTGTTCTGAATTAATGCTTTGTATCTTTCATGCCTCCGCATGGCATGGAGAGCTAAGAGTAGCTGCCATTCAAAGATCTTCGTGAGGTACTTGCCACAGGCTGGTCACATGAGTTGATCAGGGTACTTACACAGAAGAATAGCTTTCTGAGTCTTAAAGCTACAGTACATTGAATTCTGCCAAATGCTTGAGGCTCCAAGATAAAATTGTCAACAAACAGGAAAACTTTCTATCATTTTCAATCCAGGCCTTAACTCTCACAATACTGCTAAATGCCTACTAATTTGTCTAGAAACAAAAATCAATTTGTCTGAACTTAATTGAATTTCAAATGGATACTTTAACTACACTGTTAGAGAAAACTAAAAAAGGAGAAAGAAGAAATTAACTATATACAAGTAAACTATGAAAACTATTTTCTTATATGCCAACAATCTTGGGCCGGGTCAGGTGTGGAGTAGGGGGAAGAATTGCAAACAAATCCTGGGTTTCATTTAGTAGATCTGTTGATTGTGGTGGTTTGGGCAAAGCACTGAAACTCTTTTAGCTGTATTCTAGGATTGAGCAAATGAGTAAATGTGTTGATGTGTTAATTTTGGGAGCTGGGTTCTCACTGTGGAAGAAGAGACATATAAATATGGAATGGGGAAAGGTAAGAATGACGCTAGGGACGGACTGAAATTGGAGATATCGATATGAACTGATGCTTTCTAGTATTTGTATGTTTGTACACATGTAAATAATATGTATGTATAGGTATATGTGTAAGAGGTATATGTGTAAGAGATATATGTAAGCATGAATATATATGTGCATGTATTTCTTAGCACTGTCTGCTGAAAGCAAAGAAACCCCAGTAGCAATAAACACACCTAAAGCCCAGATCTTGGTCTCCAATACCAACCCCCACTAAAAGGAACTTTGGAGAAACAGCTAATTCCAGGGCTGGAGCAGAATAGGAACAAGATGAGCCCGGAACAACATCTTGTTATAACAGAAAGTAATGAAGTGCTCAAAAGCAATGATGGGAGCATGTCACAAGGACTCAGAGCTGGCTTGAAGTGGCTCCCACTGGCCAAATCTGGGATAGTTTGAACATCAGAATAAGTACAGTAATAAATTTTAAAACATTGGAAAGAATACGAATTTATGTTTCTATACTGATAACAAATAGATAAATAAATAAATGAAGGGGAAAGGAAGGCTCTGCTTACAGTAGAAAGCCAAGGGCAGGTGGTAGATAAGGAGGGAGTACTAGATTTGCAGCCATCATGGTAAAGATTAGATCAATGGATGCTAAATGTAGGGGATAATTTTGATACGGAGAGGAGGATTGTGCATGGTCTTCTTATTAGTTACAAAGGACGGGGGGAAACCCACAGTAATTATACTTTGGAGAAAGGGGGCAGTACCTTGCCCAGATGATCAGAATTAACATCACCAATGAGGGACAGATACACACACAGTGTGCCTCCAGATGTCATATTCTGAGAAGAGCCAAAATCATCTATGCAGTGTTCCAGCCAAGAATGTATGACCTCAGTCTAATCAAAATGAAGAATGTTCTATTAAAAAAAAATTGAGGGGAAGACTGGATTCTTCAAAAATGTCAATGTTATAAAAGAGAAAGGCTTTGAAAACTTTCAGATTAAATGAAACCCAAGAGACAGGACAAACTAACTTCAGATTCTGCCCCCAAATTGGATCTGGTACTAGAAGAGAAAGGACATTATTAGATCAACTGATAAAATTGAAATATGAACAGTAGGTAGATAAAAGTATTATGTCAGTATAAAATTTATGTAAGAGAATATCCCTATTCTTAGGAAGTAAATACTAGCATATTTAGGGATAAAGAACCATGATGAGGTATATTACTTACTCTCAAATGGCTCAGGGAAAAACATAACTGAATCTATCTGTCTTTCTGTCTGTCTGCCTAGTATATATAGAGGTGGGGGAAGTACACATGATAAAGCAAATGGGATAAGTAAAACCTTAACAATATTTGGATGTAGGTAAAGGGTATACAGGTATTTTAGGTACTAGCTTAATTTTTGCAACTTAATATGTTTTGCAGTTGTTTCCAAATAAAAGTTTAAAAACTACCGAAGAATAAATTTGTCAGATTTTTCTTTTTAAATCAGAAACTCCCTACTTCTAGAGAAAACACTTTCACTTTGACTCAGTAATTCCACTTTTAGAAATTTGTTTTAGATATAATCAGTGATGATCACACCCAAAAAAAACCCTACAAGAAGGTTCATCGCTATGTTGATTATCATAATGAAAATTTTAAACAACCTAAATATTCAACAGAAAGAGAATGATTTAAATGAATGTTAGTATATTTATGTGCCTGTGATTTAAAAAGTATATTTACATGGTATATGCTAAACACAGAATCAACCAAAACACAAGAGCGGTTATCTCTGGGTATTGAGATTATAGGTGATTTCAGTTTTCTCTGCCATACACTTTTCAAGATTTTGTAAGTTAGCTATGGGAAATAGAATTTCTTTCACGTTTGGGTGGAAAGAAATAATAAGGGATACTAATAATAGGTTTACATTTGTAGTATTTGCTGATCTTTCAACCATTTCCTAAGTAGTTTGACTTGATAACTTGTTTAGATTCCCTTGCTAAAAGAATTTTAGAGAATGATGTGGTCCAAATCATATTTGAAAGAAAAAACTACCTTGAAAACTGAAATGTGTGTAGTAGCTGTTTTATTTCAGGGGAGCATACCTGTGCTTCCATATCCAGGTGCTTCCCACATGGACAGTGTTTACTCTAATGTCTACTAATTGAGTCGCTGCCCATGAGCAATTTCTCTTGATTTATGGTGGACTTTTCCTTTGGTAACTTTTCTTTCATTCCCCTTAGTGATACCTTAAATCATCTTTCACCCTTAGTATCAACACTTTCAAGAATACGCAAATGTTTTATTCAGAGGGTTGGTTCGAGGAGTATTATTTATTTATTTATTTATTTATTTTTAAATTATTTATTTATTTTTGGTTGTGTTGGGTCTTCGTTTCTGTGTGGGGGCTTTCTCTAGTTGCAGCGAGCAGGGGCCACTCTTCATCGCGGTGCGCGGGCCTCTCACTGTCGCGGCCTCTCTCGTTGCGGCCTCTCTTGTTGCGGAGCGTAAGCTCCAGACGCGCAGGCTCAGTAGTTGTGGCTCACGGGCCCAGTTGCTCTGCGGCATCTTCCCAGACCAGGGCTCGAACCCGTGTCCCCTGCATTGGCAGGCAGATTCTCAACCACTGCGCCACCAGGGAAGCCCCGAGGAGTATTATTTATTATTGGTGGGATTATTTGTTTCTTTGGAATTGAAAAGATGTGTTGAAAATTAACTACACTGTGCTTGAAAGAAAAGTAGTTCTGACTTTAGTATATGACTGGACTTAGAGTATCAGGAATTTTTTTGTGCGTTGTACTATAAGCTTCACATTAAATTAGACAATAGAGGAGGTATTCTCTGGTCATTGGCCGCTTCAGACATGTGGCCTGTTTTACTGAAATGATATGAACAATGCAGAGTTATGTAACTTGGAGAATAGAAGACTACGCAGTGATTTGTAGGATAATTTTCAAATACACAAAATCATTCAAGGGAGCATGTTTCTTCACCTCTGTGGAGAATTAACTGAAAGCATTTGAGTTTAAGTTGTAGCATTGAGGATTTGGGTTAAGAAGAATTTTCTGAAATTCAGTTACTAAAAGTGGCTGTTGAATCTTTTCTTATAGGTACTTTAAAAATATGCTCTATGCTTTTATAACCAGCATGGGTTTAAAGTAAGACTTGACAGGAAATCATGTTTGTTGGTCTATCCTGGGCCCTTCTAGACCTGCAGTTTAGTAATTCCCTTGCCTTAAATTCCTCTGGACTTTGATGTGATTAATTCCTATCTCAGTCTGTACACAGAAGCAATTCAGTAGCCTAGTCAGTAGGAACCAAGAGATAAGGACCTGTAAGTCATTCATACCATTAGCATCTTAGAATCTGCCTAAAATTTACATGTGTTAGGAATCTCCTAAGATAGTGTACTACCAAAATTCACATGCTTGCATTACCAATCCCTTTGCTTAAGCAACTTATCTGCAAGCAAAAGGATGTATCATACAAAGTATCATAGATATTAAATTTCATTGGGACAAAAGGAAGTAGGAGTGGGCTTCACACTCATTTTTTTTTTTTTTTTTTTTGTGGTACGCAGGCCTCTCACTGTTGTGGCCTCTCCCGTTGCGGAGCACAGGCTCCGGACGCGCAGGCTCAGCGGCCATGGCTCACGGGCCCAGCTGCTCCGCGACATGTGGGATCTTCCCGGACCGGGGCACGAACCCGTGTCCCGAACCCGTGTTCCCTGCATCGGCAGGCGGACTCTCAACCACTGTGCCACCAGGGAAGCCCCACACTCATTTTTGACACTTAGCACATGCTCACCGGGGTTAGTTTTAAATTCTTCTTTTTCTGTCTGGCTTATCTTCCCAAACAAATGGGAAACTTCTTGACAGCAGGGTCCATATCTTACCCCAGAGTGCTTTGTATGCACTAGATGCTCAATATATGTGTATTGGTGATGAATAGATAATTTTCTTGACCATTAAACTATCTGGTTGATTAACCAGTTTTTTTCCATTTTTCCACCAGTTTTTGAGCCTTCCTAGATTTTTTATACCCGACTCTAGAATTAGCAATAGATAGCTAACCTACCTTGTAACTAAAAACTAAAATACAGTTTAAAACCATTTCAACAATTAAGCAGTGTTCACATTATAATAAAATAAAACTACAAACTATTTAGTTATTGCGCTCCGGATTGGAAAGTCAGGAGTAATGAGGATTGTCAGTCTTAGTTATTCCAACTACGTGTACTAAAGATGGAAACCATTGCTGTTTTTAAGTCAAACCAAAACAGACTGGAATTTTGGAAAAGAATTTTATGAGTGATAATGGTTCCTTACATGAATAGAAACAGTTATAGCTTTTCAAAACATATGTACATTTTTTGTTTTTTTAATCCTTACTGAGACCTCTTCAAGAAGAACTAGTCTTTGATGAATGAGAATAATAATGTTAATAGTAATAACTAACACAAACTAGATTTTTACTATGCCAAACCTATTCTAGGATCTTTGTGTTTAATCCTCACAAAAATCTTGGTGTCATTACTGTTCCCATTTATAAATGAGGAAAGCGGAGGCACCTGACATATAACAGTTTCTGCAGAGGTGTAAAATTATAAAGAAATAATTCAGTAAATCTATCACATGTTCATTTCTGCATTTTAACTATTAAACAGTCCAGTTTTTTTATCCTTCATTCTTTCCATTATCTTACTCTCTCTAGGTCAGCATTCAGCAAATTATTTGGGGGCCCCAAAACACTTACCTCACCAAAGAATACTATTTTTCACCCACAGACCACTCTGAAATATTGAGTCGAGTCTTATCATTATGTTAGAGTTAGGGGTGACGGGTTCCTAGGTAGTGTACGTGGGTTCACCCTGCCCCCGTTCCAGCTGCCTTTGTAGGGATTTCTGGTTTGTAACCACTTCCTGGTCAGGCTTCCTCTTCCCACCAAGAAGTGCTCTTCCCACTGTAAGCACCGAGCCTTCGGTTTTACTACAAGAAAGAAGACACAGAAGAGGAGGGAGTACAGGGGGTGGAGGCTCTTCATCAGAGTCATTTTCTTTCCTGTAAAAATTGTCTTTAACTAGTCAACTTGTAAAAATCACCTCCAAACTGTTGCCTCTGAGTTACTGGTGACTCAGCACACGTTGCCTTTCTTCCTCCTCACTCAGTGGGTTACATCATCATCTATGATTAATTTGAAATCAGTTCAGTGAATTATTCTGTCATGTAACAGACTTTTCCTGAAACATGCTATGTGATGGCACTATGCTAGGTGCTGTGAGAAAGAGATTTTTTTCTTGCCTGAGTTTTCCTGTTTATGGCATGTGGCTCTCTAGTGAGGGATAAATATAGTGTAACCATTTTACAGTATCCAAAAGTAGAAATAACAATTTCTATAACAATAACTATAACAATTCTAGGATTATAGGATTTACACAGGTTTATATACAGATATGGAGGCGGACCTCCTAACTGTCCAGGCACCTGTGAATTAGCTGACCTTCGTAGGCTCTTGGGTGTACATAGAGTATGGGTTATGATCAACAGCCTCTGAGGCTTCCACGTTAAGTCAGGCTTTAGTATTTTAGCTGCCCAGAGGGTGATGTGTTTTGCTTCCTGTCCTTTCCAGGCATACCCAGAGTATCTCATCACCTACCAGATCATGAAGCCGGAAGCTCCTTCACAGACCACGGCAGCTGCAGAGCAGAAGACCTAGTGAATGCCCACTGGTAAAGGCCAGATTGGATTTAAACCTGGGCCTGGATGACAGTGGATTGTTTTCAACAAAATCAATATTCTATAAATCCGTGACAGCCTAGAAATAAGCTGTTTGTCTTTTATAAAGCATTGCGATAGTGATGAATATAGTATGAGTAGCTGATACATACTCAACTGCTACTGTTCCCTTTGAGGAAATGTTTACAGGGGCGGCCTTTTAACATATCTCAGGCTCATTTTCATTGTAGTTATCCATTGCTAAGACAGGACTGCTTCAATCTAGACTTGGAAAAAAAGAAAACATAACCAGTACTTTCCCAAATGTTCACAATTCACACACTACATTTGCTTTGCTATATATGGCACGTGTATATAGTAAATATACACATATGACAGGTTCATTTTTCGTTTTTTCTGAACACTCATCATTCACTTTTTGTTGCTATCGTTGTTGTTGTTACTTTGAAAATGAGCCGAGCCTTCTTGAGGCTATTTTGCACAAAGTCACACTGACTAAAATCACTAGTGATGTAACCCAAGCTTCTGGCTGAGCAAGGCTTAGTTTCCACTTTTTTTTTTTTTTTCCACTGATTTATTTTGTATCTGTACTTCTTATCAACGTAAACTGAGATGGAAAGGAAAAACACCACGTTTCAGTTTCCTTTTATTGATTGGCCAGTCTTACAAGGGAAAGGCACAAACATCAACCTGATTTAGGAGCTCCCAAGTTCAGAGCAGTCGAAGCCAATGAGAGCCACTCGCACTTTCCAACTCAGGCCTGCCTCCGACGTGTTCAGGACGGTGCTGGAGGGCCAGGAAGAGCCCAGCCAGCGAGAGGCTTGAGTGATGCTGTTGTGACGTTCAGAGGGGAGACCGCCAGGGAGGCCTGTGAATCCAGGAGAAGCAGCATTACGACACATGAGGGGCCTGTGGTGCGATAATAGGACCGCAGAAAAGGACAACGAGGGCTCCTCACAGAAAACACGACTTCTCTCCACTTAACCCGCACCACCAGAATTGTCGCCCCCAAAATTAGCTGCCTTATTTCCAAATTCAGTGGAATTATTGTACTGCATTAGAGTCTCAAAACAATTACCTTATTGTTTCTCTAGTTTAGAAAGCTGGGATTCAAATCCTGTGTAGTCACTAGATAGGCACAGATGCAAGAACTTTTTTGTTTACTCCAGATTTGGGGTTTATTTTGAGTGAGTTGCTTCCGATAGTTTGTGTAGGTCCCTGCACTAAATATTTGAACCATTTTCTCAAACTTCTTAGTAGACAAGGAGAACAAAAATGGAAGCCAAAGCTCTTTCAGTTATTTTTTAAATGAAAGTGGAGAAATAACCATACTGTTTCTTCCTGAAATCACTACTTTGTTTTGCTTTTTTTCTCAACATTTGTCAAGTGCACATTGTTACTTGTAAAAAATTATCCATTACAGTTCTCACGCTTGCCCTTTTCACCTTAACTGAATATTGAATTAAGTGCATTAACTAACTTACTTTGACATGCTATGCGTCTACTCAGCTTCGAAGCAAAAGTAATATAAATGTGATGGAAAAAAAGGAAAAACAGTGTGACGCAAACTTGCCATTTCAACTTAAAGTCCTGAAAACTAACTTGCTTGTCTGTTCTTTAATACAGGCTGATTAAGCTGTGACCTCATTTAATCTCCTGAGGAAAAATAAAATGGTTACATGCAAAGATTCTAGAATAGGCTCTTAAAATATACATTTTGCTTTCCTTTTGGCTTGAGTCCAATGCTAGAACTAGACATCGGGAACTAGTTTTGAGTTTTATAGCTGAATCTTGCATGGGTCCTCAAAATTAAATCAAGAATTAGCCTCAGTTGTTGCTTCTATTGAAGTTTTAGTGACCCAAGCTGGGTGTTTGTGTCTTGGCTACTTGTTTAATAGCACTAGAATTCCACATGAAGCTCTCAAGTTTGATATCCATTGAGGGCTTTTTTCCTCCCTTCCTTCTTTTTTGCTGTGTGTAACAGTGGGTTGAAGGAATTGGCCTCTGTGTAGTTTTCAGTAGCTGTGAAAGTGTATATTACTTGCCTCCCCAATTAGATATAGTTTAAAATGGTAAACACAGCTGTGATTTTTAGTTAAATAAAAGGGTTAATATGGTATAGATCCCAAAAGCTTTATAGCTTCATTAAAAAGATAAGCCACTACCCAACTGTGGTTATATGTTACTTCCATCATACTAACTAGATTAACGGATGTGCCAGTTTTAAACTTCAGCCTTACACTTGAGAAGGTAAACTGTGGTTCAGTATTTAAACCGCCAATGTTACGTATCTGATGTTCTGTGTGCCAAGTAAAGGTACTGTGTGTAAGGAGGACATTTGCTGTGCTTCTTGTCTCGTAGTGATTCAAGTATATAGTAGTTCTTGAAAGAATGTGTACATATTATTCATCTGCTGAAGAGAATGAGTTCATTGATGTCTCACAGGAGCCAAATACATTTTTTCAAAACTTGAAAACCAAAGGTCATCATGAGTGCATTCAAGTTAGCAAAAGTTGATTGCGTTTGGAATTTCCACCCATAGCAGTGTGAAAAACCCTTTGGAACTCAAAAGCATGGCTTTAAGTTAGGCTAAAATGCA
The DNA here is from genome assembly GCF_059928025.1 of Delphinapterus leucas. Classification (NCBI taxonomy): domain Eukaryota; kingdom Metazoa; phylum Chordata; class Mammalia; order Artiodactyla; family Monodontidae; genus Delphinapterus; species Delphinapterus leucas. The sequence goes on from NC_143149.1 coordinate 22,528,376, forward strand.
CTTAATTTCTTGTATACACACTGTATAGAAACACTAGCAAGTGAGGACTTCCAGTGTGGCCTCCCCTGAGTGGCCCCTCTGTTTCCCAAACCATATAGAAGAGAGAATCCAGACGCCTCCACCGGTTCCACCACAGGTCTGACATCAAAGGGCTTCTAGACCTGATGGCCCAGTTTGCTAGCTATTGGCATCAGTTAAGTGCTCTGGACTGGACACTTTCTCCTTGTACTTGGCCTCCTTCCCTTTTCCCCAGATTGCTAGTCTGGAATTATAATTAGCTCCAGCAATGACCTTTGACCCCTCTCATTTTCCTCCTTTCTCCATCTTGAGTCTTGCATATGGCGACCGTACCTCTGTATCCACTTCGCAACTAGAACTGGGTATTAAGCCTCATGTGCTCTGCTCAGAAGATTCTGCCACTTTGTCAACAAATGACAGCATGGAACCCAGAGTTTTAATTCTATGCAAAATAATAGCAGTACAACCAGGATTCTTCCTTACCTTTTCCTTCTTGGAATTTGGAATCTCTAGCTTTTCGGTAACATAAGTAGAATAAACAGTATTAGGATGTTTTTGTGAAATGGCACCCTTGTGCTCGTTTGAACTTGATGTTAGTGGCTACAGTAATTTCCCTTTGCTCTCAAAATAGCGAAGTGCATTGATATATGCAGAGAAATGCCTGAATGTGGCAAATAAAGTAATATAGATGAATATTCTATTATTATAGCCTTTATACAAAAAAAATAAACTTTTGGTGTATGCTGGAAGACAGCATTAGAATACAATGAGTTGTCTATGTTTTTCTGTATTTCAGTAAGTCTCCCACCTGCACAAATGTTATTGGCCACTGCTTACCCTCCCTTTTTTTTTTTTTAACATGTTTATTGGAGTATAATTGCTTTACGATGTTGTATTAGTTTCTGCTTTATAACAAAGTGAATCAGCTATACATATACATATATCCCCATATCCCCTCCCTCTTGCGTCTCCCTCCCACCCTCTCTATCCCACCCCTGTAGGTGGTCACACAGCACCGAGCTGATCTCCCTGTGCTATGTGGCTGCTTCCCACTAGCTAGCTATTTTACATTTGGTAGTGTATATATGTCAATGCTACTCTCTCACTTCATCCCAGCTTGCCCTCCCTTTTAAAACGTGTGCACCTTCTGGATTTCTGTAATTGCTTTCAAACAGAGATGGTATGTATTTTTAATCACCTTTCCCCCAGTGTGTCCAGATCCCATTTGTATGATAATCTGTGATAAACAGCCTTTTTTCTGTGTTTTCTGTTGGGCAGTTATCTTGCATAGAGCTATAGATTTTAGTCATTCAGGCAACACTCAAAACTGACATAAAGATAGGGTTTCATGTGTCAGAAATTTACTTAAAGACTGAAGTTAAACTTCTTTGTTGTCAGATCAGTGACAGAGAAATGAAAAGACACTGATTGTGAAGATAATATTTGCGCTTTGGCTGGACACGTCTAGCACATGAAAAGGAAATGCATTAAAAAAAAAAAAAAAAACACCCTAAAAAGTGAGGCTTCTTCAGATACTTTGTGAGTTCTGAAATTAATAGACACTCTTTCTTCTTGAGAAAGCCTTAACTATGGCAGAAACTTTTTAACCTTTTATATCCTAATAAATACAGAGTTGTAATTCCATTTCTCAGTGTGTGAAAGGTGTCACCGAGTTGGGTGTATCTCCATGTATCTCACACCTGGTAAGCGTACTTAATGAGAGTCTGTTTCATAAGTAAGCCTCCTTTACGTGCAAAGGAGCTGAGAGAATTGATCCATCCCAATTTCTCTACATCTGAACTTCCTCAGCTACCAAATCTTCTGGTTCAGAGAAATGCTAGAAAGATTTTGAAACCCATTAAGTTTTGTGTCTGTGGGGATTAGCAACAACTCATAAAGTGATACCATGTAGAATTTGGGTGTTGCACAAGCTGATTTTTAATCATTTTAAAATATAAACCACGGTGATAAGTGAAAAGCAGTAGGAAACTAAAGATTTTATATACTAAGACCAAACGTGCTCACGATGTGACTGGTTTTAAACGTCTGCCAGAGGGTTGTGCCTCCTTTGAAATAACGTTCACACAGTAGAGATGATTGCATTTTGACTCTTCATTCTTTCGTGTTTTCTTTTGCGATTTACACTGTCACATCTCCACGCGCAGCCCACCGCCCATCTTTTCAAACAGATTTCTCAGAGTGTTCGGTTATTTTTCATCTGTCGGCCCTTTTTTGCAGGCAGCCCTTGAAGCCCCTTGTTGATTCCTAGCATTTGCAGAGAAATGTAGTTAAACCCTGGTAGGGGGGTGTCTCTCCCACACTCCCAGGCCCCTCCCAAGGTTCAGGATGAAAAACTAGAGGACACAACCGTAAAAATTAGAAAAGAACCAAAATCTTTAAGGCTAATAGCCTAGACCTAGAAGATGACCTTGACTATATAACCATTGTATTCATTACACAGAATATTTAAACTCTTCATGTGCATAGAATACCTGCCTCTGCTTTCACTGTGTCAAGCTCACCCTGTCTGTGTGGTAGTAGTATTTGTCTGATACCTACAAACTAAAAAGGTACTTTTATCAACAAGGTTTCTCAAACACATTACAAAACCAGCTTTGAGGAAATCTAGAGTGTTTCCTGGCAACAGCATTTGGAGTAGTAACTGTATTTTCTCATTGTGATGTTGGTCTGTTTACGTAACCAATGTAGTGACTCTTTGGCTCATCATTGGTGTTGTTTTCATTTGTAGTCTCTGTGTGTCCCACCAGTGGCAGGGGGTTCCAAGCCCCTTTCCTTTTTGCATTTGTCTTTTTGTAGAATTGCCAGATAAAATACAAGACACCCAGTTAAATTTGAATTTCAAATAAACAAATAATTGTGTCTCTTAAGTATGGTTCATGCATTATTTGGCATATATTTACTGTAAAAAAAAAATTTATCTGAAATTGAAACTTAACTGAACATCCTAGGGTTTTTGGCTTTGCTTTGTTTTGTTTTACTGAATCTGGCAGCCCTATCGATTTGGTTGTGGAAAATCGCTTTCAGCATGTAAATTCTTCTAGATTTCACCATCTTTCACGTGGAATGGCACCTTTTTTCCCCTCACTCTCTACTTTCCAAAACATCAAGGAATTCAACCTGCCTGCATGGTGGGTTTCTATTTAAGGCATCTTTATGATTATATTTAACCAGTAACTGTGCTTTGGCTAAATGTCTAACTTACAGTACTTGTAATTGTTTAATATTCAATAAAAACATTTTTAAAGTTTACTGTATGTGGGTAGCAGTTAGCTCTGAAGCGTTTTCATTTGCCTGTTTGTTCCTTTCAACCTGACCAACCTTAACGCAACTGACCTAAAACTGTCGGAAAATACGAATAACAGCTCCCTCTCATCTTCCTAGTGAGACCTGTGTGAAGGGCCTTAACCTCACCTCTGAGCCCGCATGGGAGTCACTGAAATACAGCACTAGCAGGAGAAGCACAGCTGCCTTTTAGAAACATCTCCGCAGCGAATAACACCGGCTCCCAGGGCAGCTTGAGGGGCAGCAAACTCCTATCCCTGCCCCCCTCCTCCTATCATACTGGGGAAGGGGGCAGGGAGCGGACTACCTGCCTGTGATGATACTGCCTTGGTTGTTGGGCCTCATGTTAGAGGCAGCACACCCTATTAACAACACTTGTAAACCTTTATCATTGGGCACAGTTCACTTTCCTATTACTTTATAATCATAAGACAGTACAGCGGGCCTCCAAGCTGAAGGAGGACCTGGCATTATATTGGGAATAATAAGAGGTCATCTGTTCCCATTGTTGGGACCTGGCTGCCAGATTTGCTGCTTGGCATCTACTCTGAAGACCTGGACCTAGAACGAGCAGAAGCGGAAGGGGGTGGTGTGTGACTTCATTTGACCATCCCCACCTGCCCTATAGGGCTAGTAAAACGTCTTTATGTAAGATAATGTGTAGGTGACATGTTCATTTTGTTAGTATGATTCTTGGCATACTTTACATAGCCAAGGACTGATTAGAAAAGTAAGTCTGTTCATCTCCACTTTCATAATTCTGCTCACAAATCAGGAGTACGTGATACAAAGCATAAGATAAATTAGGTGTTTGGGATTAACAGATACACACTACTATATATAAAATAGATAAACAAGGACCTACTGTATAGCACAGGGAGCTATATTCAATATCTTCTAATAACCTATAACGGAAAATAATCTGAAAAAGAATATATATCTGAATCACTTTGCTGTATACCTGAAACTAACACAACATTGTGAATTAACTATATTTCACTTTTTTTTTAATGGTTTAAAAAAAAAAAGATAACCATGCCATGGATGCAAATCTGCGGCCGTATGAAGAGGCTGGAGTTGTCAAGAAGCCATGGCTGCCGTGGGCCACTAAATTGCTTCACAGCTCCCAGGAAATTCTATGGGGACTGTGGTTCTCTACTTTTCTATCTACCAAGTAGGAATACTTTCTGCCAAAGAGTTATTTAATAGGAATATTTGGAAGATATTCAAGATAACACAAATCAGGTGCTCTTGGGGTCCTAGGAGAAAACAAGTTTAACAATGAGAGGCGTAGGCGACCATGTTAAGTGCAACAAGTTTGCTGAAAGACCGTGTAGGATGAAGATACCACCTCTGCCCTCAGACTGCCTAAGTTCATGGCCTGGCTCTGCCACTTACACACCATGTGACCTTGGGAAGCTCCCAAGGTGCCTCAGTCTCCCCATCTTCAAAATGAGTCTCCTACTACTACTAGCTCAGAGAGTTGCTGTAAGAATTAAATAGTGTTTTCTGCTGGATTGGAACCCAGGTACTAGAGAGTAGACCTGGGCCTCCAAGACACACAATGAGCAGCTGCTGATTTAGGCTGTGGTTAACTAGTTCTCTCTAAAAACGGAATGCTCTGGTGTATTTCAGAATGGTTCCTTTCTCTCTCCCACTGCATCAAAGCACAAGGAGATTTTTCTCCAATATTTACTATTTGAGCTCCTGGAAATAAATCTCACACAACTGTAGTGAACCCTGATGACTGTGTCCCCCTGGAGTTTTGAACTTAGAGTTGTCCACATTCAGCCTCCAGCAATTCATCAATTACAGTTCTTGTTTTCCTTCCGGTACTGGTTCCCAGAGAAGTTTCTGCTCATGAGTCTCTGCTCCAGTAAATTGTTATTCTGTGTATTCGCCTGTCAAATTCTCCAATCCTGGGGACAGCAGTTTCCCCTGTGTCCTTACCACTCTTACGTATCCTAGAAAAGTGGGTTTTTCAGCCTGGGTTTTGACGTGTTGTTAGGAGTAGCACCTTCCAAGCTCCTTACATCAGAACTGGGACCCCCAGACCACAATGACTTCTTAAAATATAACACTAAAGGCATGATCTACGACAGAAGGAACCTGATAAGCTAAATTTTTATTAAAGTTAAAAACTGTTCTGCAAAACATACTGGGTAGAAAATGAGAAGATAAGCCACAGACTGGGAGAAAATATTTGCAAAAGATAAAGCATTGCTATCCAAACTATACAAAGAACTTGTAAAACTCAATATTAAGAAAATGAACAACCTGAGTAAAAAATAGGCCAAAGACCTGAACAGACACCTCACCAAAGAAGATAAACAGATGACAAATAAGCATATGAAAAGATGCTTAACTTGTGGCATTAGGTAAATGCAAATTTTAAAAATGACATACCATTACACACCTATTAGAATGGCCAAAATTTGCAACACTGATGACACCAATTGCTGGTGAGGATGTAGAGCAACAGGAACGCTCATTCATTGCTGGTGGGCACACAAGATGGTACAGTCACTTTCGAAGACAGGCCGTTTCTTACAAAACTAAACATACTCTTACCATATGCTTCAGCGAAAGTGCTCTTTGATATTTACTCAAAGGTGTGGAAAACTTATGTCCACACCAAAACCTGCACATAGATGTTTATGGCAGCTTAATTCACAATTGCCAAAACTTGAAAGCAACCAAATGCCCTCCAGTAGGTGAATGGATAAATAAACTGTGGCATATCCAGACAGTGGAATATTTATTCATCGCTAAAAAGAAATGAGCTATCAAGCCATGAAAAGACATGAAGGAAACTTGAAAGTTAAGTAAAAGAAGCCAGTCTGAAAAGGCTACAGTCTGTATGATTCCAACTGTATGACATTTTGGAAGAGGCAAAACTAAGGAGACAATTAGAAAAGTGGTTGCCAGGGGTTTGGAAGGGAGAGAGATGAGTAGGTGAGCGCAGAGGGTTTTCGGAGCAGTGAAAATACCTTGGTGATACTGTAATAGTGAATACACGTCATCAGACAGTTATCAAAACCAACAGAATGTACAACACCAAGAGTGAACCCTAATGTAAACTGTGGGCTTTGAGTGACTGTGACGTGTCAGCGTACATCCATCAGTTCTAACAAATGGACCACTCTGGTGGAGGATACTGGTTAAGTGGGAGGCTGTGCACGTGTGGGGCAGGCGTGTATGAGAAGTCTCTGAACTTTCTGCTCAATTCCGCTGTGAAACCAAAACTGCTCTAAAAGATTTAAGTCCATTTTAGAAAGAGAGAGAAGGATAGAAACATGTACAGTCAAAGTGTATACATACATACTTTCTCTTTTCGTTGAGAGAGGAGACATAGAGATGCACATGAAGAAATAAATATTAAATAAAGAAAAATAGTTAATTAATTTTGACCTAATTCCTCCTTTGACTTCAAGGAGGTGAATAGTGTAAACATATATTAAAGAAACCTGGTATTTTTAATTAGTTTAAAACTGGGGCGAGGGACTTTCCTGGTGGCGCAGTGGTTAAGAATCTGCCTGCCAATGCAGGGGACGCGGGTTCGAGCCCTGGTCCGGGAAGATCCCATAGGCCGCGGAGCAACTAAGCCCGTGAGCCACAACTACTGAGCCCACGTGCCACAACTACTGAAGCCCACGCGCCTAGAGCCTGTGCTCCGCAACAAGGGAAGCCACCACAAATGAGAAGCCTGCGCACTGCAACGAAGACCCAACGCAGCCAAAAATAAAGAAAGAAAGAATAAATAAATATATAACTGGGGAGGACAGAGGGAAAAAGCAAATATTCTCTATGTTTCCTCCACTTTGAGCTCAGAACCCGGTTTTGTAGACCAGTGCTCCAAAGTTCAGACCCTGGAGAAGCGTGAGGAAAAGAGAACAGTTAGCCAGACAAGTCTTCTCCCAGGCACTCACTCAGTGTATGACATTGAAATAGAACTGATGTTCCCTTGCGTGGCACTGGGGACCAAGCTACAAGGTGAGCAGCTGTGTTCTCTATCTAAATATTCTTTAAAATAAGACAGGAGAGTGTTTACAAAAAGAATTGAAAGCAGGGACTCAAAAAGATATATATGTTTTAAACTATTATAAGCAATAGTCAAAAGACAAATGACAAACTGGGGGAAATATTTGCAATTCAGACTATAGACAAGGGGGCTAATCTCTTTCATAGAGAAAGAGTTCCTGAAAATCTGTAAGATAAAACAAATTAGGTAAAAGTTATGAACTTGTGCAATCTCATAATAAAAGAAATGTAAGTTAAAATAATAAGAAGTTAACACAAGTTACCTCTCAGATTGACAAAACTCAGGAATTTTTATAACAAAGTGGTGGTGAGTGTTTGGGTAAAAAAGCAGTGGGTGGGGGAGAAGTTACATAAATATAAACACACTATACCTTCATGTGCTTACTCATAAATGATTCTCCCAGAATATCTTCTGGGTGAGTATGTCAAAATCTGGTAACACTGGTAAACACGGGTAACCTGGGTGTTGAGAGATAGTTGAGAAGGAGGCATTTTATCATATACACATCTATATTTTTAAAACGTCTGATCTGTGTGAATAAATTAGCTACATAAAGAAATTAGGAGTGAGTCAAATCATTTATCATTTGACTTGAGGGGATTTCCACAATACATTGAGGGAAGCAATATGCAGAAAATTGTGTATCGTAGGATCTTGTTTTTATAAAGCAAACAATACCAAATAAAATCCCTATATGTAGTTATACATGTAGATATATGGTATATGTGCTTTATACTATATAATACAATACATTATATTGTATACAACTCTATGAGCGTGGAAAGATAAGGAAGGACACGTGATCGTTAACAGTGGTTGTCTGCAGAATCTGGTGGAGGGAGGGAGGGAGCTAAGTAAAAAGAAAGTATTCTTTAACAATATGGCTGACATTTTTGAAAGAAATAACTCTGTGTGTGTATGTGTGCGTATATATATATTTTTTTATGTCTTTCTGTCTAGAACATAGAACAAAGAAAGAAACATCACCTGCAAGCCACAAAGAAGTATAGAACATGAAAGCATGTGTGTGTATATATGTATGCATGTATGTATGTATATATACATGCACCCACATATATATAGAAAGATGGTCATGGAACGTTGAGGGTGATTGTAACAGAGATACAGGATTTCAGAAGACTTTTTGCTTTCTAATATTTAGATTGTGTTTGAATTTTTTTTTTTTTTTTTTTTTTTGCAGTACGCGGGCCTCTCACTGTTGTGGCCTCTCCCGTTGCGGAGCACAGGCTCCGGACGCGCAGGCTCAGTGGCCATGGCTCACGGGCCCAGCCGCTCCGCGGCATGTGGGATCCTCCCGGACCGGGGCACGAACCCGTGTCCCTTGCATCGGCAGGCGGACTCTCAACCACTGCGCCACCAGGGAAGCCCATGGATTATATTTTAAATGGGGTTACATTGTTGTAAACAAATATCCAGAATCGACATTCAGCCTAATTACAGAATTCAACCTATAAATCTACCATCATATTTCTATTACTTAATGGTCAGGTGTTCTCTATGATTGAAAGATAAATCCCCAACTGTTACTTAAAATAAAAAGGAGACATACACAGACATACCAGACAAGCGGTAACCAAACGAATGTAGACATGGTATTATTGATTCCAGACAAAGTGGAATGGAACATTACCTGGAAAACAAGAAGCATCACGTACAAGCCACAAGAAGCTGTATCAAGCACGACTTCATGCATGCGAGGCAACATCGGAACACAGAAAACACAAACTGTTAAAATCTTCCACTATGATTCTGATTGCATCAAATCCTCCTTGTATTTTTAATTCATTCCTCTAAGAAACTGACAAAATAAAAATGAAAATATCAGGGAGTTGAATATCATATTTAACTAACGTGAACTTTGTACCCAAAAGCAGAGACTGTACATTCTTTTTGAATGTCTTTGAAACATTTAAAATAATTGACTTAGCTAACATCTCAAATAGTATCCTGTTATCAGGGAGGAAGAAAATTTCCTCTACCTTTCTACGTTACTCTGGCTGGTCTAAGAATTAAATTGACATGAGATAGATTAACAGGAGAAAATCACACAAAAGTTGAATGACACGTATCCATGGGAGAGACCCAGGAAAACTGAGTAACTCACCAAAATGGCTGAAACCCTCACCTTAAAGACCATCTGCAGCTAAAGATAAAAGAGGATGTTGGGGGTACTGATTTGGGACTTCAGAGGGGAGGAAGGCAATTTATATGGAGATGGAAAAGCAAATGTTCGGTAAATAAATGTTTGCTGGGCCTGCAGAGACAGTGGAACCCAGGAATTTTAACAAGCCGACTTTGCTGAGTTCCTCCTTGTCTACTAGGTTATCTATGGTGATGCTTCCTTCCTGGAACAGGTCCTCTACCTGCATTCTTTAGGGGAAGCTCAAAGTTTCTTCCTGAGTCTTTTGTTCCTTGATTACTTCCAATTCGAAATAATCTGCATGGCAAAAAGACATTTAGGGGTGGCAAACTTTGCTACCGGCACTGTCAAACACATACATTTATAAAATGCATAAATAAAAGTCTTGAAGTAATTACACCAAATGGCTCATTTTGGTTACTGAAAGTAAAAGAAAGTGGGGTGTAGGGCAGGGATATGGAGACGGAGGAACTTCCATTTTTCCTTGTATGTATTTGTGTTCTTTGAAGTTTGGGGCAGTGAACATATGTATTCATATTCGTGTATTTTCATGTATTTATCATTAAACGAATTTACTGGTGTATAATTTACCCATTTTAAGTGTAAAAGTCAGGTTTTGTTTGTTTGTTTAGTAAATTTACTAAATTTAAGAGTTGTACAACCACCCAAAGTGGTGATGCAGAGTCAGCTTGGGAACACTATGATGGAGATGCCTGGAACTCCAAGGTCAAGTTCCGGAGCTTTTCCACTGAACTTCCCCATGGCAACTAGTGGGGAGCCAGTTTCCTCAGCTACTGCTCTGGTTAAGAATAGATTCCCTGCTTTCATGAGAGACTTCAGCACCATTTCCAGAAGATCGTCAGGGCTCCCTCTTCTTCTGTCTGTGCTGTCAGCAGTGAGCTCCCTGGAACTCCTATGGGTCCTTGGCTAATTCCTGCACAATGAAGTGCACACTTCTTCAACCGCTGGGTCCTTGGGCTGGACCAAATCTTTACGGAACAAGTCATGATATCCGCAATCTCTAGGGTAAGAGACGACTTTTCTCTAAAGGAAAGTACGTGTTGGAGAAACTGTCCCTTTCACCTTGTTTTTAACTTGTCCATCCAGCCTCTCTCTTCCAGGAAGAGAACTGGTCAGATCTCAGGACACCCACTGGACTACATTTTCCCCACTGGGTAAGGTCCTCACACCTCAAGATTAGCACATTCATCTTATTCTTTCTCCTGCTACAAAGTCTGCACCTTCCCCTCTTCACCTGCAGCTAAGAAGCTAACTTAGTGTGGGGCTTGCTCTGTAGACAGAGCTCTTTCATGTTCATGGGGTGAGAAGGTCTAAGCTGGCTTGTCAAACTCAGCTCTTATCTAAGACCCACTGTTGGGAGGTAGCAGATGTGTGCCCACATGACAGATGTTACTTGCTTCTAACATCCTTGGATGAAAATCCCAGTCTAAACCTCCCCAGCCCTGTAGCTCTATGTGCCTCCAGAGATCCAGGGAAAAGAATCTTAGCAGGGGCTTGTGGGGATGCGTCTGTCTTACCCAGAGATCCTGGGTAAGACCTTTGTCTGCCTGTCCCAGCCTGGCCGCCAGACACAGGGTTTCAGTAACTCTGTCCACTGGTCGTGGAGGATCCAGAACAGTTCTAACTGTTCATATTGTGCGCTCAGTTGGTCCCTGTGCCACTCACTGTGCAGCAGGAAAGACACCTCAGGTGGACCTGAACAAACCTGACGTAAGCGCTAATGGGGAGAGGCAGGGAGCTGAAATCGGTGGTGACGTCAAATGCTCCTGCCTTTATTTCCTCCTCCGAATGTGCTTTTTCAGCTTTCTACTTTCCAGCATTTTTTTACCTAAGGTTAGGTTTATCTTGTGATGCTTTCTGGATCACATGGGGCCAATATAGCATAAGCAGACAGTATGCATAGTGGTTAAAAGCTGTGTTTTGGTCCTTAGACGAGGTCTTGGATGACCAATGTCTCTGGATTAGGGGTGAAATTTGCATTTTCAGGTTTCCTAGGTAACTCTCTGTTTATTGGTGTGGTGGTTTGAAAAATGGCTACGATGAATTTTTTTTTTTTTTTTTTTTTGTTGCAGTATGCGGGCCTCTCACTGTTGTGGCCTCTCCCGTTGCGGAGCACAGGCTCCAGACGCGCAGGCTCAGCGGCCATGGCTCACAGGCCCAGCCACTCCGCGGCATGTGGGATCCTCCCGGACTGGGGCACGAACCCGTGTCCCCTGCATCGGCAGGCGGACTCTCAACCACTGCGCCACCAGGGAAGCCCACTACGATGAATTTTTGACATTCCTTCCATCCAGAGGCAGGGTTTGGCTCGCCTCCCCTTGAACCTGAGCAGGCTTGAAACTGCTACAACTGATAGAGTTGAGAGGAAGTGATGCTCTGTGACTTCTGAAACCAGACCCTAGAAGGGGATGGAGCGTCCACCTTGCTGGCTGGAATACTCGCTGGAGTTCTCATCCATCTTGTATGGACTCTGACTGCTCGACTGGAGAGGGTGCATGTAGGCGCTCAAAGCGACAGTCACAACTGAATTGTGAGTCTGTGAGTCGACAGCCAGATCAGCTGCCAGTCCTGTGAATGAGCCGTTTGGATGGTCAGCCTGGCCGAACCCCCAGGTGACAGCAGCCCAGCCAACAGTGGCCGCAGGAGAGACCCCAGTGAGAACCACCCAGCAGAGCCTTTCCCAGCTTTCTAATCTCCAAATTTCTGAGCAAAGGAAAATGGTTGTTGGTATACACAACTAAGTCCTTGGGTAAGTTGCTACAGTAATAGTGATGTGATCAGAATAATTACGGGCTGCGGGTTGTTATAACGGCAGGGGATTGAAGGGAAGGGAGACGCTAGAGGTCAAGCCTGTATCAGGCAGTCCTGAAACCAGCTGTAAGTCAGAATCTCTTGGGGGGGAGTTTGTGCAGTCTCTGACTCAATGTCTTAGATGAGCCCAAGAATCTCTATTTTTAAAATAATCTCCTATAAAAAAATTAAAACTATTTTTATCACAATAGTGATAGATGCCCAGTACAAAAGGATATAAATCTTACCCCCCAACCTTGTGACTCTTTTCTTTTTTTAAATTTTCCTGCATATTTGTTTCTTCAGGTGAAATCAGGATCATTTTGCCATGTTCCTCCCAAATCCTGTTGGTGTTTTGATTGAGATGATATTAAATGCATAGGTTAATTTATGGAGAAATAAAATCTTTTCAATACTGAGTCTTTTCATCCAAGAACACAGTATGTCTTTCAGATTTTTTCAGATGTTCTTCTATGTCCCTTGGTAGCGCTTTACCATGTCCATCAGCTAGGTCTTGCCTCTCTCTGGTAAAGTTTACTGTAGGCAGTTTATCTTTAAGCTGATATTGTAAATGGGATCTACTACTTCTATTTTATTTTTAATTGATATTTTCATACAGGAAAGCTATTGGTTTTTTCATGTTCATTTTGCAATCAACCACTAGCTGATTTCTCTCATTTCTGATAGTTTTTCAGTTGATTCCCTGGTGTTTTTCAGATACATATCATCCACAGATAATTTGGGCTCACACTTTCCAAACTGGATACCTCATTTCTTTCCCTTGCTAATTGCATTGGCCAGTGCTTCTAAAATAATGTTAAATAACAATGACACAGTGGACATACATGTTTACTAATATGATTTTGGTTTACAATTTGGGAAATTTGTACCAATGGAATCTGATAGAAGCAACACCCAGATCAGCATTGGGGAACCACTGACATATCATCTTCATCCGTTTATTTCTTCTGTCTGGAAGCATATTGCTATTTCCATGCTACAGGGTATGAGATAACATGAGGTCCGTAAAACTTCCTAAGATTCTGTGAGCCAGGATGGACCCCCTTGTTATTGATGGGGAAGGGTGTGGTAACTCCTTGTATAGTCTTTGGTTATAGCCCTAGTCACTTGTGCTTTAGGCTGTTTAAGATTGACTTCTCCCACCTGGGAACCATCTTTATCACTCCATCCTGTACTTGGCACAAAGGAGACTCTCAGATGAAGGACATCTGTCTCTTATCCTTCACTTCGTCCTGTCTCTCTGACTAGAGAAATCAGGTTCTTGAGAATCCTTTCTGCCTTCTCCTGTCACCTTCCTTGAGTGGTGTTTAGGGAGCTCACAGATCTGACCAGCCTGTCTCCACGGGAGATGGTACGCAGTGCACAAGATTATCAAATGACCCAGATCTTCCAAGTCATGATATCAGCGCAGTTTTTCAGGAAAGGATGAACCAAGCCAGAGGTGGTTGAAAATGTATTTATTTTTCTTCAAATGATCTTTTTTTCAAGCAATAAATAAAAACTGACATGTTTGACTTATCTAAAAAACAAAACCAAACAAAAAATCCCCTAGACTATATACATCCTACAGAAAAACAAGCATATCAAATGTAGAAATGACGTCACTCTGAAAGATGGGGCTATTTACAGAAGTTACAAGTATTGCATTGCTCTGTCTTAAAGAAGCCTCTTTCTCCTAGGACTCATAAACTCTAAGGAAGGGCAGGGTCCTCTTCAAAGAGGTGGCACTCTCCATCCTTCTCGACAGACAGGGGAAATTTCAGGGAAGAACATCGACATCCAGACACTGTATTCGGTTTCCTAACAAGGCTCCGCACATCAGCTGGCTTTCAAGGGGCCTGAAAGGGCCCCTCGTTCAGGAGGTCACGTGGCCCCTGAGCTCCTGACAGAAACCATCTTGTCCCTCAGCAGAGCTGAGGGGACTGACCATGAGACCACACTGAACTAGTGACAAACCCCTGGCTGTGGCTTCTGCCAGACAAGCCAGCTCTGTGTTATCAAGACCCAGCCTCCAAGAGCACCTTGCCATCCAGAAAGTAGCTTCCCAAACTTGGTTACACACGGAAAGCACCTGGGGAGCTTTGAAACCTACTGATGCCTGGGTTCCTCCTCCAGAAATCCTGCTGTACTTGGTCTGGGATCGCCCGGTAGCAGGGTTTCAAAGCTCCCCAGCTGAGGCTGACGGGCAGCCAGGGCGAACCACCACTTTACCAACTAAAGGCTTGGCGGCCCCTCCAATCTCACAGCCCCTTCCCCTCACATTTGAATCACCCGTCCCACCTCCCTCTGCCCATCTTCCCGTGGATTCTACGTTTTTTCTCATGGCTTCCCAACCTTTTGGGTAACTCTCTGGAATCGAGCTAGGATGGGTAACTGAGGAAAATGGTCTCAGGAGGCCACAACTGAGGCTGGGAGCTCCCGGCCACCGGCTCACAGGCGGCTTCAGCCGAATACTGCTCGGGGGAAGCTCCACGAACACACTTGGGTCACACAGAGATGCCGGGAGGGAACCGGCAGCATTCTCCAGTCTCTACGGAAGATCCAGAGTGCCTACTGCCTTTGTCAACAGCACAGTTGATCTTCGGTGTAAGTGGCAATGCTTTCCACCCATGACACATATTTCGCGTCACCAGAAATCACTCCATGGGGAGACACCTGTTGAAACCCACTGGCCATTTGGACAGACCCTGCGGTGCTGTCTTCATTACAGTTATTCCAAGTCATCAAAGAGGCTTCTGATGGGGGAATAGTGACCCAAGTCCCTGTTTCCAATCAAGCCAATTTCCTATTTGATTTCTAAGAGTTTTGGGGCTGCTATTGGGTACAAAGAAAATGGCTTTATAAATAGTGGTTTGACGCTGTGACAGAAGACTTGAATTGGAAAGCAGGGAAAAGACCAGTCTGGCGCAGGTCCTGGGTTCCGACCGTGTGGTTGGGATCCAGTCTGGGAAAGCAGGATACACAAGTTTTGGCCAATGTACACTCATTCTGTAAAAAGCTACTTTCCCTCCTCTCTCAAGCAGTCCCTCCTGCGGGCCTATCTGCTTGTGGGAACCCACGCTTTTTCAGACAGGGCTTGGGAAAGGCAGGACAAATGATGCCAACACAGGCTCATGTTTATGGAAGGAAATGTAAGGAACCTGGTCCTGTCTGGGATGTGGGGCTGAGAAGGAGCATTCCAACACTATTCCAACCTTGAGGCTTGAAGTTATTTATGGGTGAGCAGGAATGTGCATCACTTAGATCCTCAGAAGACTAAAAAGAACCCAAAAAACAAAACCGAAAAGCATGCTCTCGCTTCTAGACAAGTTTGGAATTACCTCTAACCTGGTACTGGGTAACAACACTGTTCCACGATACTACAAATTAAATAACACGTAGTTTGTCCCGTCCTCCCTCCCCCAAGCCCAACCCATCTCCTTCTTTCTCCAAAAGCCATTCCTCCATCTGGAAAGGGCCCTGAAAATGGCAGTATCCCAAGAAAGGATTCTAAGATGGCACACAAGTGCCCTGGATGCCTGTCACAGAAGCCAAGCAGCCAGCTCCCCCACAGAGTCTGCCCGACTCTTCACTCACTCTCTCTTGCTGTCCTAGACTTCCAAGGGACCTGAAATAGGGTGTCCACTCCCTTCTTTTTATTCACCTATTCACTTTAAAAATATTCACCGACACCACGAATTTTAAGAACCCAAGAATTTGTTGGTGTACTTCATTCCAAGCAAACCCCCTAAAATTAAAAACTCTGATTTATGTAAAAGAGAAAAAAGATGGTGCTTCCACTTCCAAAAGGATCCATTTCGGGTCTATCTCTCTTAGCTGGGTTCCCCAATGGCCTTGCCAAATGATTCACTGCAGGAAAAGCTGAATTGCGCCCAATTTATTTTACGAGCACCTTATATGATATGGCATTTATCACAGATGATATACAAGTTCTCAGGCAGGTCTATGAGAAAAATGCTTCCACCGCCACAGTGAGTTATTGATCACCAGAAACGGTTCTATTGTTGTGGTTTCAAATCGCTTCAGTGGCCCATGTGCCCAAGAACCAAGAATCCGTATTCGCGGATGCAGTATGCGCGGACGCAGTATCCGCGGATGCAAGAATCAGCGGATTTACGCATCCACGGATTTGGGTATCCGCGATGGAGGGAAGGGGTGCTGGAACCAATCCCCGGCAGATACCGAGGGAGGCTGTAATGAAAAAGTAGTCCCTTCCTTTCTTCCTCCTCCCACCCCCCCCCGACCCCTTCTCAGCGGTAACAAACGCAAGCTGATCATCATGCTAACTTGTACACACCACTTACTTCCTAACTGCTTTGACGTCTGCATGCTATTGTGCTCTGCTGATCCACGTTAACATAAATATATTCTAAATTCACCATCACTAGACTCTTTGTACTTACATACTCTGAGGAAATTCTTAATAAATACTTTTATTTATTATTAAGCATAATTATTCACCTGTTGGTGGTGACTTAGAAAGGAAAACCATGTCCTAAAAGATTTCTTTAAAAAAAAAAAAAAAAAATCCTGTAACTACAACAACAACAAAAGGACCGAGCACACAGAACCAGGCACTTCTGGCGAACCTGTTTTTATCTTGTCCCTTTCCCTCCCCTCCCTCCCTTCCCCTCCCCCTCAACAGAACTGGGTGGGCACATTTGCCAGGATCTGCGGGTTTCCTAACTTCAAGCCTTACTGCTGAAAAAAATGAGGTAAGAAATTCCTATCTGAAAAGTAAAACTGACGCACAAACCAAAACCCAGGTCTTCCCTGCCTGCCGAGGAAGACATTATTGCTCTAAGTTGGAGTGTTGTGTTTGTTTGCGTTAAATATATATTCGAAGTCCTTATTGCCATTCTAGCTGGCCCCCCGTTGGCCAAAGAGAGATGGATGGAAGGAGCTCTGTCGCCCCCTGCGGGCCAGTCCCGACCTGCTGCCCGCACAGGGCGCCACCCAACCCGTGCTGAGAGCCGATGGGTGTAGGGGAGGGAGGATTCGAGAGGCTCTAACAGCTGGGGGAGGTGGTGATGGGGCTGTGCAGATAGGGCAGGCTGCTGGGCGCCGGGTGCCCCCCGACGGAGACCGGGAAGCTGAAGACGAACTGCGACGTAGGGGTGGGAGTGGCCTTGCCCCGCTCGCGCAGCGGCCCCGACGGGCTGGCGGCCTCCACCGCGCAGGACGTGGCCAGCACCTGCGACTCGAACTGCAACAGCTGCCCCATGAAGCTGAAGTTGGGCGAGATGATGCTCCGCCGCTGCTTCACGAACTCGAAGGCCTCCTCGAGCCTCACGCGCTTCTTCATCATCAGGTAGGCCAGGCAGATGGTGGCCGAGCGCGAGATGCCGGCCTGGCAGTGCACCAGCACGCGCCCACGGCAGTCCTTCACCGCATCTGGGGCAGAGAGCGGCGCGCCGTTAGCGGCGCCCAGGTCCCCATCCTTCCCGGAAGGCGGCGGCAGGCGGCCTCAGCCGGGACGAGGGTGCGGGGAGGACTGGAGAAGAGGGGGGCCTGCGGCTGAACCCCTGAAGGAACAGCGCCTCCCAGGCTGAGGCCGCGCAGGGAGGAAACCCACGGGGGGGAGGGCCTCTAGAGTTCCACCCCCGCTAGAGTATTTCGGAGAATTACGCAAACAAATGTACTACGCTTAGGAAATACGCCAGCTGAAGCTGGAGCAATCCCCGCACACACGGCAGGGTTTTCATTTGCAGGAACAAAAACAACGACCCAATCCTCCCTTTGTCTCCCTCCCCATCCCCAGAGTCTTATCCTCTCGGCACCTGGGGACGTCCAAGGAAAAGGTCCTTGGCTCTGTAAGCTAACAGCACCTGCTGTTTGCCTAGGTCCGTCAGACTATCCAGGGCCTGCACAACACCCCACGGGCAAGCCTTCCTACTGAGGAAGAAGGGAAACAGGCAGCCCCCCCCCCGGATATGGCCCTTCCTAAGTCCCTCCTTCCACACACCAGCTACACGTGGTTCCCTCTTCCCTCCCATCCTCCCTCCGCCAGACCTGGGCCCAGCACCCTGGCCTGGGAGGACCCAGCACCCTGGCCGGAGCCAGCCTACCGATGTACTCGATGGCCACCATGAACCAGGAGCTGATGTCGGCCTTGTGGCTGTCCTCCACCGGGATGCACTTGTACTGGTAATGTCCTTCAAAGTGGTTCGGGCAGTCAGAGGAGACGTTCAGCAAGGCTGTGATCCCCAGGGCGTCCAGCATGTCTCGCCGGGCTGCGTGATAGGCGCTGCCGAGGTAGAGGAAGGGAAGGATCTCCACGGGACCCCCCTGCACCAGAGAGGGAAAACAAAGCGCCCCCCGCCCCCCACCGGCAAACGTCGTTAAGTGAAAGGCAACTGGGCAGGGGGCTGGGACGTGTGGGGCGGGGAGAGGGAAGCCAGTCTCAGGTGGGCTTTCACGGGCCCTGGGGACACTGCCCATGGACCCGGCCCCTCCAGGTTTCCCGTGTGCCGCTTGGGCCCCGGCAGGGAGCGATGGGCTCTGGCCTTTCTGCTCTGCTATGGGCCCCACCTGCTGGTTCAGGCAGACCACTTCCCCCGTGACAGATGAAGCTGGCCGTGCCCCACTGTTTGTGACGCGAAGAGCTTACACCCGCTACCACTGAGCTACGCGGCTTAGGCACTTATTCGGCTGGATACGCCTTCACTTGGCAGACGAAAAGCAGACGCCATGTCCACCTCACACACAAGGGGAGGCATCCTGGCAAAATGAGGTAACGCTGGCTTCACTAATGACACTTTTCTGAGTCAGATCAACACAAGTGATCTCGGATTTGGGGAGCAGAGTTGCTGGACCCCACAAATTCACTCCATTTCCATCTAAAGGAAAGGGCTGGAAGGGGTGGGCTTGTATGAAATGTAGTGGCATAAGCTGGTTTCTTGGGAGAAGGATTGGTTGATCATTTATGTCCATTTAGCATTTACAATTAACTTGTATGGGGGGGCGGACAGCCGAACTGTTTTGAATCGGGCAGTCCACATGCTTCTGGCCTCCTTCCTTGCTTGTCTGCATAGAACTCTAGAGGCCAAGTCAGGGACATATGTGTTTATATTCTTTTCTTAGGTGAGGGTAATAAGAGAGGGAAGGGGAAGACTTCCAAGGAATAGTGGACTCCACATAACATCACACCCCGATACTCAACACATTCTCCCCACATTGAGGCACTGCGTCCAAAGCCTTTGACAAGCAGTCCTCTTCACACCTGGTCGTGCAGTGGGGTGCCGCAGGAGCTGCAGCCCAGGTCCAAGGACTCGGCCGTGCTTGGGGGCACAGCAGGTGGGATGGCTGCCAGGGCCTTGGTTTTGGAACAGAATTCGGGGTACTCGGAGGAAAACCTCTCATAGCCACCTGTAAAGTAGAAAGATATTCAGGTTAATGGGGTCGCTGAGCCAGCAAGAAACCACAAAGAACTTGAATCCTACCTGATGGAGGAGAGCTGTTGGGAAGCTGGGGCTGGTTGTACCTACATTTGACACTGGGTGGCGCTGTGGGCCCAGAGAGAATGGCTATGGAGCCCTTTTTCCCCGGGATGCAGAGATTACATTCGGCCAAGACTGCATCCTGAAAGCGGGAATGAAAGCTTTAGGGACAAGACTTCGGATTGGGATGCAGATACACAAAGGAGGATGTGCAGGGGAGATGAAGAAGGGATAATTTCTTTACAGTGATGACAAAGAAAGAGGGAATAGCCACTGGGGGTTTTCATGAGCACTTCAGCTGGCCCCTGGGCCCTACAAAAATGTCTGTCATCCCCCAACTACAGCCCTTCTTTTAGAGAGGTTCTCCAATGTGGGAGAGAATAAAAAACTATTACCCTGGCACCGGCCCTTCTGGATCTCAGCAACAGAACAGATGCCAATTGCACGGCCCCATGAACAGCTGTTCCATGGACATGGGGCCAAAATGAGAGCAAACGGGCTTAAATCTAAATAAATCCCTCTTGCTACATACAGGTTTGGGGCAAGGGAGGATTTCCTGACCTGAGAGTTGCTAAGCCCTGGAATGGTTCTCTGTGGGGTCGTCTTCCAGGGAAGGAAGGTCGTTTAAGTAAAAAGAGAGAAACGGCCAACTTCTCTGCAATAGTGTCAGTGCCATTCAGGAAAGGGCTGGCTGGGCGGACGTGGGCAGAGATGCGGGCAGAGATTCAGGCAGAGGCAGGCAGTGAAACACACCAAGAAGAGAGACATTCAACCTGTATCTCTGATTTTCTTCTGATCTCTGGGACTTCTCTTTGCGGGACACTTACCATCTATTGTCAGGGTTTGGCCCTGCTTGTATTTTTATTTTTGCAGTTTCTGTTGGACCAAAAATGGATTATAAATGAATTCAGTAGGGTCTGCGGGTTCTGGAACAACCACTCAACTGATGGTCACGTAGGCAGCTAGCCCGTTACGTCTTTATGACTAAGTGATAGGGTGGGTGCCACTGTTCCGGATCACCACTGTGCAAAGCAATTTTCCAACATATGACGGTTAGTCAATTACTCGCCCTGAATCCCAACCCTAGAAACTTCCGCTTTGGAGAGGAAAGAAAATTATGTTTGCCACATCATTAAGGCTTCCAGAAACGGAAGACATTTTTTCCTCTCTGACTGGAGGCCTCCTATTTCCCCCACTCCCTCCCTCAGGCTATAAATGGATATTTCTCTGGTCCCAGGCCCTGGCTTCTGCTGAGTCATAATGACCAGCCTCCCTGGAGGGAAAACCTGCTAGAGGGGCCAGTACTGCCCGCCTTCAGATGTGCTGGTGGCCTCAATGGACTTTTCATTGCAGGAGCGGCCTCCCTCCGGTTATCACCCCCATCTGTCCCCTTTCCCTATAAAGCTGTAAACACCGCTGCCCCAAGTGCGGTGTGTGCGGGAAGAAAAACCAGCAAGTGCCTCTAGCTGAAGTCCCGGGGATGGGAGACTTCGGGAGACGCTGCCCTTTGGAGAAAGCGGAAGGAGAAATGGGTCACTCAACCAACGGAGGTTGATCATCTATATGAAAAGCCATCACTTGTTATTCTAGAGACTTCTACAGGATTTGAAATTTTTTTTTTTTTTTGCATTATGCGGGCCTCTCACTGTTGTGGCCTCTCCCATTGCGGAGCACAGGCTCCAGACGTGCAGGCTCAGCGGCCATGGCTCACGGGCCCAGCCGCTCCATGCCATGTGGGATCTTCCTGGACCGGGGCACGAACCCGTGTCCCCTGCATCGGCAGGCGGACTCTCAACCACTGTGCCACCAGGGAAGCCCAGGATTTGAAATTTTTTAAGTAAGATGATCCGTGTCTTTATTACATACTTTGAGCTAGTAAAATACATTTTTTTCAGAGAGATGCAAGGCATGAGTGGTGCCCTCCAAAAGCTCATCAGCTAGACAGGCAGGCCAACAGTCACAGGAGGGCCAGGGCCCGGCTCCAAGGTCACGGAGGAAGAGCAGGCCTGAGGGCAGCAGGAGCTAAGGAACCTCAGAGTGGTGGGAAGAATGTTCTCGCTGCTGAGAAGGTACACAACAGGGCACCAGACTGAAGTCCTGAAGAGCCTCGCCTCTGCAGTCAGACTCACAGGTCTGGGTTGAATCATCGGCTGTGCAGCCTTGGGGCCGTCACTGAACCTCTCTGAGCCTCCTCCTCATCTGTAAAATGTGATGAAGCTTCCAGGCCAGGAGTCTCCTGTGAGGGCTGACTGGAACAGCCAGTGCACTGCACCGGGCCTCGGGGAGAAGCTCAATGAAGGTTTTCTTTTTTGGTACCTACAGGTGACTTCGGCTTTACTGGCAACTTCTCAGACCCTAGACAGCCTTCTCCTCCTGGGCTTTACTTATTTTTTCCAGTAGGCATCTTGAGAGCTGGTAATTAAGACAGCAGAAGAACAGGTGCTGGGCACTTCCTGAGCCCTGAGTGCCCTGCCCAGTCAGGGACATCTGCTACCTCCCAGGGTCAACCATCAATCAATCCGGGGCAGGGAGGGCCCAGCAGAACCCTCGGAGGGCTCCGAGCCTGCGGCTGACCCTGGGGGTGTGGTGTGCAGGGGAGGGTGCAGGCGGCCCAGAGGCCAGACCCGGCCTGAGGGGGGCTGTCTGTCGTCACCCTTAGGCTGCTCATAACAGGACAGAGAGACAGCAACGGTCAGGAAAAGGCACCATTACAACAAAGTGGAAAAACACGATTACTGAAAAGTCTGTTCCCTCTGGGGGGTTTTCAGAGAACAGGCAGAAAGGAACCAAGTGAAGAAGCAGATTTGTTCAAGGGACAGGAACAAGGTGAGGGCTGCGTCCCTCGGTGGCAGCAGTGGAAAGGTTTTCCCTCCTGAGCCGTTGCTAGCTTTGGGGGCGGTCTGTGGCTGGTAGTTACAAGGAACATCACCAAAGGCTCTCCTTCTGGGGCCGAGGTGCTGCACTCAGGCCAGGCCCTTGGATGAGCTGAAACGTGCCCTGGTGGGCCTGGAGCTCGCAGGCGAGGCAGTGCAGACACAGGAGTGCAGATCAGGGGCCATTAAGTCCACACCCCACTCACAAGGCCACACGCCAGGAAGCCACCTCCAGGTATCCCATGCGTGTTCATAAAAATGACAGACCCTCTTAAAAGGAAGTGTTCATTTATGTGTCAGGCTCTTCCCACACAGGTATCCAACCAGTAGCCCTAGAGGAAGGCGTGACAAGCCCCAGTTTTACAGAAGAGGAAACAACGGAGGTTCAGGGCAGCCCCCAGGTAAGGGCGGGACCAGCATTCAGTCCACAGAAGGGGCCTGAAAGCCGCTTTGAAGCTGGCCGTCAGGAGCCCACCCTGCTGCTTGCCCACCGCTGCCTCCCCGGTGGGCCTTCTCTAGGGGCCTTGCCTGCTGGTTTCATCACGCGAAGAAAGAGTTTTCACGCAGAAACAGAAGGGATGTGAACAGAGCACTGCTGACACTTCACCAAACTGCTTCTTTCCAGTGCTTTTCCAGGTAGTCATGGAGGAGTCGTGACCAGCGTTTTTCTATTTCATGAAATAGAACAGAAGCTCCTTGAATGCGCTGCATTTACAGAGCGTGTAATTTCATGGCATTGTGCTTTCAGAGTGACGGTCCCCGTCACAGGGACTTCAGCTAAAGCCACTTGCTGGCTCTTCTTCCCCCACACACCACCTTAACTCCAGCCCGAGTGTGGCATTAGCCCCGTCAGTGTGGGGCTACAGACACCTGGCCAGGTGATGAGCTTACTGGAGGGTACCACTCACGTCTTACATCTCTTGGGAAAAAATGTATTTTAAGAGCTCAAATTACGTAATAAGCACACAGATCATTTAACTTCAAAAAAAATTTCAAATCATCTCGAAGAATATAGAGTAGCTCTATACTGGGTCGTGGCAGAAATGAAACTGAATTTCTTAGGGTGGGTGGGATTGAAGAAGACTGCCCCCAGCCCCCTCTCCTCTGTGCCTCCCTTCCCAGCCCACATCTGTGCAGGTACCAGAGCCTCGGCCCTTCCAGTAAGAGCTAGGTTTATCCAAAACTCATGAGAGGGAAAGCTTATTGCCACTGTAGACCCGGAGGGGAGCGCTCTACCCCGTGACCCCTGCAGATGTGCACGGTAGACAAAGCAGACAGGTGTGGACGCGTCCCAGCTCCGACTGTGGAAGCCCAGCTAACACATTCCCTAAGTCCTGTTTTCCACCCTCAAAATGTAAGGATTCCAGACCATATCATCTCTAAGTTCCAACATTCTGTGATCCTGAACGTTCACAAACTACTCATTTGCAAACTACAAACCGACAGCAGGTGCCTCAAGACCTATATTTCCATCTTTTGAACACATTTTCACAGCACAAACGCCAATGAATTCCCACCTGGTTTTCTCCTACGTCCTATTGCATGTAATTCTGTAACAGACATGCTGACTAATTTTGACCCGTTTTTCTCATGTTCTTATTTAACAATATACCTTCTAGTCTTAAAGCTCTCATTTTCTCTTAAAACTTCATTTTAAAATTTGAGAGTCTTGGGGGGGGCGGGGGAAAAAGGACTATAATTTTCCACTTGATTCCCCTGAGGAATAACTACATCTACAGTTCCATTCTGTGTTCCTTTCATCTTCTCACACAGAAACTGTAGCTTTGAAAACTGGCTGGCCTCCTGCTTATGCAGGGGTGGGAGTGAATGTGGGAGAAAGTCCATCAGAAAGGGCAGGCTGGCGTAGTGCTGGTCGTCTCACCATAATAGGACTCTTAATGGGGTCTGTGATGGGAAAGACTGTCTCTTGGTGGTGACGATGGTCACGGATCTTAACGTGGCTGCCAGGTTTTCCCCGTGACCCTCTCCACGCTCAGAATATCACCCGTTCACAGACAGGGCTCATGGCCTCGCTCTCTTGGGACAGCTTATCAATACGAGGCAAATGTTGCCCAGCAGGCAAGTCTGGGGACATTCGAAGGTCCCTTGGCTTTGAGAACTTCCCTTGATGCGGGTGTTGACCTAGGAAGCGCCCCTCTAAATGCTGAGCATTTCCAGTTTAGCTAAATGGGCTTCTCACCTTGGGGCTTGGTGTCAAGACCTTGGTCCTGGGCCAGCTGGGCTGACACCTGATGCCACACTCGGGCTGGACCTTGTTTGCAGCCCCTCCCAGAGTCCTTCTGTGCTATCTGCTCCGTTCAGCAAGCCGCCTTCCGCTGAGTCTACATTTCTTCCTCTCCAACTTCCTCTTTGTTAGATGAGAACTGCCTCCCAGCAAGGAAACCAGCTATCTGCTTTCAGATGTTCTGATGTTTTTCAAGGAATTTCTTGGCCCTTTAAAAAGGCCGCCCTTTCTCCTCTCTGAGTTCTCTGTGCAGCCCACCTTGGTGGGGACAGCCCACCTTTCCTGTAAGCATCCAGGAGAAGCCCAAGGGAGCTGTGATAGGCTTACGGACAATCAGGTTGCCACTCTCAAT
The DNA here is from genome assembly GCF_059928025.1 of Delphinapterus leucas. NCBI lineage: Eukaryota > Metazoa > Chordata > Mammalia > Artiodactyla > Monodontidae > Delphinapterus > Delphinapterus leucas. The sequence goes on from NC_143149.1 coordinate 22,553,641, forward strand.
TTACACCTACACCCTGTCTTTAGTTGCTCTTGTTGGTTGGAAACATCCAGTTCAAATGATGCAAAGGGTAGTGAGTTTGCTTCATTCCTTACAATTCTTTAAGGCCTTCGACTAGGGGGTAGGAATTACCTTTAAGGCCTACTTTTTTTTTTTTTTTTTTTGTAATTCTAACAATTCTTGGCTGTCATGGGCATTGTGTCCTGTTTGCAAGGAGAAAAGCCAGTCATTTTGCCTTTGGGTGAAAGAGGTGTTCAACCTTAGCATCCCCCAGGACTCTGCTGTTTGATGCCACTGACCTCCTGGAAACGAGGATGGGTAGGGCAAATGGACACAGAGAAAGAAAAGACAGAAGACAGTCACCCGAACCCCACCCACAGCATTCATTACGGGCCTTAGTGGCTGTTTTCACAGGAAGCATAGTGTCAGGTCTGTATGATCAGGCCTGGGGACTACTGGGTAGGTGACTTCCAACCTGGAAGGAGAAGTTAGAGTATTTAGTTCATCTTCCCAGTTTCTCAAAACAGCTCCAGGACAGCTTTTAAATCAGAACTTGAATAAGAACTGACAAAGGTCATGGGCTGAGACGAATTTTAGATAGAAAGAAAAGTAAGATAATGTTTTTATACCTGACATCTTCTGCAAAACAGACTGATTGATTTGGAGACTGTGGGAGGTAAAGGAAGACTTCTGTTAGGGTAAGAAAATGCTCTTTTTGTCTTTCTCTATTGACCCAGGGTGGATGGGGTGGGAGCGGTTGTCTAAAACCCTATTCCAAGGATCTATGAGGAGCGAGAAAGGAATTTCAAAGGAGACGTGTACTGTAATAAAATCTGAAAAGCTAAACTTTCTAAACTGTCCCTAAAAATGTCTTACAGGATTTTAAATAAAATGAGCTTAAAAAAAAGTTTATCCCAATGGGAAGCTTTTACTAGCCAAAAGACCAGAAAATGTAGTGATTTGGGTTACTGATTTTAGCAAACCTTGGGTAATATTAGGAAATGTAAAGGCCAGATAGTATTTCATTGATAGAAAGTAAAGTTTACTCTTAACTATGAATTCTTGTCTGTAGTATTAGTTATTAACTGCCTGCAATGAGTAACCAACTTCCTGCCCTCAAAGTGGCAGAAATGGGAAAATCGGCCTTTAAAAATGCAATTAATTGGTAGAATTAGATAGCCTGTGGCCAGGAAGGGTAATAGAGCTTCTGAAAATGCCCAGCTGTTTTTACTCTCCCTCCAGGACGGCAGACACCAACAATCAGTCTTCCATTGGCTTAATGTCTGACCACTTTTATTCCACACCCACCACTGCACATGAAATGAGACGCCCAGGAAGGCCCATTGGCTGCAAAATAAAGGAACAACTCCGGTGGGAAAAAAATTACCCAACCCGTAATCAGTTAAGGCATTTACTAAAGATAATCTAAGGGGCTTGTCTCCCCGTTTCCCTTTAGTTCCCCGTCCCCAGCTCCCCCCTGCCCATGAGCCCACATTTCCTGCCATTCCACTTCTCCAAGGGATGGGAGTGCAGGAGGCATGGCTGTCCTCCCCCTGAGGCACGTTCCCGCAGCGCTGGGGGAGCAGACCACGCCCATTTCCTTCTGCCCTCATTAGGGATGCCTTTCCAGTAGAAGGCAAGAAGAAACAGGACCTGTGTGGAGACCGCCTCTGCTTAGCACATAAATGAAAATACTCAAGTTGAATAGAATAGGACCCAGTTAACCTCAAAGAAGTTCTACCACCATTGCAGAACAAGCTGGAAGGAGCCCCCCCCCCAGCCCAAACTCTGTGAATTTTAGGCGGCTGCTTCCAAAGGTAGGCCCCCTTTGCTCAGAAAAACCCAGCTGAACCTCTCCTGGCTCCTCCCGGGGGGCCTGTTCCTGGAGAGAGAGAAGCTCGGTCCAGGCCTAGACACTTTCCGGCTCAGAGGATGCGGACTTTGAGAGGCAGCGGGCCGTCCTCCCTGCCCGCACCAGGTCAGACAACAGGAGGCAGTGCAGGCCTCGGGAGGAAACAGCCCTTAAAACACGCCTTTTCCGTGGGCCAGGCACCTCGCCAACCGCCAGGGGACTGTCGTTTTACCTTTTTACCCAGAGGCTGCCCGTCCAACGCAGCCTTCACATTAGCATCTGCCTTGCGCCGGGCGGCCGGTCCGCAGGGCGGCTCTCGGTACAGGTCTGGCTCCGGGCTCTCCCGGCGGAATTCGGGGGAACCAGGGAGGTGCCAGGAGCCCGAGGCGGAAGCCTTAAAAATCTGTCTCTCTCCCCGGGAGCGGGGCCTAAGTGTCTGCGCGCCCGGAAACCCTAGGGCGGTCCTCTCCGGATTTCTTCCAGGAAGAAAAACAAAACAGAACGAACCCAGACCCCACGTGCGTCTGCCCTACCTCGAGAAGGGTCCTGTGTTCAGGGCCCGCGCAGGCAGGCGCGCGATTGGGCTCCAAATCAGGAGCGATCGAGGTCAGCGCGGCACGGAGAACACCCCGGCCAGCCCCTGCCACTCGAAGGGACTTTGGTCCCAGAGACGTTTCTCTCCTCGTCCCCATGAGCGCCGGCACGCCGGCATCATGCAAGGGAGTGCAGGAAGCGTGCGTCAACAGCCCGGACCCCAGCCCGGCGCTCTACCCGGTCCGGGGCCGCGTGGCTCCCGACACAGCTCGGCGCCAGGGCAGGCGGGGGCCCCGGGCCCCCTGCGCCCAGCTCGCCGGGCTTAGCGGTCCTTCCGGTGCAAGGCTCTTCCTGGCACTTTCTCTTAAAGCGCTGGGAGGAGAAGGGAGGAGCGTTTGGTTTAATCTGAGGTGCCAAAGGCCGCCCTCGTAGAGAAAGAAAAATCAGCAAAATCGCCTTAGTAGTTCAACCAAAGGTCAACAGCAGCATTTCCCCAGCAGCTGACAGGTCAAATGGCCAGGAAACAACTGCCGAGAACAAAGTCCCCCGCTGTTCACGGGGGCAAGCCTGGCCCGCCGGCACTGGGCAGTGTTGTGCTTTTTGGCAGGGGCGGCGGGGAGAGGTTTCCGCCGCGCCTCCCGCCCCATCTCCCTTCCTCTCCAGTGAGCGGATCTGGAGAGGGCAGGAGGGAGGGGGGCCACGGGCGCCGACAGGGAAAGGGGTGGCTCTTTGATAGCCCGGGTCCGAAACGCCTCTGGACTTCGGAGGCCAAGACCCGCCGCGGGCGAAGGAACTCGCGGAATGCGGCGCGGGAGGAAGGGGCACTGCGCGGCCCCAAGGGGCCCCAAGCAACCCGCCAGCTCCCCGCCGCCCGGCAGGTGCGGTCGGCGCCCCCGTCCCTCCAGGTACTTGGGTAGCCCTCGGCCCTTTCGGAGTTTCCGACTTGCACATTTGACAAGACCTCCCGTCCCCAAGAGTTTCGCACTTAAGCGCGCGCCGCCATCTGAGAGTCGAGTCTGAACAAAAGGTCGCACTTGTCGCAGTTTGAGGCCCCGTCCCGCCTTGCGTTCCCCAGATACTCGGACCTCCCGCCTCCCGCTCCGGAGCCTAGGGATGGCCCGAGGCGGGAGGGGTTGGCGATCCTCCAGGTGGAGCTCGGAGTTGGGCAGCAGAGGAGGAGAGAACAGATCGCTCCACATCAGGCCCGCAAGCCGATCTTCGTTTTTGCGTTTAGGAAGGGCTGGTTTCCAGCCAGACCCGCAGGGCCCATCCCATCCCCGCGCTCACCCTCCTTCACCCCCTGCCCCATGTCTCGGGATCTCTGGGTCGGACTCAGGGCGGGACCCGGACACGCCAATCCAACAGGCCTAACCTCCCCACCGTGGCACTTGGGAGCACTTCCCTGGACTCGAAGGTGGGCAACGCAGCTGAGTCGCTTCGCCCGCAAGACCAGACCGTTAGTGGCTGTAAACAATCGCAGAATCGCCAGGAAGGGTCCGGAATTTCAGGTGACGGAGCCCTCACCGTCTCTGAGGACCTCAGGAGCTCGCGCTTGCACACAAACACACAGAATCCTTGCACACCACGCGCATACACCAGTACGCACAAAGGAGTGCGCGGGGGGGATCCCGCAGCCACGAGTCCCTCCAGGCACTTCTTCTCCTGCCCACTAAGGCTCAGGCCGCGGAGCCCCGCCGCATCGACCCTCCAGCTCGCGCCCGGCGCCGGCGTTTACCTTTGAGCAGGCAGATGTCGGTGCGCTCGGCGTTGCGTCGCAGCGCCTGCACCACCAGTGACACGGTGCTGTCCTCGCGGAGGCTCTCGGCGCGCGGGCTGCGCTCGTCGTAGACGATGACGGCTGAGTAGAGGCCGGAGCGCAGGCGGGCGCGGACCTCCTCCTCCGCGGGCAGGATCTGCTCCAGGCTCACCGAGCCCTTGGCCCGCCGCCGCACGATGGTGTTGCAGCGCACGTTGACTGAGCCTCGAATGTAGCCGGCGCTGTGCGCCAGGAACGGTCGGCAGTCCAGCAGCAGGCACTTGCCGCCGCTCAGCAGCCCCAGGGCGCCGTGGCTGCCACTGCCGCTGCCGCCCGCGCCGCCACCGTTCTCATCCCGGTTCATCAGCCTTTTGAGCACGCTGCAGTCCATCTCCCGCAGCTCCTCCACCGTCACCATGGTCGCCAGGAACCGCGGCTGCTGGGCACGCGAGGAGGCGAAGGACGCCCGGGCCAGCTGGGCTGCAGGAAGGGGCGAGCGGGGGCTAAGGGAGGGCGCGGGCAGAAGTGGCCGCAAACTTGGCCCTTAGGGGCTCCCACGGCCGAACCTCTTCTCCCTGGTCCCCTTCCTCCCACAGCCTCGCAGTTACATAGCAGTCCGAGCGGCCTCGGGCGCCAGGCAGCACGGTGCCAAGGGGGAGGTGGTGGTGTGGGGAGTGTGTTTACGGGAGAGGACCAAGGGCTTCTTTCCGTTGTCGCCTCTATTGTATTTTGCCCGTTGTGCTGCTCTGGCCGCCGTTCCCCACGAACTGCCGGAGCTCCGCGGTCTGCCCCAGCCAGAGTTTCCTCTCCTCGGCTTATGGATTTATTAATGCTCCTCTGCTCTCCCCCGGGAGGGGGCAGATTCAATACTACCTCGCGAGGCCCCGCCTCTTTCCATTCTAGGTCGCGAGCCCTGCTCCGCCCCCCGCGCTCGCTCCCCGCCCCTTCGCGACTCCCCTCGCCCCGCTGGTCCCACCCCCTCCGCCCGCCCGGGCGCGTGAATGGAGTACCGGCCGCTAGCGCCCAGTCACGGGGACGCGACGTCACAAAGAGCGGAGTAAACAGGGCGCGCGGCTGTCGCCGCCAGGCCCATTCATAAAACCAAGACCTAGAGGATGAGGGAGGAGGCCTCCGACCCGCGGGCGAGCCGCAGCGCCCGGACTTCGTGAATGGAGCTTGGCGGCGCCTCTCCCCAGCCTCCGCGGCCCGCGTCCAGCCCTACCCGAGTCGCCGTGCAGCCATCGCACCCCGCCGCGGTGGTGGCGGCGGCGACGGGCGGAAAACAAAGTCGCCAGCCGAGAAGCCGGCCTAGCGGAGGCCTGGGCTCGGTTTCGAGGTTTCATTCCTCTATCACCTCCGTGCTTGCCCCTTACCAGCCTCGCAGGTGTCCCCCACGTACCCAAGTGGACTGGGGAACCCTGCACCGCATCCCAGCCGGCCCGGCCCTCCTCGCCCCAGGCTTACGGAGTGCGTTCGGCCCGCCAGCCGTTTTTTCTCTTGCGATTCCTCAGCCATGAGCTTCTGCCTTAGCCTGATCGATTTTCATCTTAAACCGTTAAATCAGCTTTATAGCTTCCCGAGGAACGTGGGCAAACCCCAACCCAGACGATGAAAGAGAAAACCCTCCCGCCCCAAAGCCCAGTTAATAGGAGTGAGGTGTGGAGTCTGCTGCTTTACGACCCGGAGGGAGGCATTAATTGAATCCGGAATGTTGTTCCCAAGAAGGAAGGCGGGAGTGCCACTCCCTTCCACGCTTCCCAAAGATGTTTATTTAACCCTGATGCGGGAAAAAAAAAAACCCGACGTTTTCGGCTTTTGGAAAAGTCCTCACCCCATCTTGTACTCGTGTGAATTGTCTTCTCAGGAAATGACAATTAGGGTCCACACTTGGTGCGAAGCTAGACCCAGGGAAATTGACGCGTAAAGGATTTAATACGCTCCACGGCCGATTCAGGTTTCTTTGCCTTGCTTTTTCCAGGTCAATTCGCATTTTTCCCGCCCCCGTTTTTACTTATGCATTTCGTTTCCCAGAGGCCGCTTTTGGCAGGGGGTGTGTGCGCGCCTCGGTGGGGTCACGACAGAAGCCAAAAAGTATTCGCCCATCTTGCCAAGTCTTGTTAGTGAGAATTAACCAGCGAGCTGGGAATTACAGGACTCGCTCCGGGCCTTGGTGGCAGCGGGGTCGAGTCTTCCACTGTGGCTCTGCAGAGGCAACAAGGGCCGCAACCCGCGGGGTCCCTCCCTCCCCTGAGTTGGCCTTCCGCTCCGCCTTTGTTCCCCGCGGAGCGGCTCTCCGGAGATGTCACCTCCGGCCTCCAGGGCCACCCCTCCACTCCCCAGCCCGGCCTCGGCGGCGGCCTCCACTTCCGAAACCTACGACCCGCGCTCCCCTCCCGCTGCGCCCGCGCTCCCGGACCCCCAGCCCAAGCTGAGTGCGCCGCGAGGAGCGCCGCTCACCCGTGGGGATACTCCTTTTTACCTCGGGCTCCAAAATGGCTCTGCAATGCACTGATCCCATCTCTGTTTAAAATTTACTACTTTGTTCATCGTGGATTCTTTTCGTGAGGGGGGGGCACTAACTTTGTTTAAGGTACTACATTAGGATATTTATTTTGACCACTGACTTTCGGGCTCCCCCTGACATTTTGCACACGAGGCGCGTGCTCACTCTAGTCCCGGGCCTGGAGGAGGCCACCACTGCGGACAGACCGAGGCCGCGGGTCACTGCGGAGGGGCGGTCAGCGGTCAAAGGCTCGCTGCTTGGCTTCTCCGCTGGGAAGGGGTCTGTACTCCCTCCAAGGGCAATGGGGGCCTCTGTCTGGTTTCTCACGTGCTGAGGTGGCCGTGAGGCTCCGTGTAAAGACTCACTCTCCCTGGTACACCAGGAGCGCGCCCTTCCCAAGGGGCTCCCACGCCCCGACCGTCCCCGGCTTTCCCGGGCCGCTCTTGGGCAGCCAGGCCCGCTTCCAGGAAAACGCCGTTGCCTTTCCAAGGGCTTGAACTGGACATCTCGTGGAAGAGCCTCTCAGTCAGAGGCAGGTCCGGGCCAACTGCGCACGTGTCGCAGGAGCTGGGAGACGTCCCCCTGCCGCACCCGCCGGGCTCTGCTAGCCTTTGTCTCCCCAGCGCTGGGGGCGCCTCCCCGCCCGCCTGACCCCCGCCCGGCGCTCACGTGGCCCGTAAATAACAGTCAAATCCGGGGTGGGGGGAGGAAAATGCCCACCAAACAAAGACTTGCTTTCTGCACCTGACAGTAATCCGCGGTCGAAGCCCGTAAATCCCGCAGGCAATGCACAAGGAAGGGGGCGTGGGCGGGCGCGTGTGAGCGTGTGTCCACGTGTGCGCGCCCGCGCCTGCGCTCCCGCTCTCTGGAGAGGAGCCGGAGCTCCCACTTCGCGTAGCTAAGCCGAGAGCCGCTTGCGTTACGAACGCGAATGCCTCATTTTTGAAGAAGACTGGGAAAAAAAACCCTCCCCCTTCAAGTTAGGAATTAGCTTTCAGTTGTGTGAATTTCAGCCAAAGAGATTTAAATTTCGTATTTATCCGGGTCCTCTGTAAGCACCCTAGATAATTCTTTTAATTTTAATTTTTGGTATTGTAAGTATGGGGGCCATTTGCCACACAGTTAAATGAATACAATGTGAGGGCTACCCGATAACGGCTGTAGAGGTGATAAAACTTGTCTCCATTGAGTATGCAGCGGGGCCGGGGCGGGGGGGGGGGGCGGCGGGGGGGGGGGAAGGACCTTAATCAGTTTACACAGGAACCTCGTGAAACAGCTTGTCAATAAGTAGATCTTGGAGAAAACAAAGACATTTAGAAGGAAAACATTGAATGTCATTTCAAAGTTAATTTAATTAAGGAAGGCATAGCTGCAGGAGTTGAGATGGGATTGCCCAAGGAGAGAGATTTTATTTATATTCAGCAGGAAACCTACTTTAAACATTCACTGTGACATGTAAATCCAGCTTCTCTTTCATCAGACAGTCCTCAGACAGATCTTATTAGTCACTGTCAGGCCTGGCAAAACCCTTGTTCTTGTTTAAGAACACTTATTTCCAACTAGGAAGTTGTGTGATCTGGGAATTTAAAGCCCAGAGTAAGGATCCCCAGAGAGGACTATGGCTTCTATTCTTGTTTTGATGCCAACCTCTGACTCACTGCCCTGTTCCCAAGGGCCTGAATAAAACTTGCCTGAAAAATCATTAATGAATTAATCGAGGTGGTGATGGAAAGAAAGGTTCTGTGGATTCCTCTTTCCTGAGTAAGAGAGGGTGCCTTGCTTATTGCGCTCAACTGGAACAAGAGTGGTCCTTTTTGCATGGAGCTGTTGGCTAGGTTTCTTAGATCAGCTGATTGGGGAGCTTCCCCCCATAGTGGGAATGCTTAAAAGAACTGAGAGGCTCTCTCATGCTCCTCAAGGTAAGAAGTCTGTATATACTGTGTGTTTTTGGCAACAGGTATAGATGGAAATGAGGAACGTCTGTCCTTCCCTGCCCACCGCTGCTCATCAAGTCAGGACTCAAAAGCAATGGAAAGTCTTCAATGGTGAGAATGAACATCACCAAACAACCTCAGAAACATAACCTGAAGGCTTTTTTAGCCCTGACTTTGTCGTAGATTTGTTCCATAGCCTCCATTTATTTTTCTATACACTATACTGTAGTATTTGCTGATGATTTAAAGTGCTAGGTTTCTAATCCAGGGACTCTGCAGAAAGGTTTAATATGTTGCTTCATTCAGTACTTTATTTTGAAAACGATTCAGTCTAGGCTATGCCAACATCTAGCTTAGTGATCCTGGGCAAGACAGTCTCCCTGGGTCTGTTGCTTCACGTGCAAAATGAAGAGTTTGGGCAGGTTGATTTGTGGGATCTAGTTCATTTCCAGCCCTGTGTGATTCTAAGCAGGAGAGGTCTCTACCAGCCTGAAACAGCCACCACCCCTCCCTCCTCAAAGCTAGGCACACTGAAATGCTACAATGTGTGCAGAACAGTCACTGCTTCCTTTCTGTCCCTCTTTTGCTCATGGAGAGCAAAGTTCGTAGCTTTATGTTTAGTCTAGTACTAATGTCCCAAGCCTCTTGACAAAACTTCTTCAAGTTTTTAAAATCAAAATTTGGAAACAAATACTCCAAATAGGAGATAAAAATCAGCTCAGAGGTTTTTTTGGGGGGGGTCATTCTAGCTGTGAATATTTTCATATTCATATATTCAACAAACATGTTAAACTCTGGGGGAAACTTGTCTGAAACACTGTGCCTTCAAAGAATTTATAATCTGGTTGGTCTAGTTAGGGCTTGATTGTCACTGTAGGTTACTGCAGGGCAGAGTCTAATCAATGTCTTTAGGGAAGAACAAACAAAATGCCAGGGGGATTCGGACAAGGAAGGGATTGAAATGCGTTGTGGGATCCTTAGGGAAGGAAAAGGCCATTGTGAAGAAAATGAATTTCATCTACTTAAATGTTATCCTTGATTTCTCTTGGTCCTTTTTTTTTTTTTTTTAGCTTTCATCCCACCTCTGACATTCATTCTGTCCTTGTGCCTTGTATCTTTTCCTTTCATTTGTTAACTTCACTCTTCCCCAGTGGGTTTCCCTGCTAAAAATAGATGAGCACTTGGTCTGAAGCTGCAAGGGAGCCAAGATGATGCAAAGACTCTGTTGAAAATCTATGCAATGGGACTTCCCTGGTGGTCCAGTGGTAAAGAATCCACCTTGCAATGCAGGGGACGCGGCTTTGGTCCCTGGTCACGATACTAGGATCCCACGTGCCGTGGGCTACTGAGCGCGCGCCTCAACTAGAGCCCGCACCACAACTACAGAGCCCACGTGCCCCTGGAGCCTGCACACCACAACTAGAGAGAAGCCCGTGAACTGCAACGAAAGATCCCACATGCCTCAAAGAAGATCCCGCGTGCCACAACTAAGACCTGACGCAGCCAAAAGTAAATAAAATAAATAAATAAATAAATATAATAAAATATACTATCTTTAAAAAAAAAGAAAGAAAAAGAAAATCTATGCCGTGGACAGTGAGCCAACCTAGATGTGAGATGACCCAAGTGTGCGCCTGACTCTAACTTTCATTGTCATCTTCATCAAATCAGTTTTCTATACCTTAATTTTACCATCTGTAAAAGTAGGGAGGGCTTCCCTGGTGGCGCAGTGGTTGAGAGTCCGCCTGCCGATGCAGGGGACACGGGTTCGTGCCCCGGTCTGGGAAGATCCCACATGCCGCAGAGCGGCTGGGCCCGTGAGCCATGGCCGCTGAGCCTGCGCATCCGGAGCCTGTGCTCCGCAACGGGAGAGGCCACAACAGTGAGAGGCCCATGCACCGCAAAAGGAAAAAAAAAAAAAAGTAGGGAAAATAATGTACTTATTTTCTTTTCTCAGGACAACAAAATACCTAAATCACCTTTCCAAGGATCCTGCTGTGAAATTCTTGTCCAAAGCAAGCATTGGCATAAGTGGTCAGAAAAGATTTTGGGAATTGTGAGATTATTTATATTTACATATAAATATATTTAATTTTTAAATTCTTACCTAGAAGTAAACATTAAATCACATTTATTTATGTATTTTCTAAATCTTTTTTTATAGAAAGCAATAAAACAACCAGAATTTAAGACTATCACAGGAAATCTGGGACTTGGTGGCATTATTTCTTCATTGGTGAAACAGTAAAGGAAACAAAGCTATAGAAGACCCCCGTCATGCTGCCTGTTTGATACCACAACCCCAGGTCATCTTATCCACTGATGTCTCCGTATACATTCTGCAGAGGGTCCTGGACACAGTCCTTCCTGCCCAATAATATAATATAGACAGTGTGTGTTCTGCCTTTCAGATGGTTTAACTATACTTTGCTTCCACATCTTGGCCTTGCTGAGGTCTTTTTGTGTAATGGTTGGTTAATTCTCATCATAACTGTACAGGAGAGGACAAAAATCTTCCCTCTATCCTCTTAGGTTTGTTAGTTGGGGCCTGAAAATTAAACGGACAAAGCCAGGTTAACAGGAGAAAAAGCATACAATTTTAATTGATGTTAATATCTCTCTCTTTTTTTTTTTTTTTTTACATGTACAGGGGCTTCACAGAAAAAAGAGAAACCCAAAGAAGTGGATAGACTTGGAGGCTTATATGCCATTTTAATAAAGAGCAATAAATTGTAGAGAAGCAATTAGACAAAGAAAAGGGGGTTTGGGCTTCTAGGGCTGATAAATGATGAGAAAGTGACTAGGAAATATATGGGGGAAACTAATGGTAGATAGGGGTTATTTAGTGAGGACTTATTTGTGCAGACTCATCTGGGTGCCATTTCTGTCTCTGGTGATAAGGGTCATTCTCCTCTTCCTGGTACGGGAGAAGGAGGCACCTGCACAGGGGAAATTTATGCCCTGCTTTTAGGCAGATGAGAAGGGGGGGCAGAGAGCTCTTTTCACATCTGTTTCTCAGTTGCCTTTAACTGACAATAATCCTTCTGCCAACGTGGCATATTTGGGGGTGGCATATTCTGATCCCCTTCATAACCATCTTGAAGCTTGATCAAATGCTGGGCAGGGCAAAGAGAGGTGCCAGAGTCTCAGCTTGAGCCCTCCTTGAATAATGAGTGGGTCCCATTCCGTCCATCAGTCGCTTTAGAAACCCTGTAGTCCTTTAGAAACTAAAGTCCTTACTTCTGAGTTTTCAGGCAGATGGAAGGGGCCAAGAACCAACAATTCCAAAATGAAAAATGTCCACATTTAATGAACTATTTTAGCAAAAAGAAAAATGCCTTTGATACTTCATGAGATTGATCAATTCACATCGGTTGAAATAATGGTTTCCGAAATCAGGGTATGAACAGACTCTCCCAGCTGGATGGGATACTCAGATTATCAGCCCTCCAAAGGAACAAAAGGAGAAGCAGAGGAGAGGGGGAGCAAAAGGGCTCCACCTCACACTTCTCAGTGGGCTGCCATGACTCCTGCAGAACGACAGCCCCTCCTGTCAGGGCGCCCCATCCCCACATCTGCCCCCATCACCCTGCACCATGAAGCCGCTCCTCAGATTGTGCACATTTCCCTCTGTATGCTATCCCTTGTCTATGCTATCCAGTTTTTGTCTTTATATTACTTACTTATTTATTACTTATTTTCTTTTCGTTTATTTCTTTTTTGGCTGCATTGGGTCTTCATTGCTGCGCGCGGGCTTTCTCTAGTTGCGGCGAGCGGGGGCTACTCTTTGTTGCGGTGCGCGGGCTTCTCATTGCGGTGGCTTCTCTTGTTGCGGAGCACGGGCTCTAGGTGCGCGGGCTTTAGTAGTTGTGGCGCACGGGCTTAGTTGCTCCGCGGCTATGGGATCATCTGGGACCAAGGATTGAACCCGTGTCCCCTGCATTGGCAGGCAGATTCTTAAACACTGTGCCACCAGGGAAGTCCCCAGTTTTTGTCTTTAAAAAAAAATTATTTGGGCTATCCAGAATCAACATGCAAAAGGAATACAGCTAAATGCGCTTCATTCTTTCCCAGATAAGAATTTTGTTCTCACTCTACTTTTACAGCTGGAATTAGCATAACAATCCACAGGGGTTTTACTCACTGAGGGAAACACCAGGGTCCTCTTTAAGCAGTGGTTAATTACATCCTGCTATTTATCCCATTTATTAGAGGTTAACTAATTAGCACCCAGCCAGCTCCATTTTTAATCTAATGTATTATTCCTCTTTCCCCCCAGACTCCCAGTGTCCTCTGTGTAACACAGTCCTGAACCAGGTAACAAGCTAAGAGTCTGTCTTCTCTTCTAGGTGACCCAGGCCCCTTTTTCAAGGCCCATCTGGCTGCCTCTGCCTTGAGTCTGAGCTGTATCCTCTCTAGTCCTAGGTTTCTTTTGGTGCAATGACCGAAGACGTAGGCTTTGGAGCCAGACACATGTGGGTTTCAATGTTAGCTTGGCCATTTAGAGGCTGGGGAACTTTAGGTAAGTCCTGATTTTCTGTTTCCTCATCTTTTCAATGGGAATGTTACTAACCCACAGACTAATTATTGGGAATGTTATTCAACAAAATCTTACTCCCTTTCTCTTAAAGAATATTTTTTAAAGAAGCTAAGAGATGTCTGTGAGGCAGCATTTCTGATTTACATTGTACATCACTGTACAATACATCATCCTCTCCATGGAGGTGCCATTGGCAAACCTCCAGGCGCACAGGGAAGCACAGGTGGGTTCTTGTGTCCTTAGGCCACGCTGCTCAGTGAGCCCAGCTGTTAACCCAGGTGTTTGCCCAGTTGTTTTCCTATCAGCCAACATAACTTGAAAGGCTCCTGGATCCTTTCTGCTTCTGCCACTATCTTGGACCGCTCCATCCCCCGTCCTCCCAGTGCCTTTGATGTGTCTCCATACCTCCCTCCATTTATCCAAGCACAAATCTCACTGTGTCGCTGAAACTTTCTGTGACCCCTTCATCAAGAAAGGCAATCCTTCCCTCTTCCAGTTTTCTCCAGTCCTTACTGCCTTTCTGTCATTTATCTCTTACTGTTTCCTGCACAGTGCTTGTCTTTTCACCAGCGTTATGTGAGAAATTTCCTCGATGCAATGGTAGCTTCCAGTTCCACTACTGGGCAAACTACCTGTCTTAGTCCTATCAGGTGCTATAACAAAAGTACCATAGACTGGGTGGCTTAAACAACAGACATTTACTTCTCTCAGTTCTGGAGGTTGGGAATTCCATCCAAGTTTAAGGTGCTGGCAGATCTGGTCCTGGTTTGTAAATGGCCATCTTTTCATTACATCATTACATGCACAGAGCAGAGAGAGAGAGGGGGGAAGCAAGCTCTCTCTTCTTATAAAGGCACTAATCCCATTCATAATGGCTCCACCCTCATGACCTTATCCCCTCCAAAGGCTCCACCTCCAAATACCATCCCATTGGGGTTTAGGGTTTCAACATATGAATTTAGTGGGGACACATTCAGTCCATAACGCAATCCCAGAGGCCTTGGGACAAAAAGACTCTCAGGCTTGAACCACACGGTTTATTGAATCAGTTGAAAACACCCAGTGAGAAACAGGGAGGAAAAGATGAGGTAGGTTACGGCTTCCCTGGTGGTGCAGTGGTTAAGAATCCACCTGCCAATGCAGGGGACACGGGTTCAAGCGCTGGTCTGGGAAGATCCCACATGCCACGGAGCAACGAAGCCCGGGTGCCACAACTACTGAGCCTGCGCTCTAGAGCCCATGAGCCGCAACTCCTGAGCCCAGGTGCCACAACTACTGAAGCCTGTGTGCCTAGAGCCCGTGCTCCGCAACAAGAGAAGCCACCGCAATGAGAAGTCCATGCACCGCAACGAAGAGTAACCCCCGCTTGCCACAACTAGAGAAAGCTCGCACGCAGCAACGAAGAACCAATGCAGCCAAAAATAAATAAATAAAATTAATTAATTAATTAAAAAAAAAAAAAGATGAGGTAAGTTAACCAGTCAGGTTAGGGTGCAAGTGAGTCAAAGGACCGCGCTACTTGTTTCCTCAGTTAATGCAGAGTTCACATGTCCTGTGTCCTCTGCCACAACAGCCTTCCCTGTTCACGGTGTGGTTATGCAGCCCAGAGTTGAAGTTTGAACAAGGAGGCTCAGCAGAGGAAAATGTCTGAGCCAACACATACTTGCTCTATGAGAGATGAAAGGGGCGAGTATGCCTGGCCAATAAGTAGCTTGCTGAACAGCCGTGGGTTTTATCTATGTTTCTAGGCAAAACATATGTGGAGCCAGAATGAGACCAAAATGATGTCACCAATGGTGGTGGATTTAGGAATGATAGCTGTCATCCTAGAGGTGGCATAATCCATACCTTACAACTTGTTCCTTCCATCCTTTTCTGTCTATAAGTAGCATCCTTGTCTCATTCTTTTTTTTTTTAATGTGGCAAATATACATAAAACTTACCATTTTAACCATTTTCAAGCACACAGTTCAGTGGCATTAAATATATTCACCATGTTGTGTAACCATTACCACCATCCATCTCCAGAACTTCCACACCACCCAAACTCTGTAGCCATTAAATATTAACCCCTGATTGCCCACCTCCCTCCAGCCACCGGCAACCTCTATCCTACTTTCCTCTGTTCATGTCTCCATGAATTTGCCTATTCTGAATAATCCATATAAGTGGAATCATACAATAGTTGTCCTTTTATGTCTGGCTTATTTCACTCAGCATAGCGTTTTCAAGACTCATCCATGTTGTAGCCTGTATCACAATTTCATTCGTTTTTAAGACTGAATAATATTCCATTGTATGTATAGACCACAGTTTTTTAATCCATAATCTGCTGACGAACATCTGGGTCATTTCTAGCTATTGCTGTGCCCATTGGTGTACCAGCGTCTGTTAAATCCCTGCTTTCAATTTTCTCAGGCATACACCTACAAATGCAATCACTAGATCATATGGTAATTCTTTGTTTAACTCGTTGAGGCTCATCCTTTTTTATCTGTTCAATACTCATATGCTCTATTTTTCTATAGCTCACATGTCTCATAAGCTTTGTCTTAGTCCATTCGGGCTATTATAACAAATTACCATAGACCAAGCAGCTTAAACGACAAACATTTTTTTCTCACAGTTGTGGAAGCTGGGAAGTCCAAGACCAAGGTTCCAGCAGATCTGCTGTCTGGTGAGGACCTGTTTCCTTGTTGGTAACTTATTGTAACCTCACATGGCAGAAGGGACGAGGGAGTTACCTGAGGTCTCTTTTATAAGGGCACGAATCCCATTCCTGAGAGCTTCACCCTCATGAGCCAATCACCTCCTAAAGACCCCACTTCTCATACCATCACCTTGGGGGTCAGGACTCCAGCCTCTGAATTTTGAGGGGACACAAACATTCAGTCCGCAGCACACTTCTCTACTTAGTTTTCCTCATTTTCTGTAGCAGAACCGAGTCATCTTAGGTATTGCAGCTGATTCACATTACAACCCCTGTCTGTATTATCTGCCAAGCAACACGGTCAGACCTGATCACGGACCTTGACAAAACTTCTACAATCCTCAGGTCAGAGCTATGCACAGAATACCTGGACCAGAGATTTATTAACTTATGGATTGCTATGACTGAGCTCAGAAAAAAGCCAAGAGCCCTCCATCCCCCTGCTCCACACTCCCACACCCTCTCTGCGCCACTTGTGCTCTCTACGTTCTTTCACACACTTTGTAGGGTTTACCTGCTCTGCACACCATCACTGTGGCTGGCTTCTCTGGCCACCACTTCCTGCTCCTTTGATGTGGTTTTGATGTTTGCTGCCAGGGGGTTCCCAGGGCTGTAGCTTGCTCCTCTGGAGAGACCCATCCAGACCCTCAGCCTCAGACTGGTCCACCCAACCAGCTGCCACTGGGGCCCCTTGGTGCCAACAGCCCAAGAGCATCAGGCACTTTCCAATCCTCCCCTGAACAGGCAGATTTAATCCTCTCACGTTCTCTGCAGGAACTTCTGACCAATTGAGCTGCTTCTGCTCAACCGAGGCTCACAAACCCAGTCACGCTGAAATGCGCTTACGTGTGTGGATGGCTGTTCAGAGCAGAACCCCGGCTGGAGGGTACATACGCACTTCCTGGCCCCAGGCATAAACACCACATATGTATTTTTTCCTTTCAGAAGGGATATTTTTCATGCTTGTAATGAAGTGTGGTCAGAACATATTCTCTTCTAGAATATTTTACATCAGCCAGAGGCTTTTCCTTCTGCTCTATACATGTGAATAAAAAAGGGAGTCAGCAAAGCATGTCATTAAATATTTTACACACGTGTCAGTAGATGCAGTTCTAAAGCAGACTTCTTTTCTGGGGTATTTGTTGGTGATTTAAAGGGAAAGGCGAGAGATTAGACTCTGTGCCTTTCACAGTAGCTTCAATCTTTGGGTTGTGAAAAACACAGAAATATCTAAATGTGATGTAATATCTAAATAATTATCTAAACATGATCAGGATTTCCACTTAGAAGTTATCAAGTTTGAAGTCTATCAAATTGCAGACTGCTGAAAACAGAGGTTCTTTTTTGTCTTATGAGGTTTCCTGTTTCTGTGCCATCTCTCCAACTGACTGAAGAATCAAGAATATTTTGCTTGAACTTTCCCTGTAGGGCGACCCTGGCAAAGGTCTTTTCCCGTATTAAATTCCCTAAGACCTTGCACTGCAGAGGTGAGGTGTGTGTGTGTATACATACACACATACATATATGCTTGTATACATATACATATACACATGTTTTATAACATTTATTTTTTCCTCTTGAAACACCCATTTCCAACCTTCCCCTCATTTTTGTAAAACCCCCTTTTTCCTTCCCGGCCCCTTGCAGTTCAAAAGGGTTTTCTTCTTCCCCCTTTGTGTGAGTGTTCACTCATATACACTCGTGACAGGATGTATTCAAATTAAATGCTTAGAAGATTCAGAGACCGATTTTCTTCCACCCCCAGTCTGGGTTTTCTGACTTGCCGATGCATCTTCAGTTAGCTATCACTTTGGAAGGTCAGCTGCACTCACTGGGTATTGATTGACAGGCTGGAACGGGGAGGGTCAGGGGGCGCCCAGGAGCCAAGCATCTTGGCAAAGGAGGCGAGTGTTTGCTCCCATTAGGCTCGGGATCAGTGCCGGGCATCGCCCCCAGCCCCGAGTCAGCGCCTCAGGGTCAGCTTGGGTCTGTCTGTCTGCCTCCCTCCTGTACTCCTTCAAGTCCTGTTTGAGAGGAGATAGCTGCTGTCAGGATAATTAAAATGAAAAATCGTTGACAGAGGCATCGGCCGTGTGCTGAGTTTTGTAGCCAAAGTACCCCATTAGCTAAGGAGTCCTGTGGACACCTGAAATTCCCCAAGCTCCCTGCCTACCTCCTGGGTGGGTGGGACTCCACTCTGAAGAGAACTCAATGTAAAACACCCTGCGTGGGGGCCAGGAAACAAACACTCAGTACCTGGAGACCATCTTAGTCTGCTAGGGCTGCCGTAACAAAGGACCACAGACTGAGTGGCTTAAACAACGCATATTTATTTCCACACAGTTCTGGAGGCCAGAAGTCGAGATCAGGGTGTGGGCAGGGATGGTTTCTTTTGAGGCCTCTCTCCCTGGTGGGCAGATGGCAGCCTTCTCCCTGTGTCCTCACATGGCCTTTCCTCTGTGTGTCTGTGTCCTAATCTCCTCTTCTTATAAGGGCACCAGTCATACTGGAATAGGACCCACTATAATGCCCTCATTTTAACTTAATTACCTCATTAAAGCCCTTGTCTCCAAATATATCATATTCTGAGGTACTGGGAGTTAGGCGGTTAACATGGGAATTTTGGTGATGTAACAGAACTGTTGTTAACTCTTCCCAGGAAGAGGCCTGAACCCCTCAACTTGATCTTCCTGACCCTGTCTCCGCAGGAGGTAGCTCCGTGTAGGTTCTGGAATCAGCCAAAGGTGGACTTGGACCGCAGCTGGATCCTTTCCAGCTGTGTGACCTTAGGTGGGTTACTTAATATCTCTGAGCTCTGGTTTCCTCTGCTGGGAAACGGAGACAAAATACACACACCTCAGGGTAAGCCTGTGGACTCAGTGAGATGATGTAGAAGAGCCTGGCCTGGTATCTGACTCAGTACCCACATGCCCTACCTTTCTTTCCTTTTGGCTCATTCCCTTGTCTGAGGTCGCTAAGGACATCGCATCCAGAGAGCAGACAGATGCATTTATTTCTGATCGGGTCAGCAGTTACCAGCTGGGCCACTCTCCACGCCCACCTCAGTACATCCTGGAACCTCCAGGGAAGGTTCTCTGTCTCCCGGGACCCTCATCTCTTCCTGAGCCTGCTCTGTGCTCCTGGGCTGGGTTCAGGGGTAGGGACGGGCTAGGGAGCCTCATCTCCAAGGGCGCTTGTCCCCACACAAGCAGGGGGCAGGGCGTAGATGCCAGAGTGGCTACAGACTGAAATCAGAAGGCTCCAGGCTTGGACCGGGACCAAAGCAAAAGCCCCCGTTGTTAGATTCCAGTGATGAGCAGTTTCCCAGGCCGGGGAAGGTGACCTGTGGCTTGTCAGAGGGCCGGAAGGTACTACTCAGGGCAGTGGAGGAGAGGAAGAAGGTGGGGAGGCGGCCAGGCTCGCTGGGAGAGAAGGCAGCACGTGGAGGATGGCCCTGAATTCAGGGAAGACGGTTCTCAGCCAGAAGGAGCGTCGCAGGGCAGTTGGTATCAATCCCTTCCAAGTGCAGCTCCCATGCTTGCCAGGCGGCTCCACTGAGGCGGGGGTCCTGGGGGCAGCACCCTCTGGCAGAGAAATGATGAGAGAGGGGAGAGGCCAGCCCCGTGAAGGGTTTTGCATGGGGACAAGCTGGCCCGCTGGGGGCCCCGTTCTCTCCTGTCTCCCTGCTGCCTTTTCCTGCCCTGCGCTGCTAATTCCCATCTTCTCCAGAAAGTGCAGAGAGGGGAAGAGGTCATAGGGAAGCAAGTCTGTTGTGCTTGGCGGGAGAGCTGTGTGAGGGTTATGTGGGTATTTTGTGCTTAGAGGCACCCCCTTTCTGCCCAGTGCAACAGAAAATAGACAAAGGTTAAGCAAGTGCTGGCCATTCCCTAGCCCGAGCAACTTCCTGAAGTTTTGCCCGGGTGGAGAAGGAAATATTGGATGGGGAGAGGGTCCCAGCCTCCCCCAACTTATCCACGAAGAAACAGATGTCTCTTAGCCCCACTGTCCCTCCGCCAAGTCTGGCTGTGCGTCCAGAGCCCTTCCTCCGCCAGCTGGCAGCCCCGGTGTTGGTTGGGTGGCCCGGGCCTGGCCTTTCACCGTGATTTCCTGATCTCTGTTCCACATCTCTCCTGGGCCTGGGCTCTTGCTGCCCGATCCTCATTTCCCTTGGCTGGGCCTGCGGGTCAGGCCTTTCCCAAGTGGGGCTAGATGCTGGCCGTTGAACCCCTACTTCCTCGATGGGGGTGTTGCTCTATCTGGTTGGACTGAAAGGCCCTGCACCCCCAGAGTGACCCCCCTTTTCACGCGAGCGACAGCTGCGGCGTGTTGGAGCCGACCACCATCCGCTGACCGCAGGGATCCGCGTTTCCGGCCCTCCCCTCTTCCCACACCCAGCAGCCGGTGAAACCAAAGCAGGTTAATCCCTCCAGGCCACCAGCCTGCCGCTGTGGTGTCAAGGGTGCCTCCTGGCTGGGCCCACAAGCCCTGGGGTCTGGGAGAGTTTCCACATGGGAGGTGTCCAGGGCAGTGGGTGTAGATCAACAGTGGGCGCTCCCAGAGCCGTCTGTGCTTCTCCCACTCTCTTCTCTGAGCGCCTCCCTGCAGCTTGCTCAGCTGTCTCACTGTTTCCGAGTCTTCCTACTTTGACTACCTCTCGCCTGGGATGCTGCCCCGGCCTCCTAACTTGTCCACCCCTCCCCGCCCCGTCTCTCCCTGCTTCCGTGAACCCTACACACTGCTGCTCTGATCTTACTTCCTGATGACAAATGTTTATGATTCTCTATTGCCAACCACATTCAGGGAGTCTGCAGTGGACCCTCCACCTCCTATCCCAATGTCAACCCTTTGGCTGGAATGCCCCTTTGCTCCCCGTCATTCCTGGACGTGCTCTGTGGTTTCTTTCCTGAGTGCTTTGGTTCACACTCTTCCCTGTACCCCAAATGCCCTTCTCCTGGGTCTCTTGAGACACTTTAAGAAAGACCCTGCCTTCGAGCTTTAGGCACAAACATCCCGAATCTGCTGTTGGTGTGATTGATCCCCACCCTACTCCCACCAGAGACTTAGGCAACCCACCCTGGACCTGTTTGAGAATTGCCCCACCCCTGAGTGACGCAAAAGCAGAGTCATAACACATCTCAAGAGAGACTTTGAACTTCACTTTTGAATCAATTGGAAATTTGGACAAAACTTTTCTACATGATGTCTGTCCCTTTCACTTTCAGTTCAGGGAGACTCACTGAGCTCTCTTCAAGGATGTGGTGCTCCGTGCCCAGCAAACAATAAATTCACGTCTGTACATTTAGACTACCCTGCTTGTCTTTGTTCTATCATAAGACTCTAGTCAATGTTTTTTTGATTTTCCAGCCAAAAGTAATCCTCTTGTCTTTCCAACTCCTTCAGCATTTTGTCTGTTCTCGTGAAGCATGCCCTTATCTTCTTTCATTCTTTCATTTAACAGATACCCAGGCATTATTATTATACCAGGCACTGTTATTTGCACTGGGTTACGGTAGTGAACAAAACAGACAAGGATCTCATGGAACTTACATCATCTACAGATAAAGACAATAAACACCCAAAAGTAACATATATAATATGTTAGACGTTGATAAGTCATGGAGAAAAATAAAACAAGGATAGAGATACAAAACATTGGAGGATGGTAAAAATTTTAAATAAGAGGTCTTGTAAACTTGACCTAAGCCATTTTGGATGTGCTCAATTCTAAGGGTTTTTTTTTTTGGTAGACGGTGGTAGCCGCTGAGAAGTTAGAGGTAGGTGGGTGTTAGCCACTCCCCCATAATGTCACTGTCAGGAAATAATCAAAGTACAACTCAAACCAGATTCTGCTTATGACTTTTATTAACCAAATACTTATTAGCAAAGCAGGCCTAAAATTGTTCATAAAACCTGTTCTGAATTCCCATCGACCTTTCATATTTCCCAGGTTCTGTGCCTCTAGTCAGGATCATGCACCATGAATCCCTCCAGACCAACATCTGGATATGGGACAGAGTAGGGATCAAGTGTCTCGTGGTGGGTAGAGGTTACAAGCCTTGTTGGATTCTTACCCTTTTAGGTAAGCATGGGGAGTGCCTAAGTCCCTAAATGATTACAGCCAATTATTGGAGCCAATCCCACCCCCCCAAAATTTTAATTTTACTAAGAAAGCAATCCTTCACTTTTGTTGTGGTTCTTCACTTGTTGCTAGTTTCACCGACAAAGACTTACCTTTTGAATTTAGTGTGCTAATTGGCAAAGTGTTGGTTGTGGCTTGAGATGCGGGTAACAGAAACTCTTGGAGCAGCATCCTTAGAGCATGGCCTTTTCTGGGAGAATACCAGCTGAGTATTCCTGGACTGTGCATTCTTTTTTTTTTTTTAGTTGAAGGATAGTTGATTTACAATGTTATATTCATTTTAGGTATACAACACAGTGATTCGAGATTTTTATAGATTATTCTCCATTTCATGGTACTATAAAATATTGTCTATATTCCCTGTGCTGTACATTACACTCTTGTAGCTTATTTATTTTATACCCAGTAGTCTGTACCTTTGAATCCCCTTCCCCATCTTGCCCCTCCCCCACCCTGAACTGCGCATTCCTGATGGCATGTTAACTGTCTCTAGAATTAAAACTGAAATGAGGTGGCACATACATAATACCCCACTGACTATACTGAATTTTAAAGTAAATTACAAATGTTGTAACAGGTGTCCAGGGAAGACCTCACTGGGAAAGGGACATCTCAAAAGACTTGAAGGTGGTGGAGGAGTGACCCAAGCATGCTCTGGGAAGCCTTCTAGGCTGAAGGAATAGTAAGTGACCAAGGAGGGGGGGATGATGCCAGGAAGGTCATCGAGTCAGATCCCATGGAGCCTTGCAGGCCATTGTAAGTGAGATGGGAGCCATGGAGAGTTTTGCACGGAAGAGTGACATGGTCTGGCTTAGGGTTTCATGGGATCAATCAGGTCACCTTGTGGAGAATAGATTGATGGGGACAAAAACCAAAGCAAGGAGACCAGTTAAGGATCCATGAAATAGTCCAGGTGAGACTGGCCAGGGTAGTGAGAAGTGGTCGCATTCTGAACGTACATTGAAGGCAGAGCAGCTGGCTGTGGTGATGGATTGGAGGTGGGGTGGGTGAGGAAGAAAGAACTCAACGTTGACTTAAGCTGTTTGGACTGAGCAACCGGAAGGCTGGAGTTGCAGTTCACTGAGGTGGGGAAGAGGGTAGGAGAAGAAGGTGTTGGGGGCGGGTGGGTAGATCAGGATTTCAGTTTAGCAAGTTTGAATGGTGAAGAGGTGATGTGGCGTACACAGTTGGATATCAGAGCCTTATGTTCAGAGAGAAGGTTAAGCGAGAGTCATACATTTGGGAGTAATCAACACAGAGATGGTGCTTAAAGCCATGACTCTGGACGAGGAACCCCGGAAAGCAAGATAGAAAGTAGATAGAAAAGACAAGAGGGTCCAGGACCGAGCTCTAAGACCCTCCAACATGAAGAGATCAGAGGGGCCAGGAAGAATTAGCAAAGACTTCTGAGAAGGAGCCACCAGTGAGATGGAAGGGCGACCAGCTGTGACGATGAGGACAGAGATATGACCCCTGGGTTTAAAAGCATGGAGGTCACTGCGGCCCTTGATGAGAAGTAGGGCAGGCAAGCGGTTGGTTGGAGTGGATTCAAGAGAGAACCAGATGAGCACAACTGGAGACGTGAGTATAAACCACTCTTCAGATCAACATTACTGAAAAGGGCCGGAGAAAGATGGGAGGTAAGTCCCTTTAGGGTGCTGTTTGCATTAGGCCAATCCCATATTTCTTGATCATCTACTACGTGTTAGGGATAGGTTTGAAATTAACAAAGCTAGAGCCACGCCTCTCCCTGGGAGCCACCACCCAGCAGAGGAAATTCAGCCACAAAAAGTGACAGCATTCTACTAACGGGATTTTACCAAGTGCTACGGGTACAGAAAAAGGCAGGGACAAACTGCGGGGAAGTTCAGGGAAGCAGCGTCCCATGTTCTTGAAGGAACAGTGGTGTTGGTGTCCCATAGAGTCAGGGAAGGAAGTTCTTCTCAGCAGAAGGAAGAGTGTTGTCAAGACGTGAGTGCGGGGTGCCTGGAGTGTGTGCAGCACGGGTGTTGGGGGCTGAGTTTGTGAAGGAGGTAACCCGCCTTGGTAACCACCTGGTGTGGAATTTGAACTTGTATTCCCTAGGCAACAGGGTACCCTGAGAGGTTTTTGTTTGTTTGTTTGTTTGTTGCGGTAC
Source organism: Delphinapterus leucas (assembly GCF_059928025.1). NCBI lineage: Eukaryota > Metazoa > Chordata > Mammalia > Artiodactyla > Monodontidae > Delphinapterus > Delphinapterus leucas. The sequence continues at coordinate 22,577,743 of NC_143149.1, forward strand.
GCAGACCTCTCACCGTTGTGGCCCCTCCCGTTGCGGAGCACAGGCTCCGGACGCGCAGGCTCAGCGGCCATGGCTCACGGGCCTAGCTGCTCCGCAGCATGTGGGATCTTCCCGGACCGGGGCACGAACCCGTGTCCCCTGCATCGGCAGGCAGACTCTCAACCACTGCGCCACCAGGGAAGCCTTCCCTGAGAGTTTTTGACTCTTGCAGTGACAGGATCTCATCTGTGTTTGGGTAAGATACCCCTACGGTTTTAGGAGTAGAGCTTGAAGGCAGGGAGACTAGCAAGGTGTTTTTGCAGCAGACTAGGCAAGAGACAGAGGGGCCCAGATTAGGGCAATGCCGTGAGGAGGTGCAGGAGGGCGTGAAGGCAGAGAAAGCCGCAGGATGGAGTGATGGCCCTGGATAGGACTCGGGCAGAGGGAGGCGTCACTGACTCAGAGTTAGTGGCTCAAACCCGGCAGATGCGTTGATGGAGTTCTTGGTCTCCATGGTACCTAACACGTCGTAGACGCATGAAAAATGTTCCTTGGTTGTTGAACTTAAATATGAAAAACGTAAAGAGAGTTTTAAAATCAGTTTGTAGGAAATCATCCCCCCCTATAATGTCCAAGTTCATGGAGACCGTGGGCAGATGTTAGGTGTAACCGGCAACCACAAGAGGCTTTCCGCTGAGCTGGGCACTCACCATCTCCCAGAGGGGCGGAGAGAACCACGTGGATGAGTAACCTGAACGAAACCTATTGACAATATGTGATATAAAGCTGTATATTGAGTGATTCAGATGAGACGTGCTGCAGGAGTCTGGAGAAGAAAAAGACCCCCTGAGACGTCCAGTTAGGCCCTGGAGGGTTGGCGGGATTAGGACAGGGGTGATAATTATTATAAATATCTATCAAGCAGTTGCTGGTGCCAGGAGTTGTTCCAGGTGATCTGCTCACCCAGTGAATCCACACAGCGGGCCTTTGTGGTGGGAGCTGTGACTACGCCCAATTTACAGATGAGGACAGTAAGGCCCGCAGAACCTAGGGCGCTTTCTGGAGGTTCTCTGGTGAGAACTCACAAGCCGCAGAGCCAGGACTGTGACCCAGGTGGCTGGCTTCAGAGTCCTACTCTGGACCCTTTTCCTTACTGTGCCCTGGTGCGCATAGGTAGAGGGGGACAAAGAGACAACCTAAGCGGGGCTCAAGAGTGAGTTTGGGGTGCAGTGAGCCTCCTTGACTGGCCCAGAGGAGCCATGCTGGGCCAAGCAGGCAGGGGGGGCAACTTTGACGACTGCTCTCCTAGCCCTGGACAGTTGATTGCCGAGGGGAGGCCCTTTCTAAGCATAGAGACCACGGGAGAAGCAGCAGGGAGGAAGCCGAGAGGGGCTGCAGTTAGGAACTCCATCCCCAGACCCCAAACACCAGCAAGGATGATTGATATCAGGCTTGGCAAACAGGGCCGCGCAGGAGGGGCCGGGATGGGATCGACCCCATGCGAAGGGCGTCTCCAAGGAGACCCAGCAGCTTTAGGGTCCGTCAGCCCGGCTGGGTGGAGTTGGGGTCCCTTTCAGTGCCTGGGGGGCTTGAGCTAAGTGAGAGTTTGTCTCCCAAGCTCAGTGAATGTAGCTGTTTCAGCCACAAGGTTCTTCCCCTCCTTTTCATCACACCCTCTGGGGCTGCAGGAAGAAAAGCAGCCCAGGAGTAGGGCTCGGTGTAGCAGACCTCAGACCCCCGCCTCCCTCCGTCTCCTGTCTCTTACATAACCGTCCTGCTCTCCTTCTGGCCGGCTCGCTTCAGCCCAGGGCTCCCGTGTGTCTGTTCGTGCGTCTCTGCTGTGAGCCGCTGCCCAGAGGGACTACCAGGCCCGCGTCACAGCCTCTACAGCTCGGCGCTGAAGGCCGAAGGCCGAGCTCTGACTCATCCCGTCCCCGAGCCTGCAGAGCAGCTGGCCGGCTGCCTGGCCCCGTCACTTGGCTGCCTTCAGTGGCCTTTCTAGCCCCTCTCCACAGGCAGCCCAGCCACGGAGGGAGAGGATCCCAAACTGGTTTTGCAAAGAAGGCGACAGAGTGATACCCATTCAAGCTACAAATACTTCATGTCTCCTGAAGTATTCGAAGTATGCGGGGCCAGGTGCTGCTCCAAAGGCCGAGCTGTAAACAAAACAAAGGAGAGGCTCTGCGCTCGGAGAGTTCCCATTTTAGCAGATGAATGAGTGAGGTCAACTAGCTTCTTGAGAATTCCAGCCTTAAGCTGACCCTGCCCCGCTGGACACCCCATCATCCTGTGTCCTGTGGCTCCTGTGTCCTCCTCTCCCGGCCTTGTCCTGCCTCCCGGTCCTGCTCACCTTGACAGTCTGCCCAGACGCAGGACCGAGGGCCTCTTCCGCCCCCATAAGCTCCCATCATGGCCTCCAGAAGACACCGAAGACTTCCCTAAGGTCCTGTGTGGGGCACGGCCAGCTGGAGACAGAGGTGACTCAGAAAGCTCATCCCACTGATCGTTCAGGGAAAACTCCCCTCAACTTGATTTAGGTTAATCCAAACTGGGGGGGTCCTGGGAAACTCATGTTTCTGAGCATCACGTGGATTTGGGGCAAGGTACATTCTGGAATCGACATTATCCACTTCCTGTGCTTACTATTTGAGGTCCAAGCTGGGAGACTGCAGGGGAGGGGACTTGGGGGAAGCTGAGCGGTGGCTGGTGCCTTTGGGCACAGTGTGCTATGGTGCTCTGTAACATGATGTTACTTGGAAACTGCCCAGTGGCAGATGACGGTGGAACTAGGCCAAGCATCTCACCTGCCCAGTATTTCCTCTTTTGGCCACAGCTCCGTGATTTTCCTCTGGGGAAATAAGCTTTCCCTCAATCGTGGTGGGATTGTCAATCAAGCTGCCTGTCTGCGATGGACACATCAAGGTGACATCTCAGATCCTCTTTCTCTTGAGCAGACATGAGATCAGCTGCATGGATTTGTTCCAGTGGGCCTGTCGATATGATTCTGTTACTCAGATCCCAAATGGCCCTGGTTCCTGTCCTGTTCCTGCTTGATTATGCAATTCTTTCTCCTATTCCAGGAACTACCCTGTATCTTCCAATACTTTCGTTTTCTTCCTTAGATTATCCAGGGCTGTTTTCTGTTGCTCGCAACCTTAGAACTTGGAGTGATAGGAAGGGTGATCTGCAGCTGTCCCTGGACCTGATCCTGCACAGGGAGAGGTTGACATAGAACCGGTCAGGCTCACAGGGCCCTCAGAGCCCTGCTTTCCCCAGTGACGGCAGAGAGAGGAGGGGGCTGCTAGCAGAGCCCCTCAGCTGCACTGGGATGGCCACCGAATGACTCCCATTCCTCTGCTGCATGCTCAACATGGCCTTGAAGAAAACGCCTTCATATTTTGGACTGTGGTTTCCAGAACATTCTCTTTACCTTGCCCGTGTCCTGGGTGAAGAGGAGGGAGGTTCTCTCAGCTTCTGCCCAGCACCCAGCCTGGCCTCCCAGCCCTGACTCCTCACCAGGCCAGGCTCCAAGCCAGCTGTCTCCCTCCTCACCCTTCCCCTCTCTTCCAAATCAGCTCACCCAAGAGCCCTGGAGCTAGGTCAGTACCAGGAGATAAGGAGAGGGTACAGCAGAGGGGAAAGAACCAGAACTTTAAGTTTGACAAACCTATTGGCTGCAGCTCTGCCACCTGCAGGGATGTGGCCAGTTTTGCTTACTGTCGCATCTCCAAAGGCGGCTCATACTAAGCGCTCAGTGGATGGTTGTTCTCAAATGAACCTGCTCCTAAGGAGGGTGGGCTCTCTGGGGGGCCCTCCCTTTCCCCCCTGTATGTCCAGGGGGCAGTATACACCCTCCCTCAATGCGCTCAAGTTGAGGCTGGTGGTGGAGCGGGGGACCATCTAAAAGGGATGTTTTAAGGAGATCCAAGTTCAAGATGGGAAGTTGGGCTAAATGAACTCTAAGATCTCTTCTAACCTGGGGCTTGATTAGTCTGTAGCTATCTTTTGCTTCTTAACTTAAAAAATATTCTTATCGTGAATTTTTCTAGCATACAGAAAAGTACACAAATAATACAATAATTGACAAACACATATGTAACAACCACCTGTCAAATTTAACCTCTTGCCATGTTTATTCCAGAGACGAATGAACTCTCTGCAGATTTGTAGGGTTTTTTTTAATTAAATATTTATTGAGGTATAATTTACATATAAAAAGTACACAGATTTTGAGTGTACCGTGTGGTAAGCTTTGGCAACTGTGTATGTATGTGTAACGACCACCCCAGACAAGATATAGAATTTTCTCTCATGTATTTTTTCCAGTCAATCCCCCCCTGCCAGAGGCAACCACTGTCCTCATTTCTCTCACCATAGATTAGTTTCGCCTGATCTAGAACTTTCCATAAATAGAATCGTACAGAATGAACTCTTTTGTGCCTGGCCTATTTTGCTCATCATAACGTCTTTGGGATTTTTCCGTGATGCTGCAAGTATCAGTAGCTCATTCCTTTTTATTTCTGAGTAATATTCCATTAGATGAAGACACCACAATGTATTCACCCGATAATGGACCTTCCGATAACATATTTATCCAAGATAAATGAAGACATATGTCCACAAAAAGAACTGTGTAAGTATATTCATAGCAGCTTTTCTCATAATAGCCCCAAACTGGAAACAACCCAAATGGGTGTTCTATTTTTATATGAGCATCTTTCCTCCTAGACAATGAGGACAGGATGCCTCCCTGATTCATCTGTGTACCCTCACAGCGGTTTGAACGTAGTAGAGAATCAGTAAGTCTTTGCTGAATGGGTGGAAGGCAGAGGAATATGCAGCCTAATCTCCCAGCCTAGTTCAAGAGATGAGAAGTAAGGCCCATACCTGGTCAGCTCAACCGGGCATAAGATAGAATGTCAGCAGGGGAAATGTAGGGGTGTGTTTATCCCGGAGCCTCAGTGCTAAGTTCAGTTCCTGGCACAGGGTGGGTGTTCAGAACGCATGCGGTGAATAAACAAAAAGAAGTAAACACGCTGCTGAGTGTTGAAATCACTAGGCCCTCCTTCTTTTAGACTATCCTGTCTTCCACAGTAAGCTTGCTTCCTAGGAAGACACACCCACCAGGGTATGGGGACGAAGGGACAGTGTAACATAGAGAGAAAGGTCTAGAGGCAAGGCCTGGAGATAAGAATGAGGAGGTTAAGAGTTTCCAGAGTGAAGTTAAAATAAACTAGGTTCTAGCTCTTGCCCCCAAGCCCCACACTTCAGCTCTTTCTTTTTTGTTCCTGGTAGACCTAAGCACAGGAATCCACCAGTTCAAGATTGAGAAATTCACCTGGAGATCCCCAGGGACCCACCATGTGTAGGATGCCCTGCCCCTCTCACTCTCCATTGCTGCTTCAGGCTCACACATTCATAAAGGCATCAAGCAAAGCCGGAGGATGGAGAGATTTTCCTTTACCCCAGCCGTGGGTTCCGACCGTTCACCTCTTCAGGAAACCAAACACTTGGCGGTGGATGGAAAGTTGATTTTACAAGGGATAGAAACTGTGGCCTTACTTCAGTGGGTTTGTTCCAAAGCAGGGATAAATATATTCCCTAAATGACGAGTCTTAGAAACATCAAGTCCTTTCAGGCAGGAATGAAATTCAAGAGAATTATGGAGAGGAGAGGTGTATTGGGCTCTCTGACCCTAGTGTGACTCGCAGAAAGATTAGTATCTCAGGGTCTAGAGATTTTTGTCTGTGATGCCCCAACTCTGTCCCTTGGCCTGGAAGCCACAGGCACTTTAGTTTCTAGGAAGTCATAGTGGGAAAAGGACCTAGGGTTCCAAACTCCTGAATCCTTCTGGTTCTGCATCTAGCTGTTTATAGGACCTCAGGTAAGCCTGTTTCCTCACCTGTACAACGAAAATGCTGGATTAGACAATCTCTAAGACCCCCCTTTTCCAGCTCCAAAACCTATGCTTCTAGCATCACAAGCTCATAAGGCTTGACCCCACCGGGTCTCACCACTCTAAATGCATGGAAGGGAGAATTTCACAGCGATCTCTTGCAGCAAGCTCATGTGTTTTGAAGACTCACACGAATGTTTTAAAGACTACAACTTACTGTTCATTCTTATTGAGGCGATTTTCCTGCTCACGATGTTTCCTTTTTGGGGTCCAGTTCAGAAATGCTCTCGGTCAACTGTTGGTGTAGATGGAAAAAAAAGTCTGAAAGATTTTCTGCTTTATATCCTTGTGGATAATACTCACAAACAAGGCCCCACTGCCTTCAGAGGATGGTGGAAGGATAGGAAATTCTCATCCTTCCAGGGCTAAAAATAAGCATTTGTTGACGATCTGGACAATCTGATTGCTGGAAACAGCAGCAGCCTGGAGTCTTACACCGCATGAAAGGGGAGGGTACGTTTCCCTGGCTGGGCCCAGGGACACCAGAATTAAAATAAAGTTGACCTTTTGAAAAGGAACACTGAGAAACTTGTGTCTGTGGTTTCTCCCTCCCACCGCACTCCCCTTTTTTAGGGGCCCAGCGCTGAATTCTACATGAGGCGCCCTAAGTACATACGCTTAAAGTGAACATCCTTTATTTCCTGTTAGGGCTTAAAGTGGCATACCCATTCAGCCTGACCTTTAAAGAAGTTACGTCATAAGGGGGATTTCTAGGGATTCACTTTATGGAAGATCCTGAAAATTAAAGACAGTTCAGTCAATAAAAAGGGTTTTTTTCCTATTTGTTGACTGACAGAGCCATTGGTCTCAAATGGTTCTCTTTGTTCACTGACCTTCGTCCTTTCATTCTGGAGGCCGGGGGCTTTGGAGAAGATGGACTTGGTCCCAGATTCTGGCTTTGCCCCTCCCCCATCGGGGGACTGTTGCTGATGCGCCGAAGCCAGGCTGACCATTGGGCAAATGGCAAGGGCCACCTGGAAAGAAGCTGAGACTCTAGGGAGAATAGATAAGTGGGCTGGTGTCCTTTTCCCCATAGGTGTTCCCAGTGACAATGAAAGTCAGTCTCAGGCTAAATTCTGGCATTAAACTGCTGGACAAGCCCACTTTTTACACCTCATTTATGCCAGGGCCCTGGAGGCTGTGTCATATTTCTAACCAATGACATATTTGAGAATACATCACCCGTTCGTTTCATCAACAGAAATATTTCTAGGGGACTTCCCTGGTGGTCCAGTGGTTAAGACTCCCCGCTTCCACTGCAGGGGGCATGGGTTGTATCCCTGGTCAGGGAACTAACATCCCATGTGCCACAGAAGAAATCTTTCGAGCATCCCTTATGCTCATTAATAAAATCTTTAGTGCAGAGTCCCATGCTGTAATATAAGTGCTAAATAACTACCTCTGAAGGTATTGATTCTTGATTAGGGCACTTGATCTGTTAACCACACTGGAGGGTTGGCTCCCGCTTTGTCCCTGAACACTTAGCTACGGCTCCGCATGGTATACATTACAGGGATCTTGTCCAAATATCATACTGTTTCTACTGAAGTGTTTCAAGAGAAATTATCATACAAGCAATGTGACAGTGACCAAACCCAAGTCACTTAACCTCTCTAAGATTCAGCTTCCTCGTCTGTAAAATGGCAATGATAATACCCTCTAAGGGTTTGCTGTGAGGATTAAAGGCGATAAAATAAATGTGTATAAAATTAGCACATTGTGTGAGCGCGTGTGTGTGTGTACACAATAACTAGCACAAAGAGCTTCTAAACATTAGTCCCCTTCCTTACCCTTTCCTCTTAAGGTATCCAAAGACTGAAAAGGGAGAAACTTGACAGGATACAAAAAGAAAGCAGAGATACCAAAGAGTGGGCTTTATGGGGAAGTGGGAGAATTACTTAAGTTTAAAAAAAGTGAAAATGTTCTTCTTTTAGAAATGTTCCCTTATAGAAAATAACAGAAAAAGAGAAATTTAGCAAAAGAGATAGACCAAGAAATTCTCCTTGAAGATATTTCCCCAAGAGTTTTTCGTCAAAGTTACTCCAGACGCCCATGCCCTGAGACCCTCAGAGGATGCCATTACCCAGGAATAATGCATTTGATGAGGTTTCCTACCTCATGGTTTAGACAAGTCCAGGAGCCTTCAGGAAAGAAGGCTGATCTGGGGAAGGAGCCAGTGTCCCCCGGACTGAATAGTGGGGATGGTCTGGCCCACCCCCTCCTACAGACAGAATGTTGAGTGAGGGTGACTCAGATGACGAGGGGGTCGCGGGAGCCAACCGGCTGACAGCACTGGGGCTGGGAGGAGGTAGGTGAGCACGGAACCACCGGCTCCCAGGCCGTCTAAGCGGGGCCTTGGCAGCGGCCAGCCCTGCTTGCACACAGCAGGCAATGGAGGCTCAAGTGGTGAGGGGTCATTGTGAAATTCACAAAACCTCACCGTCTGCTTAGGTTAACAGACTAGAACCTGGAACTTGAGTCAGTTACCTTGACATCTTTGGGAATTCTGTTGGTGCAGCTTGATAAGGGGTAGAGCTGAGTTGTGAATCCTGGTCCCTGCACCAGCTATGGGTCTGTAACCCACTCTCAGTGGCTGAAGATAAAAGGTCCAAGTATTTCACAACAGATCAAGTATATCATGAGCGCTAGATCTTTAGTGGGTTATTGAGGATGGCTGGGAACATTTGGGATTATCGCCTTTGGGGCTGCCCGGCAACCTGGCCCTGGTGTCCTGTGAAATGTCCTTACTTATAATACAAACAAAATGTCCGCCTTCTGCTCTTGGATGGGTCATGAGTCTGATCTAGCGCTTACATTTGGGGGTATCACCCCTGGGCCCCTTCCTAAAAGGTACCTGATGGCCTCTCTGAGCTGGTCAGTTTCTTCGTCAGCACATTAATGATCATCGAACCTTGTGGGGTAGATTACATAATAATGTTAACCCAGGTAAGAACCAGACACATTATTAGAAGCTTTCAGTAAATGAAATAAAGTGCTGCTTTAAAATGCTTTTTAATTATTACTTTACCTTTAAAAAAAATCTGCTTCTAAATTGAAATAATGTGTCATATGTTCATTTCACAATCAGAAAAATAAATGACCTCCTGTAACTTCATATGGCAAAACTTGTCTGCTGGTGCCATTTGCTGGGAAGGACCCAACAGAACAGATTCCACCGTTCCATTTTGGCCACCCAAGTGACTTTATGGTTAGGTTACCATAACCAAGGAGGGGGTTTCAGAAGCCTTTCTAATCATTATGACCTGTATACTGGCAGTCTTCACTTCACACTCTTAGGATTCTAACCTTAAGACCCTATCACCCCACCAAGGATGTCAGAACGTGTGGCGAATCCACTGTACATAAGTCTTGGATTCACAACTCAGCTCTACCCCTTATTAAGCTGTGTGACCTGGTTAAGCTACTCAACTTCTCTGAGCTTCATGCTCTTCCCATCCAAATAGGGGCTAATAAAATATACTTCCCAGGACTGTAGCATTTGGTGGTAGAAATGTGTGGCTTTCATAAACTGTTAGTTGCAGTTTGTTCAAGAACTTTTTTTTTTTTAACTGATTTAAAAATTTTTGATAAAATCATGTCAGCTAGCTGGATAAGACCTGTGGCCAGGACAGTCATTTAGAGATGAAGCTGTGTTTCTTAAGGTGGTGTATGGGCATAGGGAGGGGAAATAGCAGGAAATGAAACTGGGAGTGGTGAGCGGCTCCCACACCCTCTCTCTGACTTAACAGAGGTAAAGGTTTTTATGTCGTCCTGTCCGGAAGCACATTAAAGCCTCTGACATCAAAACATCCACCCACTACCAGCCAGGTATCCCGCCCTCTCCAGGGCCTGACCTGAGCCTACCTGGAACATTCTTCATCCCTTGCCTTGCTTCCAGAAAGAGAATCTTATTTGTTGCAGAGGATTTGGAGGGCAATTCGATTTCCTTCTTTCCCTCCTTCCGTGAGGAATCCTAGATGATTCTTTAACTCTCCTTTACACCCCATACACAAATGGAGTTCATCGTTTTACACACACACACCAATTTTCTGTCGCCTCTCGACTTCCCATTTTCTTATTAAGTTGTGGGCTTTAGATGCACGGGGCTTTCAGAATTGGAGCCTAGCACTGCCTCTTCAGCTGAGTAAAACAAATGCTCCCAACCCAACTTGGATACTAGGGTCTGCTTCCTGTTTTGTTCCTGTTTATCTTTCTTTTCCGTGTCTCCATCACCCCCAGTCCTTTACCACCTTGGAGAGGTTTTATCTGCCTGTCCAGTCCTTGTCTGGAGAAACAACAGAAACTACCACAGCCCACCAGCCAGCCTGCGTGGGGTGGACAGAAAGAAAATGAAGGCAATGTCCTCATAAAATGTCGCAAGACAACATTTTCTCCTTTTCTGTTTGTTTTTAACTCAAATAAAGCCTTGTGTTATCTGGTCTTTGTGCATCTGAAACCAGAGGTTATCTTCAGAATCTCTCTTTCATCACTTTGAACTTGACCCCAGGGGAAAATGATACAGCATCTAAATTCAGAGGAGTGTATTTGAGGTTGGGGGCTCATTTTATTTTTCCTTGTGGGTAGCAGTGTCTCTGACTTATTTGCTGTTTTTATTTTCCTCTGAGGAGTGACCAAAATCACAAATCTTCACGTCTGTCCCATAAAGCAGCTGGGGACAGTAGCAGAATGCTCGGAGCCTCCTTCCTCCCAGGCATCGGAAAGCAGCCACATGCTACACAGGGAGGACCGACACGTGTCACCCCATGAGCTGGTTTGCACAACACGTGTGCTCTGGAGCACAGATGTCAGGGCTCCCACTGACTCATCGGACAGAAGCCCAGGTTTTGCTTTCCTACAAATGAAAATTGGTTTTCTGTGTGCATGTGTTTCATTATAAAAAGTTGACAATAAAGACATTCTGTAGATAAAGAAGAATTCCACGCCCACCCATAGTTACCATTAACATTTCAGTGTGTGTTCTTCTAGTCTTTTCAGTATAAATATAATATATAAATAAATTTTTTTGAAAAAATTAAACCACACACATATGTGCCTATTTTTTTTTTAAAGCCTGACCATAGAATCATACTATAAATGCCATTACTTTTTAAACTTACATGTTGGAGACATCTAACTATGTCAACATGTAAATTTGCAAGGTCGTTGTTTTCACACTGTTGTTTTTATTTTTAAAATTTATTTTATTAATAAAAAAAATTTTTAACACTATTGTTTTTAAATGGCTCCACAGTATTCTGTTCTGTGGATATACTACAATATATTTAACTTATGTCTTTATTAAAAAAAATTTTTATTGGAGTATAGTGCTTTACAATGGTGTGTTAGTTTCTGCTGTACAGCAAAGTGAATCAGTTATACATTTACATATATCCACTCTTTTTTAGGTTCTTTTCCCATATAGACCATTACAGAGTACTGAGTAGAGTTCTCTGGGCTATACAGTAGGTCCTTATTAGTTATCTATTTTTATTTTTTGATGTGGACCATTTTTAAAGTCTTTATTGAATTTGTTACAATATTGCCTCTGTTTTATGTTTTGGTTTTTTGGCCACGAGGCATGTGGGGTCTTAGCTCCCTGACTGGGGATCGAACCCACACCCCCTGCACTGGAAGGTGAAGTCTTAACTACTGGACTGCCACGGAAGACCCTATTAGTTATCTATTTTATATTTAGTGGAGTGTGTAAGTCAATCCCAATCTCCCAATATATTCCTGGCGCCCCCCCCGCTTCGTAGTAATCATAAGCTCATTTTCTGCATCTGTAACTCTATTTCTGTTTTGTAGATATAACATGTCTTATCCATAGTTTTTTCCAGTTTTGTTGCTGTTATAAATAATGTAAAGGTACACTTGTCAGGTTGTGTCGTAGAACAAATCTCCAGAAGTGGGATTGCTGGGCGTACCATCATTCCTTATGTACCATATCCCTTATCACAAATTTCATCTCTTTTGGGACACTTTGTGTTTGTGTATATTTCCCAACTAATACAGAGGTCTGTTATATTGTGAGTAAAGCAAAGAAGAAAGAAGCAAATGCCTTGGATAAACTGCAAACGTGTCTTTCTTTCGTGGTCCACATTTAAATACTTGTCTTCCTAAAGATTCTTTCATGCAGCCAGGTCCCAAGTATGTGAGGTAGGCGGGGGGCAGACAGCAGGCAGATGCGACAGGCCCTTGGATGGATGCTCTGCTTCCTTTTCCTGTGTCCACCCTTCTCTCTCAACATGCACGTTGCTTTCCAGGACCTACAGCGTCATGGTTCTGCATGCGGAACACTTTGTGTTCTGAATTTTCCTCTTCAAATTCCAGGAACGAAGAAGCATCATGTGTTGATCAGCATTTCTGATTTCCCAACTGTGACTACCACATCGGTAAACTATCTGGTCTTGTCTACCCACTACTCTGATAGTCAGTGTTCTGTCCTACCTCTTAAAACCTGATACGTTGAGAATTGATCATTTGGGGCTGGACACGGTGGACGAGGGGAGGGCTGGGAAGGACAGGCATATTTGGAACCAGGGGAAGACCCTCCAGAGAGACCCTGTTTTCTTCTTGTTCCTGTTTCTCTCATCTATTGACTCTCTCTTTCGATCTGACAGGGGGCGTTGAGAGAGAGCCGGGGTGTGTGTGTGTGTGTGTGTGTGTGTGTGTGTGTGTGTGTGTGAAGCTTCGACCTTCAAGTCACTCAGCAGCTCCAGTAAATGGATGTAGATGGGCTTTGACCTTGTGGCTGGGAAAGTGGCCTGGAGCATCTCCATGGGAGGTCAGTGAAACTGTAAACATTGAATAAACAGAAAACCTGAGTCCACACCACTCCTGTGAGACAGACCACATCTGGGTTTCAGTTTAGTCTCTTTTTTTTTTTACATCTTTATTGGCGTATAATTGCTTTACAATGGTGTGTTAGTTTCTGCTTTATAACAAAGTGAATCAGTTATACCTATACATATGTTCCCATATCTCTTCCCTCTTGCATCTCCCTCCCTCCCACCCTCCCTACCCCACCCCTCTTGGTGGTCACAAAGCACTGAGCTCATCTCCCTGTGCTATGCGGCTGCTTGCCACTAGCTATCTACCTTACGTTTGGCAGTGTATATATGTCTATGCTACTCTCTCGCTTTGTCACAGCTCACCCTTCCCCCTCCCCATATCCTCAAGTCCATTCTTTAGTAGGTCTGTGTCTTTATTCCTGTCTTACCCCTAGGTTCTTCATGACATTTTTTTTTCTTAAATTCCATATATATGTGTTAGCATATGGTATTTGTCTTTCTCTTTCTGGCTTACTTCACTCTGTATGACAGACTCTAGGTCGATCCACCTCATTACAAATAGCTCAATTTCGTTTCTTTTTATGGCTGAGTAATATTCCATTGTATATATGTGCCACATCTTCTTTATCCATTCATCTGATAATGGACACTTAGGTTGATCCCATGTCCTGGCTATTGTAAATAGAGCTGCAATGAACACTGTGGTACATGACTCTTTTTGAATTGTGGTTTTCTCAGGGTACATGCCCAGTAGTGGGATTGCTGGGTCGTATGGTAGTTCAAGCAGTTTAGTCTCTTGATCTCCTCAGATTACTGATGAGAGGAGCAAATGGGATGACATTTATTTGCTTTGAAAATAAGTTAGAGCACCAATCAAATGCAATAAATTCAGGATTCAGGTCATCAGACTATCTCTAGTCCTTATCAACATAGATAATTAAAAAATTAACTATACAAGTGCACACAGCTGCTGGAAAAATAACTTCTCACCACACATCATGGGCACCAAGCTATCTTGAGGGGCCAGCATAAAAATGTCTAGGTCTTGGTTACTTTATTTGAAACAAAACTGTTCAATTTTTAAACTTCCCAATTCCTCCAATTTATCATATTCATAGATATCTTTCTTTAAAAATAAACAAATCCTTTTTCTCCAAAGCTAAGGTTGTGAGGTAGTAAAAGTGTAGGCAGGAGACGTGGGGTGGACTCTGTCCTCATTGAAAAGGTAAAGAAAGTGAAGTAAGAAAGTGCACAGTCCCTGATTTTAAGCCAGACGTTTCCCCCCTGAGATACTGGGCCCGTAGGTATTTGAGGATATAACCAGCGTCTTTTCCTATTGTTTTCCCAGAGCTAAAGGATTCATGAGGATCAGCCTGGAGTGGAGGGGGTTTATGAAAAGTTGGAGTGAGCTGAGAGGTGGGAAACCTCCCAAATGCGGGGGACAGATGAGCTCTGGAGGTGCTGCTGGAACCCCTCATTCACCTCTGGCCAGAGACTCCTGTTCTGTGACTTCTCCCTGTGACACCACATCGGTTTGCTAAAACACATTGTATCTACTTTGTAGGTCTCTACCCCTGGCATCTATCTCTCTGCAGGAGCTCTGGGTAACGACAGCTGTCAACACCCCAGTTCCCACTGCCAGCAGCTGAGCAGTCAGAGCAGCTGGACCTGGGAGGGGACCACACCTGCGGTCCTGGCATCGGGAGGGGACAAGGCCGAGGGGAGCAGGGGGCAGGCACTTGGGGGCGGCTGGCTGGGCTGTAGGGTGTGGGGTAAAGCTCAGCTGTGCTCTTCCAAACCCGAAGAGTCAACGTGGGCTTAACGTGGGCTTAGGTAATTAAGTCATCCATGAAAACCAAAGTCAGAAAGAGGGACTATGAATTCTCAGATTCTAACCCAAGACACATTTAAAGTCCTTTAGCGTTTCGTAGTCCCAGGGCCCAAAGAGAACAACTAGAGAGTTGTAAACTGTGCTTTGAAATGAAATGGACGGCTAGTTGAAGACCCTTCTGGGCTTGATGAGATTTTTGCCTAATGGCTTTTGCTCCCTATCCACTATCAGCTGGAATGGGAGCCTGAGGCCTTTTAACTTTCATTAAAAAGCATCCCAGGAGAAATGATGTGCTGTGGGATGACCATCTTAGAACCCTGGTTCTGCCCTTTAAGTCTGCGAGAACCTTGTGTGTGTATGTGTGTGTGTGCGTGCATGCATGTGTATGTGTGTGTATGCGTATGTATGTCGGTATGTGCACACATCTGTGTGTGTGTGTATCATTCTCTTTCCCCTTCTTCTCAACCTCTTGCAAACTCCAAGGAAGGCAGTTGGCTGGTTTTGTTACGTCAGTTAGTGGAAGTTCTAGAAGGTTCTGAGTTTGTTTCATAATGCCTGGATCTCTTTCATAACGCCACGATTAAGAATCCTAACACTGAAAGAATCTAAGTCTTCCTTCTTAAGTCTGCATTTGATAAACGTAGAAAGCTTTGGGGGGACTTTCAGAACTGGTTAAACCATGTGTGCTAGGTCTCCTGGTAGGTGACTTACAAGGAAACGGGATTTAACAAACACAAGGAAAGTGTCTTACAAACAATTTGCCAAATGGCTCTCCTCCACCTGTCATAGTAGCTTGGGTAAATTTCCTTGTACAACTCCCACTGGAGCTGCAGAGTCAGCGACAGTGTGTCAGAGGAAAATCTAAATAAATCCTAGGCAAAGCGGACTTTTCAATCATGAAACTTTGTGGTGACTTTAATCACAAGGAGGAAGTTCCGGGCTTGGAAGGGTAGCATTTATGAATTAACCCACAAAGCCTGTGTAGGAAGCAGGACTCCCTTTTCACCACAAAACTCAGTGGAACCCAGTTCGAACACAACCTGTGGTTCAGTCTCTCTCCTTTGACTTGATGTAATTGTGCTTTTTCCAGCATTGGGATTAGAGGTACCGAAATAGTCTGCATGACACTGGCTTTCCTCAGGCTGCATAGATCACAACTGGGAAAAGGAAAATGCCAGAAGTTTCTCAAGGCAAAATATTTTCTTCTTTTTCCATATGGAAAGGTTGGGGATGGTTTTTCAACTCCTTCAAGGCAGATACGTTCTAATGGCTACTATCCTCTCGTGAAGAAAAATGGAGAGAATCCTCCACCGAGAGGAAGGAACACTTCCACGTTAAGGTCTCCAGCTCCGTTGCAGAATAATTATTTATTTTAGGTTTGATGTTTCCAAGTCTGAAGTTGAGTATACAGTAAAGGCCCTCGATCGCAGGGGCTGTTGCAGTACCTACAGGAGGAGTCGGGGCAGGGGAAGGACAGATACAAGTGGGTTCAATAGGCTCCAAGATTGTTCACAGATGGACTCGTGTAATTGTCCCTCTCTTATTTGTGATTCTGTTTAAATTGAAATAGATGAGAATGGTAAATATCCTTTCTTAGTCCAGTTGTGTAGACTATTGGCTAAAAGCCCGAGTTTTTCTTTAGAAAAAGAAACAAACAAACTGGCAAGAGCGTTAAACCTGGAAGTCGGAGACCTGGCTTCTCTCTGGCTCCAGCTCTGCCATTGATGTAGTTTGTGACCCGCTTTGATCCTTGTTTTTTCCAATCTGTGAAATGGGGGTGAAGGGGAAGGGTTAGACTAGACCACTTTTAAAGATTCCTTCCGCTCTAGATACGAAGCTATTATTTTCTTTTTTAGTCCTCTTTGGATTATACATGATCAACCCTGACCTCCTTTCTTGGGGGACTGGATAGGTGGTGGTGCAAATCAACTTTCTTTAGAAAATTCTTAATATAAACATCTTAGAAGAACATAGGTATAAAAGGTTGATGTTTAACTCTGTCAGGGATTATTTACATAAGTTTTAGGTATGTTAAAAGGTCTCCGACTGAATAGAACTTCAAAATCAATTCGGAATAAAAACTTGAATTTCTAAGCCATCATCTTAGCGGGTGAAGCCAAGTGCGTCCCTCTCACCATCTCCACATTTGCTCATGCCCTCTCTCTAGAAACTCTCTCCTCGGACTTGCCTCCTTCACATTCGGTTCCAGATGTCCCCTCCCCATTTCAGGGCTGTCTCTGACCACCTCTCTAAAGCATGTCCTTCTCCCTCTCCATCACTTCATTCTGTTTTGTTCTCTTGCTAGCCCTCATCTCTATCTGAAATTCTTTTACATTTCTCATTTGTTTGCTTGTTTCCTCTCTTCCTCCAAGAGAAGGAGAAATCTTGAGAGCCTAAACTTTGTCTTGTTCTCTGTTGCCCAAAGCCAAGTATAAAATTCTTAATAGGTCTTTGTTGAAGGAAGGAGCAAATCTCCATTCCTCTTTCCCCCAACATATTCCTACCTTGCAAAACTTCTTGCCGTTCCTCAAACATGCCATGCCATCACCTCCATGCTGTTTGGTCTGCCAAGAAGGCCCCCCTTTCTCTGTTGTAATTCTACCTACGCTTGAAGAACCAGCTCAAAAGCTGTTCCCCGTCCAGCACTGCACTGGGACCAAGCTCCTGGAGCTACTGTAGCTCTTACTGCCTTATGCTGACTTCCTTTTATCTGTCTACGCTGTGAGTCAGAAGGGATCCCTGATGTCAGGGACCAAACCTCACTTACCTTGGTGCCCCAGGCTTAGCATGTGTCTGACTTAGTGGGAGCTGAGGGGTATTTGTGAATGGGTGTGTGGACCAAGATTGTCACCTGCCATTTCAGTAAACAAAGGACGTTGAGGCTATCAAACCATCAGCCACTGCAGTGGCCCCTGATGGTGCGCCCTGAGGGGGATTCAAGATACAGAAAAACAGGTTGCCTGCCACCGAGCCTTGAGCCTCTGCAGCTACCCACAATGGTGCGCCCTGAGGGGATTCAGGATAGAGAAAAACAGGATACTGGCCCTAGATAGTTCAGGTGAATATCAAAGGAATAATTTCAATAAACCTAGATTCTTACATCTTCCCATACACAGAAAAGCACTAAATTCATTAACTTGAGATGTCTGGTTTTCTTTAATTAGCAGTCATCTTTTGATGTCCTGACCACCTGTTTTTGTTTGTTGGCTTGTTTGTTTGTTTTGCAAAAACTCCGGTATATACTTGCTCATCCCTCACCTCTTTATAACAGTCTCCCAGCGCTATCTGAGAGGCTGTCTCCCGGGCTTAAGTCCTCAGTAAGTCCACTGAATAAAACATAATTCTCAATTTTCAGGTTGTGAATTTTTTTTCAGTTGACAAATGATTTCCTCCAAGGCTTTTGACTAATCAGACTTGTATATGGAGCACAGCCTAGCAGACAGTTGACCTTTGGGAGACTCTGTTTATGGACACTGTTGTGTTTCTGGAGGGGACCTGACTAGGGGAGACTCCTGTAATAACCACCTAAGAGTAAAAGATACTGTCCAACAAGAAGGTGAACAGGTGCTGCTGGTTGCCTTTTTGCTGAGGGACACCAGGCCCTCAAACAAGTGACAATCCCTATACCATGTCGTATTTGGCCTTTTCTCAATCAAGTTGTGAAACAGATTCCCATGGTCACGTTTTCAAGTATTAGTCATCAGGGTGACAGATCCCCCTGAGATCCTGGAGAAAAGTGCAGAAAGGCATGTCAGCTTCACCCCTCTTCAGATACCATTTCCCAGGATCACTTGACCAAAATCTGGCTGGAAGAAGGGGAGGCCAGAAATGATCAGTTTCTTTTTGATCTGTTTCTGACTCTCTGGTGAGTTAGATGCGAGGACAAGCATGACAACTCCCCTGTTAGTTGCAAGTTGCCTGCTAGGCGCTTAGTCATTTTTATTAAGAGTAGTTATCACAGGGCAAAACACCCCCACATGGCACTGCTAACTTCCACTCATAGCGGATGTTACTGAAGAATTCTAGAGTGTGGAAGAGATATCCTAAACCTACACAGAGCCTGTTGTTCTGCTAGTGTCATGTGGAAGATAACGCTAGCAGAACAACACAGCATTTATAACTATTTATTGATCGAAAAAATGAAAGTTTTTTTCTGGTTTGCCAAGGGTGTGGAAAATAGGAAGCTCAGGATAATAACATTTAAGTAACCAGCCCAGCCTTTGGGATCAGTTTTTAAAGTCTTACATTCTGGGGGATTTGATGGAGGGTTTGATTAATGGAGCAAGATTTCCTAGAGGGCTTGATGTTATGGTTTTGGTTTTTTTTAGATGTTTACATCTCTGGTGAACATTATCAAGGTTAATACAATTCCTCTTGGATTACTCTTTTGAATGTCTTCCTTATTGTGTGTGATCCCTCCTTCCTCTTCATGGCTCAGCCCCTTTTATGTATGTACTTCTGTTTCCATCTTATGTCATTATGTTTGTGTTTTATTTCTCCTATTAATTTTAAACTCTTTAAGGGCAGGGCTTAGACCTTAGTTATCTCTACAGCTCCTGCATCACTCAGCACAGAGGTAAGAATTCAGTACGGTGGGGCAAATTCAGAATTTACTTATAGAGCCAAGTTCCCCTATGATCAAAAGCAAAGAGAAAAAACAATCATGAGAGAGTGACTTATAAATCAGAATACCAAGTTATGGAAAGGGATTATGCTAACCTCCTTGGCAAACATTTCTTCTTTCCTCTTCTGGTCACATATGCAGATTCTACTTTCTGCCCACCTTGTGGTTGGGTGAAGATGTGACTGGTTCTAGACATTGTGTTGTGAATAGAAATGATATGTCACTTGTGGGACAGGATTGTGACCAACCATCCCAGTTCCTGGAGACTGAGGGGTTTCCCAGGACGTGGAACTTACAGTGTTAAACCAGGATAGTCACTGGAAAACCAGACCAATTGTCACTTTAGCTGGAGCATTTAACTGCTGGTTCAAGACCCTCTACAGCTCTCTCTCTCTTTTTCCTTCTGGCAACACTCAGGTCATGGGAATTTCATCTTTCTAGATCCTTGAATCATACAATGAGCAGAATATAGCTGTGAACCCATGATGGGCATGTAAGTGATAGCAATAAACAAAACTTAGATTGGAGAGTTTTTGTTATTGCAGCATAACCTAATTTATCCTGGTTGATACATGGATACAAATAACAATTGAGTTCATATGCACTGGTGACTAAGTGCTTTTTTTTTTTTCCTTCTAATAGGAAAATTAGCTTAGGAAATTTAAAAAAACCACAAGGTGAAATCAAAAGCAGAGCAAAAGCAGTTGGATAACCTTAATCTGTGCTACATTTATCAGTCATTCTCTTGTCTTAAGAAGTATATATGCCAAGAAGACTTGGTCAGGTACTGTTTTGCACTAAAAGTATTGGACAAGACCATCAACAGATGAATGGATAAAGAAGATGTGGTACATATATATAATGGAATGCTACTCATAAAATAGAATGAAATCATACCATTTGTAGCAACATGGATGGATCTAGAGATTATCACACTAAGTGAAGTAAGTCAGACAGAGAAAGACAAATACCATATGCTACCACTTATAGGTGGAACCTTAAAAATGATATAAATGAACTTATTTACAAAACAGAAAGACTCACAGACATAGAAAACAAACTTATGGTTACCGAAGGGGAAGAGGTGGGGCAAGACATAAATTAGGAGTCTGGGATTAGCAGATACACACTACTATATATAAAATAGATAAACAACAAGGTCCTATTGTATAGCACAGGGAAATGTATTCAATATCTTGTAATAACCTATAATGGAAAAGAATCTGAAAAATAATATATATATGTATTAGTATAGATAATATATACAGCCTACTTTTAGGAAAATTTATCACACAAATGTGAGGCACCTTATTTATTTATTTTTTAAGTTAATGTTATTCGGTAGAGGTGGGATGGGAATGGTAGGGCTGGAGTGAGGGGAAAAGGGAAAAAGCCGGGGGTGGGGTGGGGTACTGCATGTATTCTCATAGACTCCTTTCAGGAACATAGTGGAAGAATTTACAGACCATATCAAGTGAGCTGGAATTAAGCCAATCTGCATGGCTCTATCCTTGTATTGGTGGGAAAGTGTTCGTTTTGAACAGAAGTGCCTTATGTGCTGACATTTCTCACTGCTGTGGGATATAGGAAATGTGCTTTGTTCATCACTGTAACAAATTCCAAATTGTGTGACCCTGAGACCTTCAGTACAATGATCTGGAAACAGTGGTTGGGAACTCTCAAGTCACTTGGTGCAACCTTTTGCAGCTGGGATTCTATCTTCTTGTCTGGAGAAGCTGGTCTGGCAGCTGACGTTAGTGGACTTTGTAAATTTTTTACCCGGACAAATGGAAGTTTTTCAAACGTTTACCCTCTCTTTGCAAAACTTTCCAGACTATTTTGGCTTTTAGAAAAAAATGTTAAGCCAACTTTTTATTGTTCAGCGTTCTCTTAAGGACAGCTCACCTGTGATCTGGGTTAAACCCTAAATGATAAAATCCAGTTCTTTATGACAATGTACTGTTTGCTCATTCATTGGGGGTGGGATGGGGTCGGGGGTGGAATTGGATGGACACCAAGTAATCAGTCGTTACTTTTCTGGCTCCTGAAAAGTCAAGGGCTCTAGAACCCAGAAAGATAGACTGTAAGAGTTTGGGTCCTTGGAAACTTTGAGCAATGTTTACTCACCCACGGGACAGGCACTCTTGTTTCCACAGTGTGTGCACAATGATAACAGATAATGTTGATTCAGTGTGTGTCATGTAACATGCTTCAGGTTAATTTTTTCTGTATCCTCTCATTTAAACTTCACAAAACTCCATGAGGAAGATATTGTTGCCCTTATTTCATGGATAAGAAAATAGAGACTTAAAAGATTAAACACTTAGTTCAAAGTCCCAATTAAACTATCAACAGCACCAGTGATTGGATTCCAGTCTGGTTGACTCCAAAGCCCTACTTTTAACTGGTGTAGTCTACCACATAGAGATAAACAGGAAAGTGAGTCTGATGTGCACATAATATAAACACTTTGTGTGACATATTGAGGGTCTTTACCTCTAAACAATACTAAACAATATACTTTCTATCGCTTCTGTTTGTGGCATCTCTGAATATACTTTACTTGCCTTTAGCCCTGCAAAGGGAGTTTAACTTAAGGAATATAATGCAGTAAAACAAGCTGCATTTTTATTTCTTTGGAGGGTGTGTTGGGTGGATATTAAAGTGGTGGTGAAGGGGTGCAGATGTCCTTGTTCAAGGTTGGAACCTATGGTTGATGGTGGCCCATTTCTTCTTTTCTGGAAAAGCTCAACCTTAGTCTATCCAGATTAGGAAAAGCCAGTATATTTTCAGAAGAGACCCTAGAGGATCTTTCATCCTGCAGGAACCAGATATATTTTAAGGGATGATCTCTTTCTGGGCCAATTATATATTAGGTTTAGTCAGACGTGACCAAAAAGTGGTCTTGTGATCTCGACTCTACCCCCTTAGGCAGGATGAGTGCTTGAAATGGTTAATTCTGATTGCAGGATTAAATGTAATTTTATTGTCTTAAATACTTTTTAATATTTTCTACATTTGTATGTAATACTTTTACAATTATTGAACTAGAAATATTATGAAAGATTTACATATTCTTGAGTCTCCAAACTAAAACCTCTTTACCCTGCCATGTATTTGAAGTGAAGTGTGTGTGTGTGTGTGTGTGTGTGTGTGTGTGTAGCTGATTGTGGAGACCTCCCATTGTGACTTGCATCTATAACTGTTTCACTTGCTGACACGTTAGGTTACCTAAAACATTACACCCATCACTCCTCAGACAGGGACACCGCTTCTTATTGCCATTAGTTGAGAAGCCTTCTGTTTGCTTTCTGTACAGCCTGAATAGGTAATATAACCACCTCGTTCAACATTCAGAAGGTACAAGAAGTTCCCTCCTGGAAGCAAACAGTTATCAGTTTCTTGTGCATTTTTCCTGAGATTTTTCTTTTTTAAAAAAATTTATTTATTTTATTTATTATTTATTTTTGGCTGCATTGGGTCTTCGTTGCTGTACGCGGGCTTTCTCTAGTTGCGGCGAGCGGGGGCTACCCTATGTTGAGGTGCCCGGGCTTCTCATTGTGGTGGCTTCTCTTGCTGTGGAGCATGGGCTCCAGGCGTGCGGGCTCAGTAATTGTGCCGCAAGAGCTCAGTAGTTGTGGCTCGTGGGCTCTAGAGTGCAGGCTCAGTAGTTGTGGCACGCGGGCTTAGTTGCTCCGCGGCATGTGAGATCTTCCCGGACCAGGGGTCGAACCCGTGTCCCCTGCATTGGCAGGCAGATTCTTAACCACTGCGCCCCCACGGAAGCCCCCAGAGATTTTTCTTGTTTATCTAAGCAAACACACACACACACACACACACACACACGGATGTTTACTGCCCCAAGTTTGGGCCAAAATAAAAACAAAGACCGGAAATAAAGTGAGTTTGGGATCACTCTGCTTGACCTCCCTCCCTACCCTGTGCCTTTTTCTTTGGGACTAAGACTTCTGGCTTGTGAGTCAGATTCTAATCTGTACGATTTTCTCACTCCTCCCTCTTACAGCTCATAGAGAAACAGCCCTTTTATTTATTTCTGATCCCCAAACACCTGTTTCTTCTTCCCTTTCAAAAAAGCAATTTACTATTACACGATGGAATGGGTACTTTCAAGGATGAAGCAAAAATGCAGAGGAAATGGGGAGAAGGGAAACAGAGGAGGAGGTACCAGCTGACACCGCCCCTGAGCAGCCCGCCACCCCCGGGGCGGGCACCTCCCCAGCTGTGCTCTGTGCAGCTCACAGTGTGTGGGAGGCGTGTGTCCAGCAAAGGGTGACCTTGCAGCCCGGAGAGTGCACGGTTCCCGTCACTCCCACCTCCGTGGAGGTTCACAAAGCCTTCTCCTTTTCCTTCCCCGAAAGAAGTCCATTGTTGCATCCATGTTGCTGCAAATTGGCCCCTAGCCCAATGCAGCGCAGGTACCTGTGTGCCTTCGAACAGTTTCCTCCTTTCCCTCCTGGGAAAGGCGCTCAGTCTCAGAGACAAGGAACTTGAAGTAAAAAGCAGACGCTTAGCTGTCAGCCCGTTACTAACTTACAGTATTATTAATGACAGCACGCATCACAAGGCTCTGACTCCCCTCGCCTCCCCACCGCCAAAAGTAATTTATCCTCCTCTCCCACCGAAGCTCTGTTTTAGTCAGATTTAAATGCTGTTCCTCCTACCAGGGTTCCAAGCACGCTGAATCACAGCCTTTTTTGAGGAGCGAGGGACCCGGTGACATAGGGACAGGTTTTCGCAGTTGACCAGCCCACATATCTCCGGTTGATTTGATTTGAGACTTTGGGGCCTCAGTACCACTCGCAGGAAATGCACTTGGCTTTCCCAGAAAGAAAAAGCCCCATGGCCAAGGTCACCTGTTTCTTAGGGAGTTTGTCAGCTTCAAGTACGGTGACTCATAGTCACAGGTCGGAATAAACCTACTCGCTATCATTGATTTAAAACGAGTTCCCACCACCTGGGAAGGCTGACTGCCTCTTGCAAATCACTGTGGAGCCGAGAGCTGATGAAATCCTTTTTAATGACACAGTCGCTAAATAGTCCAGGCTGGCTTTTTTTGTTGTTCTGTTTGTTTGTTTTGGCTCACGACAGGCCCTTTGCTCTTATTTTGGGGCTCAGATGAAGTGTAGTGTGAAAAATTTGCATTCTTTCCTTTCTGCCCAGAAATGGCCTGGGCTGGGGGAGAGGACGGGCTGGATGAGGGCGGGCGAGTGGGACGAGGTAGAGGGGAGGGAGCGCGGCTGATGTGGGCTCGTGGCCTCTTGGGCAGCCGACTCTTCCTCTGCTCCGGGCGTTGGCCACCCCCGTGGTGGATGGAATGTTCCAGATGGAATAGCCGCGACATCGTGCCACGGTGGGGCTGCACAACAGAGCCTGCAGGGCACAACCCCTCCCAGGAGCTGGTCTTCTGGTTGCTGTTTCAGATCTCGACATTCCGATTAGGCGCCGAGGAACACAGTTGTAATCAAACTTCCAAGAAGAGACGATCAATTTAGAACCAGAAATATAACCACCAGTGGACCAGAAGCCACTGGTCCGGCTTGGGGCGGCTCATTTTCTCCCTGTCGATCTATGTACATGAGAAGCCAATTAAAATTTTAGAAAGGGTCTTGGTACAGTTGAAATCAGAAGAAAAGGAGGAGAATTTGTTTATTTATTTATTCCCATTTTATAATTTTTATTTTATTTATTTATTTAACATCTTTATTGGAGTATAATTGCTTTACAACGGTGTGCTAGTTTCTGCTTTATAACAAAGTGAATCAGCTATACATATACGTATATCCCCATATCTCTTCCCCCTTGTGTCTCCCTCCCTCCCACCCTGCCTATCCCAAGGAGAATTTAAAATGTACATCCGATTTTATTTACCCCTTCGTTGTTGTCCTGTGTAGCAGACTTGCTAAAGTTTAAAAAAAAGGAGTTTTACAGATTCTCTGTTGTTCTGTATTTTATTTACTATTTGTTATTATTCTTGGATAATAATCAACAGACACAAGTTAAAAAATTCAAATAAAGGGCATGCATTGAAAAGAGATTCATGTTCCCCACTATGTCCTCAGTTCCCCAGTGCCTCCCCACAGCTACCAATCTTGTGCTTCCAGAGACATTCTGATTATGTAGAAACATGTGTGTATTTCTTCCACTCCCATTTTATATGTACGTCTATAATACTCTAGACCCACTGTTCCATTGCCTTGCTTTTTCACCTATCATTATATTTTGTACATCTTTCCAAGATGTCTGCTTTTCCCACTGTATGGACATACCATACTTTGATGGGTACATCTGTTGCTTACAATTTCTTGGATTACAAAAACTGCTGAAATTAATAAATGATATAAGGGATATTTTTACCATGGAGTGCTCTAATAAGATATCCCTCTCTTTTGAATGGAATGGTCTTGTCTACCAGGTCCAATGACTTTCTTCCTGGACACCAATCAACACTGACAAATTCTGACCCCCCCCCTTTTTTTTTAACACTCCCTCCACCCCACCCCCGCCCCAGTCAGGTTTCATGTTTATCATTACCCTGCCTCTGGAGCACAGTGCAGTTCATTAGCTTTTTCTCTTTTTATCTAGACTCAGATTTCATTAAGTGCCTCTCTGAGACTGTATCTAAGTTGCCAAGGTTACATTTTAGTCTTCCCAAAGCTTCTCAGCCATAACTTTACAGAAAATTGTGTTACTTTTAAAGCTATATAGTATAGAGGTGTAGTGTGTGTGTGTGTGTGTGTGTACGTATCAGACTTGTTTAACTTTCAGACAGAAGGAGGTTTACCTTGCAGCAATGCAAATAAGTTAATGAATATTCGACATCTATCTTTTTAAAAGTCTCGCTGGCACGTTCCCACCAGAAATTCCTCAGAAAGAGAAAAACAAATACCGTATGCTAACACATATATATGGAATCTAAGAAAAAAAAAAAGGTCATGAAGAACCTAGGGGCAGGATGGCAATAAAGACTCAGACCTACTAGAAAATGGACTTGAGGACACGGGGAGGGGGAAGGATAAGCTGGGACGAAGTGAGAGAGTGGCATGGACATATATACACTACCAAACGTAAGGTAGATAGCTAGTGGGAAGCAGCCGCATAGCACAGGGAGATCAGCTCGGTGCTTTGTGACCACCTAGAGGGGTGGGATAGGGAGGGTGGGAGGGAGGGAGACGCAAGGGGGAAGAGATATGGGAACATATGTATATGTATAACTGAT
This sequence comes from Delphinapterus leucas, assembly GCF_059928025.1. Taxonomy (NCBI): domain Eukaryota; kingdom Metazoa; phylum Chordata; class Mammalia; order Artiodactyla; family Monodontidae; genus Delphinapterus; species Delphinapterus leucas. Next base: position 22,604,161 of record NC_143149.1, read on the forward strand.
TCACTTTGTTATGAAGCAGAAACTAACACACCATTGTAAAGCAATTATACTCCAATAAAGATGGTAAAAAAAAAAAAAGAGAGAAATTCCTTACTGACTGCATTTCTGCAGACTCCAATGGCCATGCCCTATTTCAGAACCTACTTTGCTTTCCTATGGTACATTATTAAAAGCCTATGCTATCTAACCCTAACACTATCAATTTCTCTCCCTCCAAAAGATTAGAGCATACATGTCTGAATATTTAAAGCCCTAAAAAGTACAAAAATGGGACATGAAGGCACTAGAATCCTACCATTATCTGTCAGTCAGTGCCTCTCAGATAGAAGCTTGACTCTCAAGAACCATGTCACCGAAACATAAAATCCAGGAGGGCAGGCGAAGCGCTCCCTTATTTGTTATTTGCTGTTTGTAACTGCTGTAACATAGACCTCCAGGTATATAATGACTCTAGACCACTCAAAATTTATTTCTTGCTCACATAACAAGTGGGTGCTTGAGCAGTTCAGCAGGATGACCCTCCTCCACATCATAATTCTGGGAGCCAGGCTTCACCGGCTCTGCTGTCTCCAATACATGGCTTCCAAGATGGACACTTTATCAGTTGGAGGGGGGAAAGAAACACGGGGTCACTGCGTGGCAGGCTTTCAGTGGCCAGACCTGGGAGTGGTGAGAATCAGTTCTGCTCACATTCTACTGGCCAGAACTCTGTCAATGGTCACCTAATTGCAAGGGAGCCCAGGAACTATATAGTCCCTGACTGGGCATCTACTGTCTAGTAACACGATGGAAGAGGGAGCCTGGATTTTTGTCAGATACATAAGTGTCTTTCTCTTTAATCATCATCATCACGTTTTTATATATCATCTTTTAAAAGAATTTTGTTTTTATTAGTTTTTTAAAATTGAAGTACAGTTGATTTACAATGTCGTGTCAATTTCTGCTGTACAGCAAAGTGACTCAGCTATACATACATATACGTTTCTTATATTCTTTTCCATTATGGTTTATCACAGGATATTCAATATAGTTCTCTGTGCTATAGAGTAGGGCCTTGCTGTTTCTCCATTCTATATATAAAAGCTTACATCTGCTAACCCCAAACTCCCACTCCATCCCTCCCCCAACCCCCTCCTCCTTGGCAACCAGTCTGTTCTCTATGTCTGTGATTCTGTTTCTGTTTCATAGATAGGTTCATTTGCATCATATTTTAGATTCCACATATGAGTGATATCATATGGTACTTGTCTTTCTTTCTCTGACTTACTTCTCTTAGTGTGTTGATCTCTAGTTGCCTCCATGTTGCTGCAAATGGCATTATTTTGTTCTTTTTTGTGGCTGAGTAGTATCCCATTGTGTATATGTACCACATTTTCTTTATCCATTCATCTGTCAATGGACATTTAGGTGTTTCCATGTCTTGGCTATTGTAAATAATGCTGCAATGAACATATGGGGGCATGTATCTTTTTTTTTTTTTTTTTTGCGGTACGCAGGCCTTCACTGTTGTGGCCTCTCCCGTTGCGGAGCACAGGCTCCGGACGCGCAGGCTCAGCGGCCATGGCTCACGGGCCCAGCCGCTCCACGGCATGTGGGATCTTCCCCGACCGGGGCACGAACCTGTGTCCCCTGCATCGGCAGGTGGACTGTCAACCACTGCGCCACCAGGGAAACCCCTATCTTTTTGAATTATAGTTTTGTCCAGATATATATCATCTTTTGAGCACATTACTTACGTGGCATTGTACTGTATATATATATGGACTATCTAATTTAATTCTCGAATTAATAAGTAGTCATTTGTTGTAGATACTCTCATTATCATATTTTATAGATGAAGAACCGAGAATACACGTAGTACATTTTGGAATTGTGATTCAAATCCTTGTCTTCCTGATTCTAAAACCTAGTGCTTTTAATTTTTCTTTATACTGCCTAGGTAGAACTGGCATATTTGGGCCCTTAATAGCTAAAACAGAATACAGGTGCCAACCCCAATGGTCGGTCCCCTTTATGTTTTTCATTACTACTCTAGCAGCATCAAGAAGATGGAATGATGTTCTGAGTAATCTCAATGGTTTTCACACTCACCTCTTATTTCTCCTCCTTATTGTCTAAAATCTAGATGATTTTCAATCATTCTCAAGGATTCAATTTCTATTCATATAAGGATGGCTTCCAAATATTTAGCTTCAATCCCAGCATCTCATCTTAGTTGAGACTCATATTTCTGACTGCCAACTCAACACGTCCCTAGGCATCCCAAATTCAACCTGTCCCCAAAGTGAAGGCATTGTCTTCACACCCTCAGACCTGCCTATTCCTTAGGCTTGTTAGTCAACAGCTCCCCAGCTTTGATGAGCTCCCCAAGGTGTGAGTGCCAAACATTTGTTTTTCCATCACTGCTGGCCTCCTAAAGATTCAGTAGAGTCTTAGCTACTTTGCATGTCTTCTAGACGGGCCAGATGTCATCACTCTTGCCGTAGGGTTGAAGGACTATTTTGAGATGGTGGTGATGGTTATCTCAAGGAAACTTCCTCCATGTGCTGGCCACTTTCTGTTTGATGCTGAAAAAGCTGGGGAGAACTTCTAGATGATACAAATCCTTTGGGGCTCAGGCCTGGCCCGAGTCATGGACACCCAGTCATGGAGACACACTCATGCTTCTGAACATGATCGTGTGGGCCACACGCATATATTCCGACATCTTAAGTCCCTCTGTCCACACTATTCTCTGGGCATATTTTTTCTCTCCCTGCCTATCCCACCTTTGAGCTAATCCATATGCAGAAAAGAGACCAACACGTCAGCATTCCCCTTCCAAACGGACATTCCTGAGAGTTTCTGGGAAGATGGTACTTGTCCTTAGTAAGTTCAGCCTAGGGAAACACAGGGGCCTCTCCAAGATGCTTCGTCTCCCAGGAAAACCCAGACGACTTGTTACAGATCTTGGACCTAGTTAGAGAGGGGCTGGAAGACCAACTGGTACCGACCGCTAAATTAAAAAAAGAAACATCAAGACATCCTAGAATAAAGAATAATGTGAAAATGGCAATCGATGATCAGAGAATTTAAATTCTTAATTTCCACTACCTTTTCATTCTTTGCCAAAAACAATTTGCTATGAAATGTGAAAAAAATATTTATAGCTGTTGTTTAGTTTCCCCCTCTCACATGCCAGGCATTGGTGCTAATCTTTACCAAAATCCTGTAAGACAGCTATTTTGTGTATTTTACAGATGAGGGAACTGACCTCAGAGAGACTAACTGACAAGCCAAGTTATTTAAGTGAATAAAGCCCCCCTTACAGATATTTTTATATCTGTAGCCACAGACCTGGGGCAAAGGATCATGTCTGCCTTCTGAACTCCTGTATCCCCAGAGCTAGTACAATTCCTAGAACAAAGTTGGGGCTCAGCAAACGTTTGTTGAATAAAGAAATGAATGAAACTGTGATGTGATTAAAATGATGGTCTCCTCCACCCAGGGATGGTATAAATTGTAACGGGCCAATAGTAACGTGGTCACAAGCAACCCCAAAGTTTCAGCAGTTCAGAATCACAAAGGTACGTTTCTTGTTCTTGCTTTGTGTCCATTACAGGTTGACTGGGGGGCTCCACTCACCATAGTTACTCAACGACCCAGGCTGATGGAGTGGCTCCTACCTGAAATTTTGCTGGTTGTGTTGTGATTAAATCATGTAAACTAAAAGGGACACCCATCCCTTTTGTTTACGACTCACTGGCCAGAACTATCCACATGGTCCCACCTAATTACAAGGGAGCCAGGAAGTGCAATTCCATCATGTACCTGGAAAGGGGTGGAGCCAGCAATATTTGGCAAATAGCACTAATGACCTCCATGGGATGTGGGGGTCCAATGAAGTGAATGATATAAAAATGCTTTTTATCATAAGTGGTTACTGGTGATCATTAGGCTTAAGAAGTCTCAAGGGACCTGGGACCTGGTAAGAGGAAATATCATGTCCAACCCTGATCCCTTTAAAATGTTCCAGTGGTTTCCTGTCCAGATGCATCTTCTGAATACCCTAGTCCTGTAGGATCTTCAACTACACATGGGTTGGTTAGGAGGTTGCTTTCTCAGCAAGAGCATGAAGGCTTCAGGAAGTCTCATCACCTGCTATGCTTGGACTCACCCTCACTCTTAAATCGTGAAAACTATTGTTCCAACCCTTTCTTTGCTAAAAAACACCCCAGGCTCATATGGTTTGGAGACTTGAGCCTCAGTGATTAGGGAGCAGGTAGTGGAGATCTGAGGTCCACTGGGGTGATTACTGGAGGGCAGTGAGCAGTGCCAGAACATTCTTACCCACTTCCATCTTTTAGTATAAGCCAGAGGTGCAGGGCAGCTGGAATCTGACCAGATGATATTCCTTTCCATTGTTTTTGGCTGATATTGTAGATTTTTGGAAAACAAACCAAATGGAATCTATCAGCTCACGTCCTGCATAAAGTGCTAAATACATACAAGAGGAGCAAGTAAACATACTCTTCAATGCGCAGTGAAGTAATTTATGATTATCTTGCCATTGCAGCATTGAAGTGTTAAAAGCCATTTCACCACTAGATGAAAGTCTAGTCCAATCTCCTTTATAAAAGACAATAGACAGACTGGCACACCCAATTCGTGTCTTCGTTCTCTGAAACACAAGAAGATGCCTGCCTTGGGTTGAAAGGTAGAGATGAAACCAAATTTCCCCATAACTCAGTTCCTTCAGCTGTTTATCCAGATGTGTCTGGAAGTGTAAAGGGAATTTCTCTCTTTCAGGCATCAGCCTCTCCAATTTTCAGAGCACTCAAGACTTACTAAGCCAATGGCAAAGCTAATTTAGGATATAAGGAGGTGTCTTCAGGGTACCCGCTCTTATTAATCCTCCTTCCACCTACCAATGTATTGCTCTGCTTCCAACTCAAGCTTGAGATCTCTGCTTTTCTTTTTCTTTTCTTTCTGGTTCTTGAACATTTTCCTTACTTTCTAGAATGTCCTATATGTATTATCATTATAACTTTTGTTTGTTGTAATCTATTAAGAAATGAGTTCAATGGAAGTGGGAGCTTCAGAGCATCTGGTCCACCATGTTGCTGCCACCCTCAATTTTCCACCCTTCTCTGCCACTTTGTTTTCCGCTCGACTTCTTGTAAAACACTATAATGAACTTCCATGGACATTATTCAGTTTTGACAATCATCAACATTTTATTATTCTTATTTCATCTAATCCCACCCTCCCCTATTCTGCTTGTTTTTTTAAGAATTTTAAGGCCAGTCCCTGGCATTTTGTCATTTCCTTCATAAGAATACCAATATGAATCTCACCCATAATAAAACTGCAATACTATTATCATGCCTTAATATCCAATACCTGGTCTCTGGAAACATTAATTTTTCACACATTGTTTCCTTGATCTATTTTCTGAGTCTCTTAACTTTTCCCCATAATTTTCTTCTCTCCATTCTTTGAGATGTTCTTGATTTTCCAGGCCACTAATTCAGATATGAAGAGTGAACTCAGCTACTAAAATTTTCAGTTTGCAGACTATATTTTTAGGCTGCAGGATTCTGCAGGGGGATGAGGTTCATTTTTTTTTTTTCTTCAGATATCCAGGTGTCACCTTAAATAACTCTATTTCACTGGCATGTGTTCCGATGATTTAATCTCATCCTTCTCTTTCTGACTGCTCCAGCTTCTCAGGTGGGCAGTTATTTTCTCTCTGGGATACAAATCTTGTTGATGGAATACTTTAATGGCAAAAATCCCACAGGCTGTGACAGCAAAGATGTCTTAATTAGTGTTTGTTGAATCAATAATGAATCTGTAGCCAGGGATTTGTGTATCTCGTTCCATTACTGTTGTCCCCGGAACAGACTGAAGTCGTAATAAAATTTTCACGTGAACAACTGATCTGAATTTTCATTTCTAAAGGCAATCATTTCCAGGAAAAATGGTCTCTCTTGGATATATTTTTAGTTGTTATATGAGCTGTGCCAAGCTTGGTTTTTAAAACACCCCTTGGGTTAGAGGAATATTTGTCACATGTGTCAATTAAACTAAGGATGTGGGGATTCTGTAGGGATGTGTGGGTCTTAGTTGAGGCACGTGGGCTCCAGAGGGCACGGGGTTAGTAGTTGCAGCGCGCTGGCTTAGTTGCTCCGTGGCATGTGGGATCTTAGCTCCCCGACCAGGGATCGAACCCGTGTTCCGTGCAATGGAAGGCAGATTCTTAACCACTGGACCACCAGGGAAGTCCCAAGTGTAGGGTTTTAACAGAGTGGCTCTTTAACGTTTACTTTTCAGTTTCCTGTTAAACTCAGTCCTTTTTTCCTAGAAAAAATAAACAAGTGCAAATAGACATACACGGTTGCAGGCAATGGGTCTCAGGTTTACAGAAGGATCTTCAGAGGCAGAGGAAACAATGCAGTTTTGAGAAGGGAAGGAAGAAGAGGCAAGGAGGCATCATTGCTAGAGTGAAAAGCCTGATGCACGTGAATCAGACAGAGCCGTGGATATCTGGTTGGCAAACAGGAAGACCTTGGCTCGGATTTGCCACCAACTGGCTGTGCATTTTGGGCGAGCCACTTATATTGTAAAATAGGCATAATCATACCCACCTCGTAGTGTTGTTTCAAGGACAAATGGGAGCATGATAAATTGCTCGATAAATGTTAACATTGTTATTTAGAATTTTAGTATATAGGGCCCTACATACTGTGTGTTTGCTTCTGTAGTGCATCTATATTCTAGAATTTGCCTGTGATTGTCACAACACTTCTGGACTTTCGGTGGCAATGGTCTTTTTCAATCATGCACAGAGCATTCCCGTAAAAGATTAACTCGGTGTTAGTAAATAAGTATTATTTTATATTTAAAAATCCATTTAGATGTTAATGCCTTTTTCCCTTAAATGGGTCTCTGTGGAAAGCCCAACTTCAGTGGAGCAAATTTGTCCTGAGGGGAAAGAGGCAGAGAAGGATCCCTTGCTGCTAATGGAATAATTAATATGATGCATTTAAGACTGAGAATGGAATGATTAACAAAACCCGTGATCCAAGTGACTGGAAGTCAAATCTAAGTTTTCTGCAGACGTGTTTGTGAGCTGATCTTGGGATTTTGAAGGCCACATTATCAGTCTTCAGCAGATGAGGGGGTGGCTGAGCCACAGGGAAAGGAGAAAGGTGGGTAGGGCGAGATAGGACAGGAAATTACTACAGAAAATTCTATTTAAAAATAGAGAATGGGGACTTCCCCGCTGGTCCACTGGCTAAGACTCCATGCTCCCAATGCAGGGGGCCGGGATTTGATCCCTGATCAGGGAACTAGATCCCACATGCCGCAGCTACGAGTTCTCATGCTACAGTTAAAGACCCCGCATGCTGCAACTAAAAGATCAGGCACGCAGCAATGAAGATCCACATGCCAAAACTAAGACCCCGGGCAGCCAAATAAATAAGTAAATAAATATTTTTTTTAAATAAATAAAAATAAAAATAGAGAAGGAAGAGAGTTAAGTGACCCACTGTTTTTCCTCTTTAAGCGAAAAACCAGGTGCCCTAATCTCCCAGAAATCATAATGTTAAGGCTTTTCTACACAGTGTGTAGTGTAGGAATGGACATGACCATGTACTTTCTACATGACTCACTCTTCTTTTGAAGCTGGGTGTTCCTAGGCAGTACTTTTCCAGATGGCCTGTTCTGAGTGGACAGAGAAGGGCACAAGGATTTGGGGGGTGAGGCGGTGAGATTAATAAAGATGGAATCTAGAGAGTTTGTTCAAGAGAGAAACAGATGAGGACTTCCCTGGTTGCACAGTGGTTAAGAATCTGCCTGCCAATGCAGGCAAGACCAGTTCAAGTCCTGGTCTGGGAAGATCCCACATGCCGCGGAGCAACTAAGCCTGTGCACCACAACTACTGAGCCTGTGCTCTAGAGACCACGAGCCACAACTACTGAGCCCCCGTGCCACAACTACTGAAGCCCGTGCACCTAGAGCCCGTGCTCCACAACAAGAGAAGCCACCACAATGAGAAGCCCGTGCACCGCAACAAAGAGTAGCCCCCGCTCGCCGCAACTAGAGAAAGCCCGTGCCCAGCAACGAAGACCCAACGCAGCCAAAAAGAAAGAAAGAAAGAGATAGATAAATAAATAAATAAAAGAGAGAAACAGATGAGAGGGAGGAAGGAATGGTTGATAATTGTGTTAGGTGTGATAATGACAGTATGGTCATAGTTTTGTTAGGGTGTGATGCTAACGATGATGGTTCTGGACTTCTAGCAGCATTATGGGATGGATGCAATGTCCAAGCTTTTAAGAGATGCATGGAGGGATAACATTTCATAATGCCTTAGATTTGCTTTTAAACATGTGAAGTAGACCAAAACTGTAACAGTTATCTTTGTGTAAAAGGTGTGGTCAGCAGTGACCTCTCTGCCTGTGAGGAACATGAGAAATATTAGAAAAACAAGCACATTGTGTTTTAGCAAATGGAAAAAACAATAAAGCGATGTGCAAAATTAAAAATATGTGTTTTTATTTCCAGGATCAGGTGCCTTTGCTAAAGCTCTCTGGACTATGTTGCTGCCCAATGAAAAGTAGAAAATATTTGATTGGATGGAGAGACCCGTTTCTTCTTGTCCTGCCTGCCAGTCTGGGAGGAGAAAGCTGTTACTGTGTAGATTCCTCAATAGGGCCATAAAGGGAATCCGGGCGTGGTTGCTCGCAGTGCCTGGTTGTGGTTAAATGAGGCACTTGCTTCATCAAAAATTGAAAAATGGGGCTTCCCTGGCGCAGTGGTTGAGAGTCCGCCTGCCGATGCGGGGGACACGCGTTCGTGCCCCGGTCCGGGAGGATCCCACGTGCCGCGGAGCGGCTGGGCCCGTGAGCCATGGCCACTGAGCCTGCGCGTCCGGAGCCTGTGCTCCGCAGCGGGAGAGGTCAAAACAGTGAGAGGTCCGCGTACCGCAAAAAAAAAAAAAAAAATTGAAAAATGCCTCTCCCACCCTCCCCTCTTTCCTTCCTCCTCTGCAGCCTCTGTGTTTTCAGAATGCTGGGAATACACACTCTTTCCACAACGCCCCCATGCCAAGCGCAGGAGATGTGAAAACTCCTTTATTCAACAAACATTTTGAAGCACTAACTACGTATTAGGTAGAAGGGCCCTATGCTTTAATGCTCCACCGGTGCCATCTTGAAATTCTTAATTCTTTTTTGACCAAGGGGCTCCTCCTTTTCATTTTGCACTGGCTTCTGCAAATTATGTAGCCAGTCCTGAGTGGTGATCAAAACAGACATGTATTGTTCTCATGCAGATCATTTTTCTAGGATTAGATTTCGGTCCTGGCCCTGGGTCGGGGTAGGGTCATATAGTCCTGTGGGAGGAGATGCAGATTTGTAAACAAGTCCAGCAGAGCAGGAGTGGGAGCGGAGGGAAGAAGGAGGGAGGTGGAAATGGTCCCTGGGGGTGGGGGACAAGGTTAGCCTTAAAAGGGGAGTAAGATGTTTGCTAGCAGAAGCCTGTGTGGGTGGGAGATCCAGGGCTTCTGGGAAAAGGATGCAGAGATGCTGATGGAAAGCACTCCTGTATGCCTTTGGCTAGGCTGAGCTCACCATCTGACGGACACAACAGGGTGAGAGAGAGAGAGAAAGCCAGCAAAGGGCTGGATCCTAGAGAAACTTACCTCCATGATAAGGAACTGAAGCTTCATCTTTGGATCAATGGTTCTCAACTCTTGGCTAGTCATTAAAACCACTTGGGAGACCTTGAACATTATACCAAGCCCCCATTTCCATTAAATCAGAATTTTAGGGGCTGAGGCAAAGGCGTTGATAGTTTTTAAAGCAACCCAGGTGAATCTAATGTTCAGCCAGGATTAGAGACAACAGATTTAAGCAGACAGGTGTCAGGGTGTAGGATATTATACTAACAAAACTGTACGGGGAAGATTTGGTCATGGCCGTATTTTAGAAAGATCTACAGGAGTCGGAGGGAGAGTTCGAGAGCCAGGGTCAGAAGGGCGTGAGTTAGGGCGGTGCCGATGAATCACTGGGGATATTGTTGGAAGGCTGATTCTGATTGGGTAAGCCTGGGGCCAGGCCCGAGGTCTTACATTTCTAACAGGCTTCCAGGTCATGCTGTGGTTCCTGCTTCTCTGGCCACTCTTTGAGTGCCTAGGACCCAGGACACAATTTCAGTCTTCCAGGCAAGAGACAGGCAAGGCCCGATAAAGGCAGTGTGCAGGGGGAGCGTCCAGGACATCCCCGAGATTTCTTGCTTGGATGAAAGAGTAGAATTTGTAAACAGAGGACTTTTCACTAAGAGCAGCGCTTGCCTGAGAGCTATCAAAGCTCAATGCAGGTTTTCGTCGCCCCTGATTCCCATCCATGAAGCTGAAAGGACATCACTTGGAGTGACCTCCAGGAGCTGGACCACATCTTCTTCATCCATTCATCTGTCGATGGGCATATAGGGGTCTTCCATGTCTTGGCTATTGTAAATAGTGTAGCTATGAACATAGGGGTACATGTATCTTTTCAAATTATAGTTTTGTCTGGATATATGCCCAGGAATGGGATTGCTGGATCATATGGCAACTCTATTTTTACTTTTTGGGGAAACTCCAACTGTTTTCTATAGTGGCTGCACCAACTTACATTCCCACCAACAACTTCTGTCTTCAGATACAGGAGAGCACTTTCACATGGGAGACTTATTTCCTGCTTTTAGAGAAACACAGGAAGGTCAAAGTGTCCCTCCTGCATCGACTATTTCTTAAATAACTTTAATTCAAAATAATCAATACACCATTGAAGTATATTTTGGGTGGCCTGCCCTGGGCCCCAACAGTCTGTTCCCCAATCTCTACTCCCGTGATCTCTAGATGTGCCTAAAAATGTCTGGGCCCCAGAGAATGCTAGTTCCCGTGCAAATCAGTGGAGACAAGTGTATAATTCCACATGCCAGATGCCTCAAAATCTCAGCTTCAGCCCTGCCAGGCTCCCCACTTCGTAAGAAAGCCACCAAAGACCTTGGACTTGTCGTGAGATGGCAGAGGCGGGAGGAAAATAACCACGGAAGAGTGGATCCCTTTAGGACAATTGGGAGTCTGTGAGAGATTGGGAGGACAGAGGAAAGGAAGAGAATCAGGGAACGGAATGACAGAGATAATGGTCACCAATCTGCCCCCAGAATCATTCCCAAAGTGAACATCCTGGGAGGAAAAAACAGAGCAAAATAACAATAACCACGCCACCCTGACCACTTCATCCCAATACTGCCACGGACAAAATCCCAACCTTGGTGCATTGCCAGGTTAATTAGACTAGGTTACATCTTAGCTTCTGGTGGAAGCAGCTTTGTGTTTCCATGGTAATTACAGCCGCTGTACTGGGGCTTCGGGGGTTCCTGGGACCATCTGAGGAGATCTCCTGAGGCTCCCTCTCCTGGAGCAGAAGTTCTAGGCTGAGTCCCCACACCCTTAGGCCCTATAAAGGAAGACCCTGTGGTAGTCAGGTGTGCTGAAGGGTGAGATCGGTGCCTTAAATTTCCACTGACTCACAGTAAGGCTTCAGGTTAACTAAAAATCCCAAGATTCCTTGCTCTTGACTGGATTTTTATCAGCTTCTTACAGAATTCTGATCAGCTCATATGCTTATCAAAACCAGGTCTGTTTGATGAGTAAAAATGGGAAAGTAAATTGTGAATGAATGCAGTTTTCTTGGGGAAGAAACTCTTACAAATATGGTTGCCATTATGGCAGCAGGGTGTGTGTGTGTGTGTATGTGTGTGTGTAAAATGTTTTATGGGGGACAGGTTGGAACATCAGTATTGAATGCCTGGTGCTCTGGAGCTTCATTCAACAGGTGTGAGCTGCCAATACGATAAAACAACATACGCTGATGACATTTAATTTTCAAATCAAACAATAGCATTTTCATACCTCGCGATATAATAAAGGAAGGCATATATCCATCAATTTTTTTTTAATCAGTAGTACTTCTCCAGGGCTTGATATGAAGCCAGCTGGTTTCATGAATGATGCCTCTGAGGAAACAGTGAGGTAGGTAAGGAAGATGGAAAATCTCAGGTTTACTGTCTGTTAGTTTTTAGGATAATGTAGCCAAAAGGTAATGATGCTGTGCGACTCTTTTCACTCACTGGCATATGAGGTGACATCTTTGCTCTCATCCTTTGTTTTTTAAAACACATGACAAATTGATCAGCTTATTTCTATCTATTCCATACAGCCTAGATGGTTATGTTGTTGTACAATCTGTGCTTGTACAGCTAGATTATTTTATGAATTTTGTGTCAGTACATGTCTTGGGTTTAATAAAACAACCCTCCTTTAGAGGCAGCTACAGACACATTATGAGCAGAGCATGGTCAGGGTGTGGGGCTTCCTGCACGTACTGTCTTTCATTTTTATGAGAGAACATGTTTAAAAATTAAATAACAAGTATATTTTGAATACCCATTAGTAGATATAAAACTTTAGCAAAATGCTAACCATCCATCAGGTTGAAAAAATATAAACATTGAATTTCAGACAGATTAGATGAAAATCGATTTAACTTTAAAGGGAAGGAGTTTACCCAAGAGGCACTGGGGAAAATAAGTGGTAAAGGAATTTTTGGAACAGGAAAGTTTTGAGTCACTGTGGTTGGACTCACAGCAGGAATAAAGCTGAGTGCCCACCATCTACCTACGGTATATTTGTGGCTCAGTCACAATTTGAGCCCAGGCTCAGACTCTTAGCATTTCCCTCCCTTTCCTAACTTTACCTTCTATGTATAAATGAGGGTTGGTCCCTTATCAGGCCAGATCATACTCCTCTTGCATGTCTGGAGGCTGGGACATCTCTAGAGGGTCAAAACTTGCTCAGGGTTTTAGGGAATAAGAAGAATACAAGAAGTAGGAGAGACTTTGGAGGTGAGTCACAGAGCTGACTTTCTCGTGTTGGAGAGTGAGGAAAAGCCAAATGTTCTAGAATTATTTAAGCCCAAGAACATTAGACTTTTGCTATAATAAATAGCCATTCATATTTAAAGATGATAACAGTTCCCATTGGGATAGGTGGGCTGTATGAGAGATAGAATTTCCAAATTCTGGTGGAAACAAACAAAAGTTTAGGGTATGGGTACAAGCGCGGGTTGTTATATTATTATCAGTTGAGATATAAAGAGAAGGTTATCTGACGGATGAAAGGACTTATCCTCTTGGTTGATGATGCCAGAGCCTTGGTTAGTACCCGTGATGAATCGTCACTCCCATTTAGCACATGTCCACACACGCTGAGGTGATTTCCAGGCAGAAAGGGTACCTCATGGCTAACTGAGAACATTTACTGTTGGTAAAGAGATCCTCAAAGAGGAAGAAGGAAGGTATGAAGCCATGGGGCTCCTCAGATAAAAATAACTCCTTTTTGCAGTGTTTGCCATATTTTTTAGGAAGTGGTCATTCTAAAAGGGCCTGCCTGCTGAAAGCATTTCTTACTGATGAGTTTGTGTGTGTAAACTGATTCCCAGACGCTCTCTCAAGGCATTTGTGTCTAAGAAGGAACCGTCTAGAGGGTGGAGGTGAGCCTGTCTGTTGCCAGAAGGACCAGCCAGGTACGGAGTCAGGTGACTGTCTCTGCCGTCACACACTCACCTCCGGTGTGCTTTCGTGTGCAGCATTCTTTGATTGAAGAATTGCTCACTCAGTTGAGAGGATTTAAGCCATGACTGAATCATAATGGGGGGAAAAAGGACGATTCTAAGAACAGTATTTTTGTGTTTTTGTTTTTCTGAGAATAAACACGAGTCTGGTAATCAGCCATGACAGAGAGGTGCTTCAAGCAGCCTCTGGAGGGGGATTTTTCCATCAGATTCTAAATTATATTCTTTATCAGAGTAGAAGAAAATGCTTGAAACAGCCCTTGGCAGCCAATCACGTGGGTGAGGCTACGTCCTTGTCGTGATTTTCACCTGCCAAAAAGCTCTTTATTATTGGGTCAGCAGTGGATCTGAGGGCCTGCATTTTTCATCCTGATGTTTGTGAATGATATTCCTTATTCATGGGATGATTATGAATGCCGAGCTAAAAATCCTTCTCGAGCTCTTTTTTTTATGCCATTAAATTCTAAGTACTTTTCAAGTCTCTCTGTGAGGATATCGTTTTCTTAGACTACCAATTGCATATGGGCGGCGAGATGGTACATGTGGGGCAATATTGTCGGTCCTTTACTCTGCCCACGTCTGCTCCTCGATCCAGGGCTGGTTGGAGTTGATTAAGCAAATGAAGTAATTGGTGACATTCCAGAAAGGAGAATGGGAAATTATTCTCATGTGCCCGGTTGGCTGAGTCCCCGGTGTGGGGACAGAGTGAGCACCTCCATAAGGTGGGCTAGCGTGGCGGTGAAGTTCAGAGCCTTTGGCACCACAAACCCGGGTTTGATCACCAGCTCCCCCCTTGCTGTTGTGTGGCCCTGGGCAAATTACTTAACTTCCCTGACCCCCAGTTCTCTACCCGGAAAAGTGGGTTGATAGTGCCTAATTTATGGGGGTGCTGTAAGCATTGGCTGGAACAATGTTGACAATGAGTTTAGGAATGCCTGGCACGTGCTTGTTTGTTAAACGTCCTAATTTCTGCTATAGGAGGCGAGCTGAGCCGTGAGAGTCCTTGAGCAGGATTTGGTCGGTCGGCACTCACACCCATGCTCACCTCCTTCCAGAATGCCTTCCCTCACTACAGAGGTTAGAAAACCCCAGACTGCCACATTTCCCAGACTCCCTTTCAGCTAGAAAATTGTTTCCTTTCATTAGATCTGTGTATATGATACTTGCAAGGAGGCAGTGAGGTAGTGGCCATTTTCACACTGCTTTTGTCTATTTTCTGCAGGCAAGCAAGGTCATGGGATCATGGAATTTTCTGGAGCACTTGTCCAGCTCTGTAGGTGATGAGAAGCAATGACTTTCTGATCCTGACTTTCAGATCCCTGTTTCTTCACCCCTGGACTGCACTTAGGGTGATATGTTCCTGAACTCCACAGATTCAGGGGCAGCCTCTTGAGTCCCCCAGTGCCTGGATTTCAGCTCAGGGAGCGCAGCTTCCCAGTGGTCGGCTTCTTGGCATTGTAGGAGTTTCTCCTGGAGACTCATCCAAGAGTCCCCGTCTCTGGTCTTTCCACCACTGCCCTAATTCTATCACTTTTTGTTTAAAATTCAGTGGAGTATGTTTCAAGCACTGAATCCTAATTTGTACTGTAAACGAGTCCCATGGGAAGAATGAAGAAAGGGACAAAACAGAAGGAAAGAGGGCGGTGGGAAAGAGAAGTTGCAAGAGATGAGGAAAAGGAAGCGATAACTATAATTGACGGATAAGGTGACACCCACAATTGCTGACCGTCCAGATAAACATGAAACTCTCAAGAAGGGAGGGGCAAAATTACCATGAGGTCCGGGTTTAAGATCTGCTATTAAGTGGACATCAAGGATAACATTGATCCCATAGGAACTTGAACCAACTCTAGTTGCTTGGTCATCAAGTTTGTGTCAACATTGTATGGGCACCAAGTCTCTCTTTCATTAAAGCATTTGCTAATATAAAAAGTCTTCTACTGGCTTCTTACTCTACCAAGGATGTGTAAGAAACAGCTACCCCTTTCAGAGAATTATTCCATAAACGAATAATGAAGTTTGAAGGAAAAAGGATTACTTTGGTTGCGGTCTTGATTAGACTGGAAATATATAGGGTCTATATAAGCATCCCTGGGCTGGGAAGTCATTACTTATTGGTGCTTTCCTACCTGAAGCTTGATGATTAAGCTGCTCTCTCCCCTGGGGCTGTGTTCCTATTTCAGAGGCTGATCTGTCACAAGTATAAAGGGGATTAAGTGTTACAGGAGCATTCTAGGTTACTAAGCATAACACTCTGTACTAATGATGTTTGAATTCAACAGTGGCTGGGAATAATCATGGATATAAGAGCCCTTAAGAGAAGTCTCTCATTAGCACATTTATCCACAGGTGTCTAGAGATAACAACTCTTAGTGAAATGTCAGCACGCTTATTGGTTTTTGGCTAACGCTCGTTTATCAAAGGGTGCTGTGAAAAAGGCACTTGAGTGTAAAGAAAGCAACGATTTCACTAGCAACCTGTCATGGGTAGCAAACTGAGACCATTCTGCCTCCTTCCTACAAGATAACTGGTGACAGTTCCAGAAAAGGTTTGATGTGTCCCACCTTATCAACAACCATGAAGGAAGTAATGGGGCTGCAGCTGCCTCATCACAGTTGGTATCTTTTTGGAAAAGGTTTCCACTCCCATCCCGTTGGAATATCATCACCAGAGAACAAAGACAGAAGCCTAGGCATCAGTACCAGAGATGATAAAGCTACATGGATTTATTGATGTGGTAGTTTAAAAAGGGCCACAAACCCTTTGCAAGTCCTTCCATCAAGAGATGAAATCTGGGGCTTCCCTGGTGGTGCAGTGGTTAAGAATCTGCCTGCCAATGCAGAGGACACGGGTTCAAGCCCTGATCCGGGAAGATCCCACATGCCGCGGAGCAACTAAGCCCGTGCGCCACAACTACTGAGCCTGCGAGCCACAACTACTGAAGCCCGTGTGCCTAGAGTCCGTGCTCCGCAACAAGAGAAGCCACTGCAATGAGAAGCCCACGCACCGCAACGCAGAGTAGCCCCTGCTCTCCACAACTAGAGAAAGCCCGTGTGCACCAATGAAGACCCAGTGCAGCCCAAAATAAATAAATTAAATAAATAAATTTAAAAAAAAAAAAAAGAGATTAAATCTATCCCCACCCCTTCCTGCTGGACTGGCCTTGTGACTCGCTTTGATTTACAGAATGTTGGAGAGGTAATGTATGATTTCCAAGCCTGGGCCACAGGAGGCTAGCCTGAGCTCATAGCTGTTCTCCTTCTGTTGGAACGCTTCCACAGCTATGAGCCCAGGCTAGCCCACTAGAGGACAAAACTATGCTAAACAGAGATGAAGCATCCTAGCCGAGACTCCCTAGGTCAACCAGCCCCCTGCTGTCCCACCAGGGCTGCAGCTTCAGTGAGTGACTCACTGATATGCCCTTTACAGCGAGAGGCCCCACCCAATCCAGCCATGCCTACTGATTTAGTTGTCTCATACAGGAGTGCAGACAAGCAATGCTAGGAGTTGCCTTTCTTTTCCTCAGTATGTGTCTGACTGCTTTCCTGGAGATACACTGCATCCAAGGACCAGAAATCCTCCTAGAGTCTCAGGAGAGTGATCTCATGGGGAGTCCACAGGAAGCTCATCTGACGGCTGGTTTTAACGGCCTTAACCCTTGCTGCTTGAGCAGTGCTGTAGGGGAGTGGTGCGCCTGGGGTTTAGGGAGCACCTGAACACAGGAGTTCAGGTGGATTTCCTTTTTTCAGGCTTTGTTGATTGCACTTCCATGTCTCCACCTCACAGAGATGGTTCTAAAAGTTTCTGGGTCTCGGACATCTTTGAAAATCGGAGGAGTTCTCTGCACCCTTTCCCAAGGAAAGAAACTGCACATAGGTATTTTCAAAACAAAAATTTTGCTTACAATCGTTGGGAAGGTGGGGAAGGGATGGACCTTAGGGAGTTAAAATAGCGGGATTAGAGTAATTGGTTTCTTGGCTAGTCAGAAAGCTCTGTTGGAATTACCTATTTAAATTCCCTCCACGGCTTAAAAAAAAAACAACTTTGAGATTGTAAATGAAGCCTTTATCAATCACTTTAGGCAACACAATGTGGGCTTTGAGGGTAAAAGAAGGGACAGCAAGCTATCATCAAATACAAAGGAAAGCCCTGGGTGTGTCCTGCCTAATTCTTTTAGAGAAGAGGGAAAATTGCTGCTTCTGCCAGTGGGGAAGTGCTTTTCCATTAAGCAAGAAATTGAAACAAAGAGACAGCCCTGAGGCTTTTGGGGGGAGGAGGGAGGAGGTTGGGTATTGGTCTCCCTAAGATTGTTGGATTTCTCAAAGGATGCTCTTCATTAACAGGAAGTGCCAGGAGCATCTCAGAACTCAGATCTCTCCACTCTATGAACCCATCCCAAGGTCTTTCTTTGAGGATCTGTGCTGACATTACATAATCTGAGCTACCTAAACAGGCAAGGGGTCCAGCCGGTGAAGTAACAGGCAATGTGTTTTGAGTTGCAGAACCAAACCCCTTCTGCTTGCTCCCAAATCCTTGCTAGCAAAGGGTAGATGAAGAGGGAATAATTTGTGTGGCATATTTCTACTTAAATTTAAGGACCAGTCTGTTTTTCAACGTTTTATACCACATAGCTAAAGAGGAGTTTCAGGTCAGGGGTAAAATACTTTAAAATTAATTAAAATAACAACACAACAATTCCATTTATCTTCCTTCATGTTAAATGATAAACTGAGGCATATTAAAATTTTTGAGAGTTTATTTGAGCAAACATCAATTCCAGTTGGTTTGGTACCAAACCAGAAGTGGTTAGGAGACTGTATTTCGCAAAGCCTAGTTGGCTGTTTGTGATTGCTGGTCCTCAGGTTTCAGTTTCCTTACCTTGAGGCAGTCACAGGATCAGGCTCTGGTTTGCTTACTTACGCTGCCCAGGCATTAGAACCGCCTCAGTCTAACGGCCTCCTTGTTCAATTAATTTAACACGCAGCTCAACTGCTCTGGTATTTAATGCATAAGAGCTTTTAGAAAATACTTTTTCTCACCTTCCTGTTGGAG
This sequence comes from Delphinapterus leucas, assembly GCF_059928025.1. NCBI lineage: Eukaryota > Metazoa > Chordata > Mammalia > Artiodactyla > Monodontidae > Delphinapterus > Delphinapterus leucas. The sequence goes on from NC_143149.1 coordinate 22,622,884, forward strand.
ACTGAACTATGAGCCTACTTCTAATGTCTAGAGGTGTCACCTTAATAAAATACCTGGAGAGAGTCAGTCTTGAAGCAAACTGACACTTCTCGACACTAGTGAACCAAGTTGGTTATAGCACGTTTGCTTTCAAATAGTGTCTATAATTAGAAGCAGACTCCTGCTGGAGGCAAAGTAAAGGGGCATTTGAACAAATTTGATACTAATCAAGCAGCTCTTCTAGGATGATTCCAGTTTGTTTAGCCTTTCTCCACGACTTCTATAACGTGAACATTTGTCTATGTATGTACATTTAAAAAACCTAGGGAACCTTGAAATCCAAAGACAGTCTTCTAAAACTAGTTTGGGCTTAAAAACACTTGAAGAAAATGGCTACTTAAAAAAAAATTCTTGGAATTGGTCATAAATTCTTAGAATTTGAAGTGGGCACAGAGTCTTTGTTCATATTTGCATTTATGACCTGAATAATACACTTTGCATGAGGTCTCAGATACATAGGAAGTGGCTGACAAAGATTATGAAAATCAATGGTAATAACAATCAGAAAAAAAATCCTTAAACATCAAAAAAAATCCATCAGAATGACTTGGAGCCTTGCAATGGTACTAGGCAAGTAGTTTTCATTTTTAGAGAAATCAAAAAAAATTTTTTTTTAGTGATAAATTACATGAGCTAGATTGATGCAAATTTAGACATTCCAGGAATGCAAATGACTTCATTCTTAGTAATTCATTTGACTTAAAAAGCTATTTTCTCTATTTCTTTACTGGAAAGTCCAAAAAGAATCCAGGACATAGTGAAAGCTCTCTTTTTAAGCATTTTGAGTTGAGCATTTACTATGCTGCTATCTGTGTGTTAGAGAACCAAACCCAAGCAGGGCTGCAGCCCATGGGCTCAGAAGGGATATGGTTGAATCAGAAAGGCCCTCTCCTGGATCATGTTTTAGGCCAATGCAGGTACCTTTCTTACCTGCAGGGGCAAATCCTTCACTCCTTCAGGTTAATGCCCAGTATAGCATGGATATTATGAGAAAATTCCTGCTCCAAGGTTATTTCTTTTGTATGACACTGTAGGGGAGGGAAAAAAATCTTTTTCCTATATCCATCTTAGGTTCTCAGGCCCTGTAATTAGACTAACAAAGACAGATTAACAAGAGAAGAACAAACAGAAGTTTATTAACAAGTGCATTGAGCATACACGTGGGAGTACCCAGTGTTGAATTACTCATAGTGGTGGTTAGAATTGTGCTTATACAGCATCTTAAAGGGACAGTAAGTTCTAGAGAAGTGACAAGTGAAAAGAAAAGGACTTTGAGTCTCTAGGGCTGGCAAATTGTGGGAAGGCGAATATACGGGGGAATGAATGGAAGATAAGGGCTAGTTTTAGCAAAGTTTCTTATGTAGATTCCTCTGGACTAATCACGGTCTAGAGTTGTCTCTGGTGATTAACTTCTGTCTTTCCCAGTAGAGGTGAGAGGGACACCTTTGTAAATTTATGTCTTGCTTTTAGGCAAATAGGGGGAGGCAGAGAGCTTTCCTTGTACCTGCTGCTTCTCAATTGCTTTCAGCTCTAAACAATCCTCATGCCAACGTGGCATATTTGGGGGTGGCATATTCTGCTCCTCTACGACACTACTGATGGACTCTGGTTAAAATATTGGTCTGGGGCCGCCATAAGGGGGAAATGACAAAATGGAGCAGGAGTTGTGTGTGATGAAAGGGACATGGAGGGCACCAGTTAAAAACAAGTTACGGGGCTTCCCTCGTGGCGCAGTGGTTAAGAATCCGCCTGCCAATGCAGGGGACACGGGTTCGAGCCCTGGTCCAGGAAGATCTCAAATGCCGCGGAGCAACTAAGCCCGTACGCCACGACTACTGAGCCTGTGCTCTGGAGCCCGCGAGCCAAACTACTGAGCCCGTGAGCCACAACTACTGAAGCCCGTGCGCCTAGAGCCCATGCTCCGCAACAAGAGAAGCCACCGCAATGAGAAGCCCATACACCGCAACAAAGAGTAGCCCCGCTCACCGCAACTAGAGAAAGCCCGCGCGCAGCAACGAAGACCCAACACAGCCAAAAATAAATAAATTAATTTTAAAAAAACACACACAACAAATTACATGTGGGAATTCCGTGGCGGTCCAGTGGTTAGGACTCGGTGCTTTCACTGCTGAGGGCCCAGGTTTGATTCCTGGTCGGGGAACTAAGATCTTGTAAGCTGCACAGCTTGGTCCAAAAAAAAAAAAAAAAAAAATTGCATGTAATCCTGATTCGTATGCTGACCTCCACTGTGACCTTGGACAGGTCATTTAATCTCTCAGAGGCTCAGTTTCCTGAACTGTAAAACTAGGATGTAAATAATGTTTACATGATTAACAAATGATAACTTAATAGGATAATGTCTGTGAAAATGCTATCTAGACTGCTGTACATACTGATTTTTATTTATCTATATTTTTGTAAGGAGGTAGAGGAAATTAGATTTTCACGTGTGTGGGTATGTGTATGTGTGTGTATGTGCCTGTATTCATGAGTTTGTAAAATACAGACCAAAGTAATTAAATGAGATAATTTGTACAATTTCTATTTATAAATAAAAATAGTCACTGTAATTTTAGAATAATTGATCTCTATTCTTTCTGGCAGTAATTAGATTGTAGGGCCATAGTCTGTTCAAATTATGGAATGTTAGAAATGTACTTTTCAAGTAACTGTATGTCACTAAACTTATTTTTAGCTTTTTTGGAAAATCCTTTCTTCTTCTTCCAACCTCTTTCCCTCAGTTATTGCCCAGTCCCTCCAAACCCCTAACCTCAGGTAATTGCCCTTATTCTGGTACTAGTGGATGATATTGATTCCTAAGGAAAGACCTTGATCTGAACCACCATGGAGTAAATAATCTTCCAAGTTGTGGCTTCCAATTTTAGTTACTTTTAGCTTGTTCATTTGGTTAAATCACTACACTTAAGTTTAACCCTATGAAAGTTGGTTGAAGAATGTTTCCATTATGATTATAGAGTACATAACTCAGTGTTCTTAGAAAATCTGTCTTTGACTGTTGCCCAGCTACATTTACATTGCTACTTGAAAGAAGAATTCCTCTTCTCAGATGGTCTGACGTATTCATGGTATCTGGAGGAATATGGTGGTTTTTTTTTTTTTGCGGTAAGTGGGCCTCTCACTGTTGTGGCCTCTCCCGTCGTGGAGCATAGGCTCCGGACGCGCAGGCTCAGCGGCCACGGCTCACGGACCCAGCCGCTCCGCGGCATGTGGGATCTTCCCGGACCAGGGCACGAACCCATGTCCCCTGCATTTGCAGACGGACTCTCAACCACTGCGCCACCAGGGAAGCCCAGGAATATGGTTTTTGAAAGCTCTAGGATCCTCCAATTTCCACATACATGTGTGTTTCTTATCGTGCCCAGTAAATTTAGAAAGGGGGAGGAATTCCTAGGTTTTATAATTTGGCACTGGTATGCTGATGAATAAACTCTCCCCACCCCCAATATCCCTGATTTTTGGTATGTGCCAATTTCTCTGGTACAAATACTTTCACCATGGCCAATTGCAAGGTACCATCAGGTGAACAATAGACTCTCTAGAGCTGGTACAACCTGGCTCCAGCACACCACTGAGACCGTAAAATTTAGTCAGTCATCACTTTTCTAAAAGGAAGGCAAGGGACGTCCCTGGTGATGCAGTGGTTAAGAATCTGTCTGCCGTGCAGGGGACACTGGTTTGAGCCCTGGTCTGGGAAGATCTCACACGCTGCAGAGCAACTAAGCCCGTGTGCCACAACTACTGAGCCTGTGCTCTAGAGCCGGAGAGCCAGAACTACTGAAGCCCGCATGCCTAGATCCCGTGCTCCTCAACAAGAGAAGCCACCACGGTGAGAAGCCTGCACACCACAACGAAGAGTAGCCCCCACTTGCTGCAACTAGAGAAAGCCCGCGTGCAGCAACGAAGACCCAACGCAGCCAAAAATAAATGAATAATTTATTTAAAAAGTAAAAGGAAGGCAAGGTGAAGAGGAGTGTGGACAGTGGCTGTTTTTGGTCTGAGCTCTTTGGCGTATGCTCTACGTATTAGAAAGATGTATGAGTCACTCTTCCAAGAATTAGTTCAGGAAAAGTCAGTGTAGGATGCTTTCTCCTATTTATCTATTACTTTCCCTCCATTAAGTCTTTTCTAACCTTAAAGAACTTCTAAAAAAGAACTCTATTGGATATGATAGCATAGATATTGTTTACTTTAAAAAAAGCAGATGAGCACGTAAGAGTATATGAAAATACAACTCATCAAAATTTCTGGCATGTAGGCAGCAAAAGAAGTGGTTGGGGGAATTGTATAGCATTGAATGCACATACTGGAAAAGAAGAGAGATCTAAAATCAATAATATAAGCTTCCACCTTAGGAAACTAGAAAAAAAAAAGAAGAAATTAAATCCAAAGTAAGCAGAAGAAAATAAATAATAAGAATTAGAATAGAGATCAATGAAACTGAAAACAGAAAATCAATAGAGAATATCAACAAAACCAAAAACTAGTTCTTTGAAAAGATCAGTAAAATTGATAAGACTGTAGCTGGACTAGCCAAGAAAAAAAGAGAGAAGACAGAAATTATTAATATCAGAAATGAAGGAGGGGCCATCACTACTAATCCTATGGACATTAAAAGAATAAGAAAGGCGTATTATGAGGAGTTCTATGCCCCCAAATTTGATAACCTAGGTGAAATATGCCAATGCCTTGAAAAGACACAATCTACCAAAACTCACACAAGGAGAAATAGATAACCTGAATACATCTATATCAATAAAAGAAATTGAATCATAACTTTCTAAAACATAAAAGATTAGGTCTAAATGGCTTTACCGGAAAATTAAACCAATTTTTAGAAAAAAAAATGAAACCAAGTCTCTACAATATCTTCCAGAATATAGAAGCAGAAGGCATACTTCCTAACTCATTTTATGAGGTCAGTATTCCCTCAATACAAAACCAAAGACATTACAACGAAGGAAACTACGGACCAATGTTTCTCGTGAACATATATGCAAAAATCCTCAATGAGATATTAGCAAATAAAATCCAACAAGATATAAAAAGAATTGTTCACCATGTCCAAATGAGATTTATCCCAGGTATGCGAGGCTTGCTCAACATTCAAAAATCAATTAATATAATCTTTTACATCAACAGGCTAAAGAAAAAAATATATGATTATATTAATAGAGGCAGAAAATACATTTGATGAAACCCAATATACCCATTCATCATAAAAACTCTTACCTTGCTTAATGGTGAGATACTAGATACTTTCCCCCTAAGAGCAGGAACAAGGGAAGGATGTCTCCTTTCACCATCCATATTCACCATTATGCTTAAAGTCCTAGTTAATACAGTAAGACAAGAAAAGGAACACAGGTATACAGATTGGGAAGGGGTAAATAAAACTGTCTGAAAACTAAAATTGTTCACAGATGACATAGTTATTTATGTAGAAAATTCCAAAGAATCAACAAAACAACTCCTAGAACTAATAAGCATTTATAGCAAGGCTGTTGGGTATATAGAAAGTTAACATACAAGAGTCTATTGCTTTCCGATATATCAACAATGATCATCTGGAATTTGAAATATAAACACAACACTTACAATAGTACAAAAAATGAGATACTGGGGAGTTCCCTGGTGGTCCAGTGGTTAGGACTCGGTGTTTTCACTGCCATGGCCTGGGTTCAATCCCTGGTTGGGGACCTAAGATCCTGCAAGTCGTACAGCATGGTCAAAAAAAAAAAAAAAAAAAGAGATACTTAGGTATAAATCTAACAAGATATGTACAAAATCCATATGAGGAAAACGATAAAATTCTGATGAAAGAAATTTAAAAAAAAAACAAATAAATGGAAAGATATTCCATGTTCATGGATAGGAAGGCTCAATTTTGTTAAGATGTCAGTTCTTTCTAACTTGATTTATAAATTCAACACAATCCCAATCAAAATTCCAGCAAATTATTTTGTGGACAAACTGTCTCTAAAGTTTATATGGAGAGGCAAAAGACCCAGAATAGCCAACACAATACTGAAGGTGAACAAAGTTAGAGGACTGACACTACCTGGCTTACTATGAAGCTATAGTTTCAAGACAGTGTGGTGTTGGTGAAAGAATAAACAAACAGATCAATGGAATAGAATAGAGAATCCAGAAATAGACACACATGCATATAGTCAATTGATCTTTGACAAAGGGGCAAAGGTCATTCAATGCAGAAAGCATTTTTTTTTTCAACAAATGCTGCTGAAACAACTGGACACCCTTAACCACAAAAAAGGAAGTGAGACACAGAGCTTATATCTTTCAAAAAAATTAATTCCAAAGGGGCCGTAGACCTAAATATAGAATGCAAAACTATAAACCTTCTATACTTTTAGAAGATAACATAGGGGAAAAAATTAAGATCATCTTGAGTCTGGTGATGGGTTTTTAGATACAACACAAAAAGCATGATACGTGAAAGAAAAAATTGACAAAATGGACTTTATTACAATTTCAAACTTCTTCTCTGTGAAAGATACTGTTAAGAGAATGAAAAGACAAGTCACAGACTGGAAGAAATATTTGTAAACACATATCTGATAAAGGACGTGTATCTAACATATATAAGAACTCTTAAAACTTGCCAATAAGGAAACAAAAAACCCAATTAAAAAATGGGCAAGGGCTTCCCTGGTGGCGCAGTGGTTGAGAGTCCGCCTGCCGATGCAGGGGACACGGGTTCGTGCCCCGGTCCGGGAGGATCCTACATGCCGCGGAGCGGCTGGGCCCGTGAGCCATGGCCGCTGGGCCTGCGCGTCCGGAGCCTGTGCTCCGCAACGGGAGAGGCCACAACAGTGAGAGGTCCGCGTACCGCAAAAAAAAAACTAAACAGACTCTTACCATACGATCCAGCAATGGCACTCCTTGGTACTTACCCAGATGAGTTGCAAACTTTTGTCCAAACAGAAACCTACACACAAATATTATACCAGCTTTATTCATAATTTCCAAAACTTGGAAGCAATAGAAATGTCCTTCAGTAGGTGAATGGATAAACAAGCTGTGGCACACCCATGCAATCGAATATTATCCAGTGATAAAAAGAAATGAGCTATCAGTTTAGAAAAAGATACAGAGGAATCTTGAATGCATATTGCTATTGAAATGAGGTAAAAGAAGCCAGTCATATGATTTTAACTATGTGACACTGTGGAAAAGGCAAAGTTACAGAGCCAATAAAAAAATCAGTGGTTGCCAGGAGTTTCCATGGAGGAGGAAGTGAGGGATGAATTAGTGGAGCACAGAGGATTTTTATGGCAGTGAAACTATTCTCTATGATACTGTAATGGTGGATACGTGACATTATGAATTTGTCAAAACCCATAGAACTGTATAACACCAAGAGTGAACCCTAAGGCAAACTATGGACTTTAGTTAATAATAATAATGTATCAATATTGGTTTATCAATTGTAACAAATATACCACAGTAACGCAAGTTAATAATAAGGGAAACTGTGTGTGTGGTGGGGTGGAGGGGGAATCTGGAACTCTGTACTTTCTGCTCCATTTTTCTGTAAATCTAAAACTGCTCTAACAACATAAAAAGTACTAATATAGAAATATTAAGTAGACTGTTTAACACCCAGAAGTGTGTTTTTTTATCCTAGAGCAGAGATTGGCAAACTTTTCCAGTAAAGGATCAGATAAATATTTCAGGCTTGTGGGCCATGTAGGTCTCTATGATTTCCTCTCCTTCTCTTCTTCCTCTTCTTTCCCTTTCTTCTTCTTAAACAACATCCTTGGTTTACAATCTGGGCCCAAGGTCTGTAATTTACTGATTTTTGCCCTAGAACACTTTTCCTCTTTCCTTAAATCTTTATCAGACCCATCCACATTTCCCCCTCCTGTTTCTACTCTCATCTCATTTGAAGTGGAAACTTGTGATATCTAAATGCTCTCCACGTGATGTGATTTCCCCTAGTATTTGCCATGCTTATAAATAGGGTAATTTTGCAATCTTAGTAAGAAAAATGAAGAGTCAAGAATTAACTCATTGGCTGGAAGTAAAAGAAAGGGTATTTTTTTTGTTCTCAGTTTTTCAACTCCTCTCACCAAGATTTAGTATATTCATCAAGAGAAGAAATATACTGCACATATTGGATTTACCCTGTGCCTGCTGAGAATGCTTTACTCAAAATAAATTTTCATTACAAATATTTTAGTAGGAGCACTATCAAAGCAAGATTAAAGAATAACTGAGTAAAAATTATGAAAATGTAATTCCATAATCCAAGCAAAGTTTGGTTTGCATATTAATTTCTAATTGTATACGCTGGCTTATTTTTCATGTATTCATATTTCTTTGTATTTTGTTAATTTTTACTTATTACTTTATCATATAAAATGTTTCAGATTTTTACATAGTCTTTAAAAATTATTTTCTTTAATACATAAGATTCCATTATATATATTATTATATTCTAACACAATATAGTAAACAGTTCCATAGCTTGGGAATTATTTATGCTGCAATAAACATTTCCACACCTACATCTTTTTGCTTAGCTGAATTACTTTCTTATGATAAATTACTAGAAGTAGAGTACCCATACTGAATAAGATAATTATATTTGTAGTTCATGCTATATATTTCTATTTTCCTTGAGGAACAAGCAATGTATTTCTTTTACTAAAAAATTTAAGGATTAAATTTAGGGAAATGATTTAAATGTGAAATTAAATATTAGTTCTGAGAATCACTTCTGAGCACTTAATGAGTGCTTGCTGTGTACCAAAGATAAATAACACTTGGTCTCTGCCCTCAATGTATTTACAGTCTAGTGGGAGAACAGAGCCAGGACCTGGATGTGAAATAAATTTAAAGGGGTACCAAAAAACTCAATAATCAAGATAATATTTTAATGCAATACATTTAAAAATTGACTTGGCAAACCATGGCTCATGGGCTGTCTCCCTGTTTTTGTAAATAACATTTTATTGGAACCAGGGCCAGGATTAGGGTAGGGCAAGTGAGGCAATGTTGTGCAAGGGCAGGTTGGATCTTGTTGTTACTTACAATTTTAATATTTTGTTCAACATGGATTTTTTTGCATTTAATTTTATTTTGTAAAGAATACATTAAAATGTTATTTATCTTGATAACTGAGGTTTTTTGTATCCTCTTAAATTTTTTTCCCCAAGGCAAGTACCTCACTCATCACATATATCCTAGTCCTGCCTTTGGGGTGGAGATCAAAGAAATGGATAATTGGAATATCAGTGAAAGACACTGGGTGTTATGAAGTGTGTGTGTGTGTGTGTGTGTGTGTGTGTGCACGCACGCTCACGTGCGTACGTGTGATTTCCTGTGGTGATGGTTTGTATTTCACCACCCACAAGGACCATGGTGCTAAGCAACATGTAATATGAGACACCCCTGGGAGAGGGTGCTATGTCATCTAGAATCAGCAAAGAGGGCTCTGGTTTACCCTCAGCATAGGTTGCAACCTTGCTTACACCTGCGTAAGATCAATTATGTAGCCTGAAAAGCTAGGCCAACCACTGCCACTTAGCAAGGACCGTTGGTACTTTTTGATTGACTAGTTTGTATAATCTTCATTGTTCCATAACGCATTAAATGTATTATTATGTTCTTTAAAAAGAACTATAATAGTGGGAACGATTCATGCTGAGTGTTTTAAAAGCCAGGTCACTAAAGTACTTGTAAGGCTTATCCTGTCAGAGATTACTGCTTGCCAGAGTATAATCAGAAAATCCTTCCTCTTGTCTAAAAATTGGTTTAAGAAATGGTTTCCAAGTTTGCTAGAAAAATGAACAATTTTTCTCGAAGTCCAAATATAGCAGACTCTATGTTGGATGATAAATCTCTGGTCCTTCCTTAAACATATTTCCCTTTCTAAATCTTAATTTATGGTAAAATCAATTTCAGGAAATGCTGACAAATAAATCATAAGTACAGCTACTATTCCATTTTTTTTCCAGATATTCATTGGAGCATGAGACTATAGATACCTAAGATGTTTATAAAAAGATCAAGGCATTAACACACAAACCTTTAGGCCAGTGTTCTATAACTAAAAAGATAATTAATATAATATTATTATTTCTCTAGTACCTGTGATGAGGTTCTTGCCATTCTACAATTCAATAAATGTATGAAATCCGGGCTAGAGGTGAAACAGAACTTGACAAAGAGAGGCAAAATAATCTAATAGTCATTATAATGGACCATTATGGAAGAAGAAATATCTTGTGTTTGAATGATGTAGAAACAAGTCATTTCCGAACTGTTGTAAGGTTTTGATATATTTCTAGTACACTAACGCAACACTCCTCTCGGGGAAAAAGACGCCCCACCAGGTTTCAGATTTCTCAGTACTCTCTGCTGGCGCACAGTAGCTTGAGGAGAATGGATGTGGTTGAATTAGAAAGTCGGTGGAGGGAAGAGTCAGCTCTCCCCCAGACAGGAAATGGCAAGGAGATTAAAGATGCATTGGTGTCTGTTGTGGGCTTCCCCTAGGCTGTGAAAACAAATAGAACACATAATTAATATTCTTCCTGCAGCTTGTGGAAGGCCTTTAGGCAGAACATCAGTGTTCATTTTACTATCTATATTCAGGCTGCATTTTAATGCATGACATTTTGGGAAAATGGGGAACATTGCATAATCTGGGATCATCTGTAAACAAATGTCAGTCTTCTAAATGGAAGGAGAGCCTGTTGGGGGTTTTTCCGTAGTCAAGGCCAAGCTGCTCAACCAGGAGATATGGAGAAAGGAAGAGGAGGGTGATTATTGGTGGAGAGTATGAAGGTGTTGTTTTAAAGGGACACTTACTGTCCAGGCAGTAGTCTGCCTACTGTCTACCCTGTTCAGTTTCAAATCAGTTCAATAGATACCATTTGAGCACTTACTGCATGCCAAGTTCTTTGTTAGGACCAGAATACAGAGATAAACAACACAGGATTGCTGGTCAGTTTGCAGTCTAGTGGATACAGAAAAGAAGAAGGAGATTTTTCAGAGATTAATCACAGCAAAATTCTGAACCCACTGCCTGACTACCAAACTCAAGAGTTGCAAAGTTCTTTTCCACTTGCCTATGGCACTTACGACTGTCAGCCCATAGGACTCAAGAAGTTTGTGGGCAACTTTGTTGAATACGAACTATTCAACTTTGTTGAATAGTCAATAGTCAATAGAATAGTCAAGTCCTATTCTTTTGTTGACTGAAAAAAAAAAGCACAACCTAAAAATGGAGAATTATGTTTTATTCGGCAGACTTACTGAAGACTTAAGCCCAGGAGACAGCCTCTCAGATAGCGCTGAGGGACTTTTCCTAAAAGGTAAGGGAGGAGCCAGGATATATAGTCTTTGCAAAAAAAAAAAAAAACCCAGGTACTTGGAACATCAGAAGATTACTGTTGTGGACTTCCCTGGTGGTGCAGTGGTTAAGAGTCCTCCTGCCAATGCAGGGGACACGGGTTCAAGCCGTCCTGGTCCAGGAAGATCCCACATGCCGTGGAGCAACTAAGCCCGTGCGCCACAACTACTGAGCCTGCAAGCCACGACTACTGAGCCCGCGTGCCACAACTACTGAAGCCCGTGCCCCTAGAGGCCATGCTCCGCAATAAGAGAAGCCACCTCAATGAGAAGCCCGCGCACCGCAGCGAAGAGTAGCCCCGGCTCGCCGCAACTAGAAAAAGCCCGTGTGCAGCAACATAGACCCAACACAGCCAAAAATAAATAAATAGAAATAAATTTTTTAAAAAAAGATTACTGTTAATTAAAGAAAGCCAGATATTTCAAGTTAATGAATTTGGTGCTTATCTATATATGGGAAGGTGCAAGAGCCTGGACTCATTGAAATCACTCCTTTGATATGCACCTTTACTATCTAGGGCCAGAGTCCTGCTTTTCTCCATCCTGAATCCCCTCAGGGTGCACCACTGGGGGTGGCTGCAGTGGCGCATGGCTTGATGGCTGCAACATCCTTTGTTGACTGATATGGCAGGGGACATTCCTCATCCACACCTTCTTATTGTGTGTGTTTTATAAATGTAGTGGAAAAGGACAGGGTCGGACTTACCCCAGAGTCACAGTTCGTAAGCCATGGGAACCAACTTCCTGGTTCCATTTTTGTTCCTCAGTGGGTGAGGAAACTAAGACTTCGGCCCTGTTCCTGGTGTCTATAATCGCCCACCCATGCCGGCAGCTAGCACTTCTTTCTTTCTTTTCTTTCTTTTTTTCTTTTTTTTGTATGCATGGTGAAACATTATCCTGGGCTAATAGATTAACATAAAAATATAAAATAATGCACAGATTCTCCCCACTAATGTGACTAACAGGATTAAGTAGCATGTTAAATAATATAGTACTTTGCATTTAGAACCAGGAAACTAGCTTCCATGGTTTACTTTAGGGCTAGTCAAACCTTGTTGCTCTCCCTTTGCATTCGTAAGGCAAAACAATTAAAAAAAAAACAAACAAAAAAACCCAGCATCCAGAAATTTCATGAGTCCTGCCTGAGGCTGGTGGGGAAAGACTTTTTAGGTCTCTCTTTGGCTGATCAGAGGTTGCTTCAAAATTCTGCTGTGTTTAATTCTGTCATAGGAGATAGTGCCCATTTGGTTTCAGACCTGGGTAGCTAGGTGTATTAAGAATGTGTGTGTGTGTGTGTGTGTGTGTGTGTGTGTGTGTGTTTATTGGCAGTGTCCGTAAGTTAGATTTCACAGTCATCCAAGTAGGTGATGCTAGATCAGGTTCTTCATCTTATGAAAGGAATCCCTTCATAGATTCAAGTCCCTTCTAGCTCTAACATTCTGTGAGCCTGTCATTCTATATTGAGTTCCATAGTATGCTCAGCCTTTTTTTTTTCTGGGGTGGAGGGAGGGGGAGAAGGGAGTAGATTTAAAAGAAGTCTAACCCTTTACACCACTTATCATTAAGAAGTTTATCAAGATGAGAGAGATAAATATATATGAAACACCTATAAACAATGCAAGATAGTCTATAATTAAATTGGAAATTATTTAAAAGGCTTAAGAATTCCAATGGACTGGGAATCCATAGGATCTGGGAGTGATTAAGGGACATTCTAGGGAAGACATGGTCATGTAAAACTTTACCTGGGCAGAACTTGAGAGATGAAGATGTGAGCATTCCAATATAAAGTACCTGAAAAACATACATCTACATGCACTATATTTACATTTATTCATTTATTTGTGTGGTTGTCACTTATTTGTATATTTATACAAGGAGATGCAAAAGGCCTGTCATTTGTAGCACTTTCTCTTTTGCCCACTTTCGTTCATGGCAGGAATGAAACATGTGATGTTATGGCTTCGAAACACACAGACCATGTCCTGAAATATAATGAATGGCTCTGACCTGGTTAGTTATCTTCAGGTGTTGAAACAGTACCAAGCTTCTTAAATCTAGGGAAAATTCCAAGACCTTGGTGTGAGATGTTTCCTGTTGAGAATGTCTTTTGTCTCTACCACCTGTCCCAATGCATAACTTCTCCATAAGACCCCTAACCGAAGCCTTCATGGGGGTGCCAATTTGGGAAAGGCTTTCTGGAGCTCACAGCTGCTGCTCCTCACTTGAAGTACCATTCGTTTTGAACCTGTGACCCTTCCTCAGAAAAAAATCCATGTGATTTCCAGACACAACTTTGAGCTCCAATAAACTATAGTAGTGATTAAAGCATGATGACAAAGCCAATATTAACACCATCAAGTTTAAATGTGAAAGGAATAATAATATTAATAATAGCAAACCCATATAGTGCTACGTTCAAAGTGCTATGCTCTAAGATTTGCACATCTCTTAGCTCATTGCCTCTTCATCATAACCCTATGGGGCATATAGGTTCTTCTTCTTCTTCTCACTTTACAGAAGAAGAAATAGGTTATTCTTCTTCTTCTCACTTTACAGAAGAAGAAATAGGTTATTATTATTCTCACTTTACAGAAGAAGAAATCAAGGCATGGAGAGGTTAAGAAGCTTGTGCTGATCCAGATTGTGGACCTGGAATTTGAATCCAGGCAGTCTAACAAGTCTGTATTCTGCATCACTCTAGCAAAAGGAAGCTGTTTAACATAGAATATTCCTAACTTCTATTAATTCCAGTGGAGTCCTTTTCTGTCTTTAATACTGTTGTTTGTAGTCAAAGAAAAAGGTACTGACCCTGTCATTGGGGCAGGGCTCATGGCTGCTTTTCTCTCTGCGCTGGGAGCTTTGTGTTTCTTGTGCCCTCATGTGTCCCAGCCAAGGCTAAGGGTATCATTTGGGACCTCAAAGGGATACCAGGCAGATGCAGTGGTCCTAAAATCTTCTGTCTATCCACAACCAGGCAAAACCTTTCCCAACACTGCAGCAGCACTAAACTCATGCCCACAGGACCTGTTTTTACTTTTAATCAATGCCACCTATAATTAACCATCACTGTTAACATTATGGCATTTTCTCATCCAGGTTTTTGTTTGTGAATTTCACCCTGAGTGTTCTCTTACTACTGAAATTTTAATATATAAGCAGTTTGCTATACTGCTCTTTTGTTTAATACATCGCAAGCATTTTTCTCCTTGTATCATAAATTATTCATAAATATAATTAAATTTTTGACAAGTGAAAGAATTACATACCCTTGGCAACTGCTTCAAACAGTACTGAAAAATATGTCAATGCACGCAGTAGCATATATGTGAATGAATAATTTTTGTTGCTATAAATAGATCATATGATATACACAATTCTTTACCTTGCTTTCTTCTCTTACACGTGCACACACACACACAATTCTCCCCAAACACAGAGAAATATACTAATTTGTAACTAACATTTTCTTTCCATTTTCATCTCGCTTCCTTTAGTGATGTTTTTCAATACAAAAGTAATACACGCTTATCGTAACAAATGGAAATGGTACAAAGACATATAAAATAAAAGCAAACTATCTCCTTTGACCCCATCTCCAGTCCCATCCCCCTGAGCTACCCATGCTAACACCTGCTACCTACTGCCCATGCTTTTCCCGCTTTTCCCGTGCTCATTCAAGCAGATGCAAATACATATTTACATATAGATAGATTCTTTTTTGGTTTGTTTTTACTCACATATAATTAAAGTAAATGCATTAGTCTGTAAAGTCCGTAATTGGTCTCTTGGTGCCCCTACCCCCTTGACAATATATTAAGAACATTCCTAACAATTCAAGAGATACGGCTTGATTATAGTTTTCCTTTCTAATTCCTCTTTCTCTCTCTTTTTACACATGTGTGTGTTTATATATATATATATATATATAAATTTTTGTTTGTTTGTCTCGCGATTCTTATTTGCAGTTTGGCTTTGCAGGCACCTCAGACCTGCTGATGTTCCAGGAGGTTCCTAGCTCCCAATCCTATTATGGAAAAAGGTCATCACTTAACTGTATATACTTGAGAGATGCAATCGAAACAGATCCCTGTTCTTTCAGGGAAAAGAGAATGAGGGTCTCGTGGTCCAGCAGCTTCTGCACATAGAAAGCCATTGAGCATTTGTCAGGTGAATAATTGGATCCAGCTCTCCTTTCCTGAGCTTTTAAACCCACCGTCATGGAGGGAGAATATTTTGATTTCAAGATGGCCAATTAACAAAAGCCCTTTGTTCATCTGAGCTCTGAATCCATCAAGAGATCAAAACAAGGGTCAGATGAAAATATCCTCTTACTGATAAGCCAGACCCAGCCAGCTTAGAACTAGGACCAGAATGAGCCTGCATCAATTTGCCCGTCCCTCCCCAGACGCATGAGTACCCAGAGTCAGAGCGGGACAGCATCAGGCCGCCCACTCCAGGGTATGCGGTTGTTGAGAAGAAGGCACTGTGGGAGGACAGCGCTCTAAGTAGAGCTCTTCCAAGACAGGAGCTGGGGATGGGCTTTCCTTCCCCCCAACCTGACCACTTAGATGAGCCAGGCTTTCACCTTTGATGAGAAGGGAGAGAGGTGGGAAAATGAGTAGACATTTCCTCCCTCTTATGTCTGAAAGGGAGAAAGTTTGACTTTAAGTGCTCAGAGAGGAAGACTGGGTTGGAGAGAGATGCTCCCGCAGACCACGCTGGAGAGTGTCATGCCACAGGAGGTAGATTTGTACTTCAATCTGTTGTTCAACAAATAGATTTTCATCATTTTGTTCGTCCCAGAGCAGGTACTATGTATTCACACTGGGATGATGTACATTTTGAGAATACCTCTGATAGCCTTGGTGGCAGCTGTATCTACAAAAGCATGTTTCCCCCCAGAGGTTGCATTGGAAACATCCAGGTGATCTGGATGACTGATGAACACGCACGTCTTCCAGAGGGATGGGGACAGCATGATGCACATCCAGAGCCAGCAACCGCCCACGTCTGCATTTGCTCATCTGTCAAATGAGGAGGTCGATTAAATCATCTCCCCAAGGACCTAACTGTGCCAACCTTCTGTGATTCTGAAACGCTGCCTCCCTGGTAACTGCTGAGGACCACCTTGTCCATAAATAAACCGGCAGGGCTGTGTAAATGTGCTGAATTTCTAATGGCCGAGAGTATTTTTTAGTCACGATGGGAGCCCAGGATTTTACTTCTAAGCCAATGGGCAAGATTGGGACCTACCAAGACCTCCAACAGTGACATACTCCATATCTGTAAAACCCAGTTCTCTGGGAGGGTATACTGGCACAACCTTTTGAAGATACTCATGAAGAAAAACTACACATACCCTTTGATTCAGCAATTTTACATCAGGAAATTTACCTTATAGAAATGAATCAATGCAAGTGGCTAGGATATGTTTACAAAGATACTTTTTCTTCAGCATTCTTTGTTGTTGTTGTCTTGTAATATCTTTACTGGAGTATAATTGCTCTACAATGTTGTGTTAGTTTCTGCTGTACAGGAAAGTGAATCAGTCATATGTATACATATGTCCCCATATCCCCTCCCTCTTGTGTCTCCCTCCCACCCTCCCTATCCCACCCCTCTAGGTGGTCACAAAGCATTGAGCTGATCTCCCTGTGCTATGCAGCTGCTTCCCACTAGCCATCCATTTTACATTTGGTAGTGTGTATATGTCAATGCTACTCTCTCACTTCATTCCAGCTTCCCCTTCCCCCCCCCCGTGTCCTCAAGTTACAGCGTTCTTTGTAACAGCAAAAAACACACAATAACTTAAGCGTCTATTAATAAAAGATGGATTAAATAAATATGGTTCATAGACAGAAGGGAATAACCATGCAGCTATTAAAAAATATAATAAGGAAAATCTGTAAGTGCTAATGTGGAAAATTTTCCAAGACAGAGTATTGATTGAAAATAGTAAGATGCCTACACTATGTTTGTATGATGACATTTCTTGCTCTGTGTGTGTGTGTGTGTGTGTTCTTGTAAATGCTTAGAAAATAAAACACACCCCAATCTCTTCACAGTGTCTATCTTGGAGAGTCTGGACTGTCTGCATGGGGGCGAGGGCTCCTGAAAAACAGAAAAGTAAAAACTTTAATTTTTTTACTTTTATTCATTTCTATACTCTAAGTCTTTAAAAAAAAAGACAATGGCATTATAATCTGTAAAACAAAACAAAAAAAAGAATCACTATGCTGTACACCTGAAACTAACACAATATTATAAATCAACTATACTTCAATAATCAAAACAAAACAATAGGCACTTCTTATTTTTATGGCACATGCAGAGAAATTCCTTTCAACCTTCAGAGGCTTCCTGGGGAGAAGAGTTAGCCTCTGCCTCTGCCTCTTTGCTTTTACGGTTCAGAATGTAAGACAGCGTTCTACGGAGTCAATGAAAGGCAATGCACAAAATCTAAAGTGTTAAGGTGACATCACCTTGTAGAAAGGCTTCAGGGTACTATTTGGCATCACTAACAGACACAGGCTGTTCCAGAGCGCACAGGATTAAGGTGAACTCAAGGGCAAAGTCAGTCTGAGACCACATATACCCAAAAAGGCTGCTCACTGAATGAGAAAAGATCAAAAAGAGCCTATACCCCATACACAATTTTAAAATACTTGTTGATAGCATCCTGAGCACCACTGTCCTACAGCAAACTGCCTTTCCCGTGGCGCCCAACAGGTTTCACCTGCCCACCTGTTCTTTACTATTTATTCCTTTTATGGCTGTATTTGTGCCAAATTATGCACAATGATTCATGGAGAAATTAAGGGATGCCTCTTTCTGTGAATGGTTAAAAGCTGTCTGTCATCAAAGCCTTTTTTGTATTGTTAAACTTAATGTTTGTTGCCAGACTTCATGAACCTCAAGAAAAATGAGATCACGTTACTATGCGGGCCCAAATGTTGCTGGTTCTTTCCGCCTTTTTTTTTTTTTTTTTTTTGGCGTACGCGGGCCTCTCACTGTTGTGGCCTCTCCCGTTGCGGAGCACAGGCTCCGGACGCGCAGGCTCAGCGGCCATGGCTCACGGGCCCCGCCGCTCCGTGGCATGTGGGGTCTTCCCGGACCGGGGCACGGACCCGTGTCCCTTGCATCGGCAGGCGGACTCTCAACCACTGCGCCACCAGGGAAGCCCCTTTCCTCCTTTTTTGACTGCCAGACTCCAGGCGCCTTTCAAGGTCAGTCCCCTCCCTCCTGCAGAACGTCTGAGAGTTCACTGGACAGAGGTTGTCTTTAATCTAGACGATGCTCTTCGCAGTTTTGGCCTCATCGCTCTGCATTGGTCTCTTGGGGATGCCCACTGAGACGCTCTTGGGCCACCCTGGCTGGAACCACTGCCTGCTGTTCTGCAGGGGCTGCCCCCTCCAGATCCCCGGGCCACCCCAGAGGGCAGCTGATCACACCACCACTCTCCTCCAGGGTGTGCCACTCACTTGAGCAGAATGCTCACCATCAGAGCTGCCTTACCCAGACCCCTGCTCTATGCTCCTCCAGCTGCTAAGGTCCAGATTACTGACGTTTACTGCTCTCCTGCAAAACATACAGGGACACGGCTCTCCTGCCTTTGCCTTCCACAAAAGCTGTTGGTGGGGAGGGGCTGAACTGGAAAAAGATTCCAGGAAGAGTCCCTGTGTTGTTCCAGGGACCACTTCCTTCCGTCTCTTAAACCTGTTGCTGAATCAGTTTTGTCACACCTGTTGCCACCTTCCCGAGGCCAGAGTCTTCACGAGGTCCCCTCGTGCAGATTGGTTTCTATTAATTTTTTGCCAACTTGCCGGATGTGTCTGTAGTTACCTGACCCCTATACATGGACACACGTTCCGTTTTTTTCCTAGGGTGCTTCTCTCTGGATGAAACTAGCTGGAAGGGTACCAGAGGATGCCACGATAGGGAATATCACCCAGCTCTGGGTTCCATAGGTATCTGAATCTCTGCTCTGGTAAACTGAGCTCCACCATTACACTAGTGAATCACTGGGAAGACCCTACAATGGGAACATGAAATACCATTGAGTTAGACAAGTGAGAAAAAAAAAAGAGCAATAATGAAAGGGAAGAAATAGAGCTGAAGAAGAAACAGCAGGTAAACTGCCAAGAGAATGGGGACGAATTTCAAGGCAAGTAGGTCAAGGGATTGTATTGTTTCAGTTTTCAACTAGAGGCCGACGGAGTGTCTCTGAGGGATTCCACAGAGAGGTTTTGCAGAGTAAATCTTGGATATTTGGGAAAATACTGGACCTCTGAAAATTTCCACATAGACAGATACTATTCTAACATACTTTCATGTTAGGAGCTGGGATCTCAAGAAAAATAATAAGACGCCAGTGAAGTATGTAAGTTGGATACTTAATGAGGCTCAGTCGTTAGCTGAGTGACCTAAATTTATAGTTGACTCAAAGCATGTGGATTCAAACTGGTACCCGCCCCCCCCCCCAGTTACGAATGAGTATGTCATGGGCTGCGGGATCACGTGTCAATAGCTGAAAGCCAAGCACAAGTGCCAGAGTGCTAAGGGCCTACGGTATTATGCAAGTTGGGCCATGACTAAGATCTCCCTCAGCTCATTGTTTTCCATCAAAGTTCACTGACCTATGATTTACCCACAAAGGTTAGTTCTTCAGTTCACATCCAGCACCACTGCTTGTCAGCCTGGGAACCTTCTAGAGGAACCTGTTTCCTTAAACCTGTTCTCAGCCTTCTCCTGGGCTTCAGCCAGGCCTTAATGACCAGGGGCTGGTTCTGTGTTTTTCTAGGTATGTAGAGCCTCTTCCTTGTTTCTTCTTCCTGATTCTTTTTTTTCTTTTAAATAGGGGACAGGAGAAGGGAGATTAGGGAAGAAAGTCTGGCAAATGAGATTCAAGGCAGTAAGTTGTAGCACTCAGTGGAAAAATCTGGCTATAAGCCTAGAAACTTAAAATGATGTTTTTAGGTTCAAAATATAATTTTAAAGATGCTTCCATCTTATAGAAGGTCAGCTCCGTGCATAAGAGATAGAAATGAAGAACCAGGCCAAGGAGGGGGTACATGGAAGGGTCTCTAGGAGGTGTAAATCCTGGCTTAGCTGCTGTCAGCAGCTCTGGGTTTCCCTGTCAGCTCTGTGTCTGAGCTGACGTGATCTCGGGAACATCACTTCATTTCTTTCCACACCTCAGTATCCTCAGTGTAAAAAGGGAGTTAGACCACATGTTCTAGAAGGCTCCTTTCAGCTCTAAGAGATATGAGTCTACAGTCTGATTACCCTTTCCACCCAGGGGTCGACTAAAGAATGATGGATTTAAGACAAACTTAGTGGTTCTTAGAGGTGAATCAATGGCATCAAATTTAATAATGGATAATTAATTGATCTAAATTAAATCAGCTATTTGTCTTCTGTTACAAGACAACGTACACTAAAGTTTTGGTTTTAGCATGAATAAGAATGTAAAAAATCTTGTAATCCACTTTTCAAAGTGCTTTTGCTTGTATAACTTCTAAAGCTAGTCTCATTACAAAGAGGCAGTTTAAAACGTGTGGCCAAGAGGCTGAACTCAATCATGAATTTTTGTGGCATTCTTCCTTGGCTTGGCCACAGAGAGGTCCAAGAGTTGTTATTTCTGGCTTCATAAATTCTCTCCGGGCAGCAGGCAACCACTTGGAGTGTCCCTGGTCATCTTGGTCCTATTGTCCTGCTCTGTGCAGTGAGAGATGGACCCTAGTGACTTCCTTCTCCAAGTTACAGACCTGCCCCATTGCTTCTAAATTCTAGATTAAAGCATTAACCCTTAGCAGCACCTGGAAGTCATCACAATGCACTGGCCTTCGGCCCCTTCTTCAGAGGAGCTATTTTTCATGGAGGATATATTTTAGGAAACTTCGCTTCTATTTTGTGGAATTATTAGCAATGATTTTCATCACATACTGAATCCCCTTCTCTATCACCGGCTTTTTGGCCATTGGCCTCTGTATGCTTGTTTATGAGAGGTTTCTAATGGGCTGTACAGGCTGTACATTGTGTAGGTAGTTTGCCCAGGAAGGGGCCTCTGCAGCTGATTCTAGGCCCTTCTCTAGTATGTGGGGCAGACCAAGCCACCTCCTCGGGTGCTCTGATGGTGAAGGACCGTCTCATACGCTGCCTGAGACAGTGGCTTTCTTTCTTGTGACAACAACATTTCTATTCCACTGAGTCTGATTACAGGAAGAAACTTGAGAATAACCAAGAGCTATTTGCTTTTACTCTTCTTATAAAGCAGTTGCAGGGACTAAGTGCATTAATTTAGAAAAATTACATAGAATGAAACTTGGTAAATACTCACATTATTATTATTATTATTATCATACACTATCCAGCACTTTGCTAGTTGCAAGGTGACTGATTCTAAGGAGAGGACCTAGATATCTTCTGGTCCTAACCCTCACTTTGCAAGTGGGTAAACTGGGATTCAGAGAGGAGACAAGACTTGCCTGAGGTCACAGAATTTACTAGTAACATAAATGGGATTAGAATCCAGGTGAAAAATATTAATTTAGAAATTGTATATCTTTGAAGCCAGCTAGTGCATCCCAGAAGTTTTTGAGACAATAAAGTGGCAGGAAAATCCTGGATTCCCCAGAGAAGTTTTGGAGAGGTTCTTCTCATAGTTTCTTATTCCATTGACCCTTAAGATCCCCTCCACGGGACCCCAGGGAGCCCTCACATATTCCGGCTCTGGTTCCTTCAGAGTGGCTGCACCAGAGCTGTGTCTTGGCTTTATGCACAGCTGGGAACACTTGTTGCTCTTGGGAGAGATGGAAGTCTGCCATGTTTATTGGAAGGTGGATTCCTTACACGGTAGAATGGAAATCGGGAAAGTTTTTTTTTCTAATTTTCATGAATTCTGCCTCTTTAAGTGACATTGTTTCATAGAAGGCATTTGTATTTAGTTTACTAGGGTTGTGTTACGAAGTACCACAGACTAAGTACTTAAGCAACAAAAATGTATTGCCTCATAGTTATGGAAGCTAGAAGTCCAAGATCAAAGTGTCAGCAGGGCTGGTTCCTTCTAAGGACTGGGTGAGAACACTTGTTCCATGCCTCTCCTCTAGTTTCTGGTGGTTTGCTGGCAATCTTTTGTGCTCCTTGGCTATTCTCCCTATGTGCCTATCTGTCTGCAAATTTCCTCTTTTTATAAGGACACTAGTCATTTTAGATTAAGGCCAACTCTAATGGCCTCATTTTAACTTGATACTTCTTTAAAGACCCTAGCTCCAAAATAAGGTCACATTCTGAAGTACCGGGAATTAGGACTTCAACATATGAATTTTGGGCTGTGGGGCACAATTCAACCCATAACAGCATTGAATACTTTAGACAAGTAGGGATGGCATCTGTCTCATTCACCACGGAAGGCCCCCATGTCTAGCACAAGGCATGGCACGTATTGGGCCCCCATAAATTAGCTGACGTAATGAACCCACTTAGTAATCCTCATCTAATTATAATGGGGGTTTTTAGATTGGCTGTTTATAAGGTGTTAATTTTCCCTCAAAGATGCTGATTATCTTTGGTGATGTGGGAATTGGAAGACTGTATTGTCAGTAATTCCCAATCCTGAGTGTAGCCAATTTAACGTCAGAGTCTTCTCGCCTGAGCATATTCAACTGCTCTAATACCAGGTATAAAACTGACTGACATTGACTTTTGTCTCTCCTGTCTGGAGCCTGGTGGAGGGTACGTGAAGCAATGAGTTGATCTGAAAGCAGTGGCAGTAGGGAGAGGAAAAGAGAGTAACAGAGTTGGCAGCCCTCTGTTCCTGTCTTGGAAATCCCATTTTGACTTCTGATAATGCCAGGAGAGGTTCACATATGAGCATCTGTGTGGCACTGGCCATGGGAACACTGCCCAGGCTGACAAGGAAGTTCTCACAAATGTCTTTGTGACTGGGGGAAAGTCAGTTCTTAGATATCTGTGTCCCATCTGTAGGAATAGTAACTCGTGACAAATTAAACCTGGACTCAGAGGCCCAAGTAGGAAATCCTGTGTCAGACTTTTAGATTTCCCATTAGAATTGTTCTTGCACATAAACAACAGATGGAAGAGATTAATGAGACATTATATTCAAGTAGAATGAATTGGTCTGCCGTGTGGATGTAGTGCTTTCATTTGGCACAGGGTAAGATCAGTGCTAATGGAAAGTTGTAGTTGTGCTTCCGGGATTTCTGGGCATTTGTGACACAACCTACTAGCATCAGTATAAGAGGACCCAAGTCAGAGAGCAGACTTTTAAATGCCTGAATGCTTTCCATAAAATATGGGAGCGTCCAAATCATGCCCCTGGAATTGTTTCAAAAATGGATGATGATAATAATAGCAAAAGAGCACATGACACAGGATCTAGTCACTTGTTTATTTTTGTGTGTGTTCGCTCTGTTGTATTTCAGAGTGGGTGAGTTGGCCTGTGACTGTGTGCCTGCATGTCAATCTGGGCAAAAACTGGAGAACAGATTTGGGGGCCCTCGGTTCTTCTGTTTGATTGGAAATTAGCTTCCTCCTTGGACTCTAATTCGCAATGTTTAATGGAATAGAAATGATTGGGCGCGTGTGGTTGACTGTTCACGTTAGAAAGCCATACTTAGTGTCACATATGAGTTCTTTGTCCATTTATTGGTTAGTTCCAGTCCATGTAAATAGATCACTGTATCTAAGCACTTAGACACAGAACTCAAGGGCTCAGACCAAGACCAAGACTCCGATGCTCTGAAAGATCATGGGTAACCCTGAGTCAGCTAATGGGCTGCTGTACCTTCCAGCCCCCAGAAGTCAGCCCAAGGTCAGCCCCACCAGGGGATCTGGTTCAGGACTCAGGGGGCAGTGAGGGGATATGCGTCTTTCTGGCAAGTCCTGGAAGTGTTGGCTCTGTGCATCTTTAGGGCAGAGGAAGTGCAGTTGTTTTTTTCATAACGAATCCGTATCACCAGAGCTGCTCTGCAATGAGAGTGAGGCTGAGAACCGGACAGCATTTGTCTCTTGCCTGGACTTACAACCTTTGTGGAGCACAAGGTGCTCACTAGAAGGCTGCCACTTTCCACGATGACATTCCATGAGTTGCTGGCATGCCCCACCGCTTGTAAAACTTCAGAAAGTCTTTGACTCCAGCCTAAATACCCCAGGTGCCTCCCCATTTCTTTTCTGACCAGTTTGTGTCTGCTAACAGGTCCTGGTCCCTACTTATTAGTCAGACACCTGTTTATCCATGGCCTAAGTACACATGCAGTATTTCAGATGGAAATACTGACATAAGTGTGAAGAGGGGGGTGGACCTGATTGCTAGGGTTTCTGTCAGTTAGTTAGTTGTTAGTTTTAAGCAGTACAAATATCTTTACCCAGACTGTGTCTTGTCTTCTAACTATGTGTGTCTTTTGGTGAACAAAAAGATTTATATTTTAATGTAATAAAATGTACTTTAATGGTTTGCTCTCTTTTAGTGTGTCTCTTTTTAAGGAAATCTTCCTACTTCTCACAAGAGGTCATAAATAGACTATGCTATATTTTCTTCGTTACGTTTTACAGCCCCTCCAACCTTAATTTAGGTTTCTAATTGACTAGGAATTGATATTTTGTGTGGTGTGATATAGAGATTTTAATTTTATTGTATTTTTCATAAAGATCACCAGTTGCCCCAGAATATTTTTTGCAGAACACTACTCTCTCCTACTGGTCCAGTTCCACCTGTGTAGGCAAGGGTAGGGGACAGTGTTAGTGGAGCCCAAGTGAGACCTGGGGCTGAGGAAAAGGGGCCACCCCACAAGAATTATAGTCATGGACAGATGTAGCCCCTGACAGAAGAATGACAAAGTGAGAGGGGGTAGGGTAATAAATATCTCCACCTCTCTCTTCTGCCTTCCATTCTTTTGCTGTTACTTCCCATTGGTCAAACCCAAAGCAAGCCATAGGCGACGGTGCCCTGGTGATGCAGTGTGTAGGGGTCGACCTACCCAGGGCTCAGAGCAGCACATTGAAGGCCAGAGGAGGGCTCTGTGTGCGGTACAAATGGAGACCAGTTCTCCACGGTGTGCATCTACCTCATTTACCAGTCCTTCTCCCAGAGATGCATAACTCTGTTTCATTATAGTTTTGCAACCTATATAGGTATCCCAATTTAGCATTTTTGAAAGTAGGTTGTCCAAAACTGGGTAGCCAGTCCAAAGCAAGCTGGGCAAAGAAAGGGCAGTAGTTCCCCTGCCAGAAAGGATATGCTGAATCGAGTCTTCACGTCGTGCTGTGGCTTCAGATTTCTGGAGAATTTATAAGAGCCCCTTTTGAAGAAATTGGTCCTCTGAAATCTGTACATATTTAAAAGTAGGAGATTTAAAAGCTGTTTGGAAGAATTGAGAGAGCGTTGAGGCTGGCCAAGATGTATCTTCACGGTAGAGTGATCTAGGTGGACTGTTGGAGAAACCCCTGAATCAGTCTCTTCAGATTTTTCCTCTTGGGCTATCAGATTCCCAGAAGAGAAGTTTTACAAGTTTTTAACTTAACCAAGTGGAGGCAGAGGGCTGGGATCTCAGTATTCGGCATTCAGTTACATGTGACAATCTCCCTCTTTTGGGCAGGATACTATTTTAATCCATTCATGCTGCTCTGACAAAAATACCATGAACTGGGTGGTTTATAAACAATGTTTATTTCTCACAGTTCTGCAGGCTGGGAAGTCCAAGATCAAGAAACAAAAAGATTTAGTGTCTGGTGAGAGCCCGCTTCCCCGTTGAAGGCCATCTTCTCCCTGTGTCCTCACGTGGTGGAAGGGGCATGGGAGCTCTCTGGGGTGATTTTATAAGGGCCCTAATCCCATTCATGAGGGCTCTACCCTCATGACCTCACCACCTCCCAAAGCCCCCACCTTCTAATACCATTGCCTTGGGGGTTAGGTTTCAACATACGAATTTCGGGAGGACACAAATATTAGGATTGTAGCAGATGCCCGTACCTTCAGCTGTGTCTTTGTGGTGCCCAGTCCAGAAGATTTTCGGTCATCTTCCAGGTTGTTACACACAGTGTAACACACAGCAGGACTCCAAGGATGAACTGTTTCCCAAACAGCTTTCACCAGATCCTCCTTAATATCTCCTTTCTTCCCAATTCCAGAGTTACACAGTGGTGCCAGTAACCGAGCCTGTGAAGCTGCTGCTCTGAAAGCCGGGTTTGTTCACAGCTCTGCCCACTGCCATCTGAGGATTTGGCTGTGGCAGGTCTGTTGTGTCAGTTATCATTCATCGTCTGTGCACCAGTTTCCAAGTTTTATTGCTGTTGTCTCCTCTTCTGTCCTCAGTGTGCTGTGACTTCCTATCCTGTTAAGTAATCTCTTTACTGCACTTTTAGTGGAGCCTCTGGAGGGAGAGAAATTACATGCATGTGTTCAAACATCCTAACCCAGAATCCTTCCATTTTCTATAAACTCATTAGCCTTGTGCGGTGAATGGTTTATTCATTCATTCTCAACCTTTCTTGTTTTGTAATAGATGCATTCAAAGCGATCAATTTCCCACTAAATATTCTTCCCACAGATTTTGATAGTACTTCCACTGTTGTTGGGTTCCAAAGATATTGTCATTTCCACTGTGATTTCTGCTTAAGTTCACAAGTTACTTAGGAATGGATTTTAAAATTTCCAAACATATTGTAAAACTATCTTTTTTCACTGCTGATTTCTAATCAACATGTGGTCAGAGAAGATGGGCTGTATGTATGACATGGATCTTTGAAATGTGTTGAGATTTCTTCTGTCTCCTGTGGTCATGGTTGGTTTTTTTGTATACTCCATGTGTGCTTGAAAAGATTGTAGCGTCTCCATTTGGTGATGAAAGATTCTATGTATACCTGTTAGATGAGACTTGATCTGATTACATAATTAGCATAATAATTTTATTATTCTAATCTTCCATGTTCTTATTAATTTTTTATTGGCACAATCAGCTTCTTCCCTGTGATTATTTTAGTTTTTGCTTTGTATATTTGAGACTATGTGGTTAGCTATATACATATTCATGATTGGTGGATAGTTTTTCCCTTAAATTTTATATAATGTCATTCTTTGTCCCTATTAATGCTTCGCTTTACTTTTTTTTTTTTTGCTTTACTTTTTATTTTGTTTATGGTTTATTCCCCAGCATTCTTGTACTTTTTATTTACTTTTTCATAACATATATTTTTCATCCATTTGTTTCCAACTCTCTCTCTCGCTCCCCATGAATGTGTATATTTTAAGTGTGTCTCTTAGAAGAAGTGTAGAGCTGCATTTTAAATTAAATTTTATTTAATCTTTCAACTATGTAATCCCACATATATCGCCAAATTCTAAGTATACTAAAGGTATAATATCTCTTATATCTGGAATCTAGAAAAATGGTACAGATTAACTTATTTGCAAAGCAGAAATAGAGATACAGATGTAGAAAACAAACTTATGGTTACCAAGCAGGGAAGGGAGGATGGGATGAATTGGGAGATTGGGATTGACATATACACACTACTATATATAAAAATAGATAACTGACGAGAACCTGCTGTAGAGCACAGGGAACTCTGCTCAATACTCTGTGGTGACCTAAATGGGAAGGGAATCTAAAAAAGAGGGGATAGATGTATATGTAGAGCTGATTCAATTTGCTGGACAGCAGAAACTAACACAACATTGTAAAGCAACTATACTCCAATAAAAATTATTTTAAAAAATTAACATACTAAAGAGTAACTGAAGATTCTCCCTCTCATCTTCTTTTCCCATCTTCCCAGTCTTTCTCTTTAAAAGCAATTGATATCGTTAGTTTCCTGCTGGAGATAGCCATCGTGGGTATAAGTAAATATGATTTGTATACTTATTTCTTTTATGGTAGCATTGTACACACTGTCTGTACCTTGCTTTTTCATCTTTTAGCGATTTATTCTTAACTGTACATAAAGAACTTCCTCATTTTTTTGAGCGACTACGTATCAGTTCACTTTATGAATGTATGCTAATCTATTAACTTATCTCCCATCAGTGGATTTTTAGGTAGTTTCCAATCTTTTATTTTTACAAACAATGTTGCAATGAATAATCTTTGTGCAAACATTATTTAAACATGTACAAATATATCTGTGGGAGAAATTTCTAGAAGTGGAACTTCTGGGACAAAGGGTGTATGCTTTTGTAATTCTGATGGACACATAGATGTTGCCCAATTATACTCCAGAGAGTTTTGCCAGTTTACACTCTTACTGGCAAAGAATGTTCTAGTTCATTCTAATTCCCACCTGCTGGTTTTCCCACTTTCTCACATTATCAGCCAAGGACCAGTCAGGAAAAAGAGTTATCGTTCAGGATTTTCAACAGAAGAAATCTTAAAAGGGGGACTAGGTATGCGGGTGGTGGAAGAACTGAAGTCAAACATGGGCTAGGGAGGCAGCTCAGGGAAGAGTCATTGCAGGAAGCTGCTACCACCCATGGGCCGAAGAGCTGACAGGGCTGCTGGACCCCAGGAGGCAGGACCATTGGATGAAGCTGGAACTGCCTGCCTGGCAGGAGCTGGGGGAATGGAAAGAAAGGCTGTCAGAAGAGAGCTGAAGGAGAAGTACCTGCTGAAAGAGATGCCCCCAGAGACAGAGAACGAAGGGCAGAAATACCCTGGCTTCTCCCTCTCCTCTGCCTTCCTGTTTTTCTGCCAATGCCTCCCATTTCTGAAAACGACCTGAATTCAGCAAGAGAATTTGGTACATTTTCCTATGAATACAGACCAGAGCAAAGAAAGATGAGGAATGTACAGATCTGAGAGCCAAACAGGCAAATGAATGACACAGTCCAATCTTTCTGCTGTTCAGCTCCATTCCCACAGCCTACTCCATACTTAACTACCACTGTCTACCGGGTCCCGCAGGATATGGCCCCCGGCTGCTCTTCAACCTCATTTCCTGCCACTGTCCCCATATTTTCTCTGCTGTCCCCTTGCTGTTGCTCAAGCAGGCCCAGCCCTCCGCCTAACCCCCCCCCACCATTCATCTCTGTTCAGCACATCTGAGGGGCCTCCAGCCAGGACCGTGCTCCCATCTGCAGTTATTTGGGTGGGAGCTCCCTCCTGCCCTGGGACTGTGGCTCAGGTCCAGTGTCCCAGGCAGTGGGCAGCTAATTCAGTTCCTGATCTTGGGGCTGAGTCTTAATCCTCTCCATGTCCTAGAGCCACCATTTTCCATAAAGGCACAGCCCCAGGCAGTGGGCTGCCGTTGTTTGTTTCAGTTGCCTCATATGGGTGGCATCAAGCAGTAAGCCTGGCTCCACCTCTGCCCCAGCAGGAGGAACACATTTAATCCTTGTTATGCGAGGCAGCTACCTCTTAGCCACCACTGCCCGAATCAGACCCCGGAAGCCAGCAGGCTCAAGGCTCCCATTCTACCCATTGCTTTGGTTTCCATCTGCTTCTGGTCCTTGGAGATGTTTAGCTTGTTTTGAGACCAGTTGTGTTTTACTAGGTTTCTCTTTGGATAATTTATCTTTCTTTTTTTGTGTTTGGAGCAGAGGGACTGTGATGAACCACGAACTTTTGGCACCATCTTGATCAGACCACGCACTTAAATTGGCTCAGTTAAAACATGCAGGAGTCAATTTCACACAGGCTGCTGCTAAAATAATACATGAACCAGCCTGCGCTTTTGTGGCGGTTTTGGGTGCAATGCTGGACCTCTTCTTTTTTTTAATTTTTAATATATTTTATTTTATTTTTGGCTGCGTTGGGTCTTCATAGCTCTGTGCCGGCTTTCATTAGATGCGGTGAACAGGGGCTCTTTGTTGTGGTGCGCGGGCTTCTCATTGCGGTGGCTTCTATTGTTGCAGAGCGTGGCCTCTAAGTGTGCAGGCTTCGGTAGTTGCAGCATGCAGGCTCAGTAGTCGTGGCTTGTGGGCTCTAGAGCACAGGCTCAGTAGTTGTGGCGCACGGGCTTAGTTGCTCCGCAGCACGTGGGATCTTCCCAGACCAGGGCTTGAATCTGTGTCCCCTGCATTGGCAGGCGGGTTCTTAACCACTGCACCACCAGGGAAGTCCCATGCTGAACTTTATTTATTTATTAAAATCTTTATTGGAGTTTTACAAAAAGTTGCGTTAGTTTCTGTTGTATAACAAAGTGAATCAGCTATAAATACACATATATCCCCATATTCCCTCCCTCTTGTGTCTCCCTCCCACCCTCCCTATCCCACCCCTCTAGGTGATCACAAAGAACCTAGCTCATCTCCCTGTGCTATGTGGCTGCTTCCCACTAGCTATCTATTTTACATTTGGTAGTGTATATATGTCCATGCCACTCTCTCACTTCATCCCAACTTACCCTTCTCCCTCCCTGTGTCCTCAAGTCCATTCTCTATGTCTTTGTCTTTATTCCTGTCCTGTCCCTAGGTTCTTCAGAACCATTTTTTTAGATTCCATATATATGGGTTAGCATACAGTATTTGTTTTTCTCTTTCTGACTTACTTCACTCTGTATGACAGACTCTAGGTCCATCCACGTCACTACAGATAACTCAATTTTGTTTCCTTTTATGGCTGAGTAATATTCCATTGTATATATGTGTCACATCTTCTTTATCCATTCATCTGTTGATGGACACTTAGGTTGCTTTCATGTCCTGGCTGTTGTAAATAGTGCTGCAATGAACATTGGGGTACCTGACTCTTTTTGAATTATGGTTTTCTCAGGGTATATGCCCAGCAGTGGGATTGCTGGGTCATATGGTAGTTCTATTTTTAGTTTTTTAAGGAACCTCCCTACTGTTCTGCATAGTGACTGTATCAATTTACATTCCCACCAATAGTGCAAGAGTGTTCCCTTTTCTCCACATCCTCTCCAGCATTTATTGTTTGTAGATTTTTTGATGATGGCCATTCTGACTGGTGTGAGGTGATACCTCATTGTAGTTTTGATTTGCATTTCTCTAATAATTAGTGATGTTGAGCATCCTTTCGTGTGTTACTTGGCAATCTGTATATCTTCTTTGAAGAAATGTTGATTTAGGTCTTCTGCCCTTTTTTGGATTGGGTTGTTTGGTTTTTTTTTTTTTTTGATATTGAGCTGTATGAACTGCTTATATATTTTGGAGATTAATCCTTTGTCAGTTGCTTCGTTTGCAAATATTTTTTTCCGATTCTGAGGGTTGTCTTTTCGTCTTGTTTATGGTTTCCTTTGCTGTGCAAAAGCTTTTAAGTTTCATTAGGTCCCATTTGTTTATCTTTGTTTTTATTTCCATTTCTCTAGGAGATGGGTCAAAAAGGAATTTGCTGTGATTTATGTCATAGAGTTTTCAGCCTATGTCTTCCTCTAAGAGTTTTAGAGTGTCTGGCCTTACATTTAGGTCTTTAATTCATTTTGAGTTTATTTTTGTGTATGGTGTTAGGAAGTGTTGTAATTTCATTCTTTTCCATGTAGCTGTCCAGTTTTCCCAGCACCACTTTTTGAAGAAGCCGTTTTTTCTCCATTGTATATTCCTGCCTCCTTTATCAAAGATAAGGTGACCATATGTGCATGGGTTTATCTCTGGGCTTTCTATCCTGTTCCATTGATCTATATTTCTGTGTTTGTGCCAGTACCATACTGTCTTGATTACTGTAGCTTTGTAGTATAGTCTGAAGTCAGGGAGTCTGATTCCTCCAGCTCTGTTTTTTTCTCTCAAGACTGGAAAGGGTGGAGCACCCTCTTGTCAGTGGGAGGGTGCAGTGCCTCAGGGGCTTGTCAGAGAAACCACTGAGAGACCTGACACGAGCTCAGTCATCTGAAATGCTCTACCTCCCCATGCTGGACTTTAGAACAATTCCTTCTAGCAGCAGCCCAGCTGGAGGAGATGCAGGTTGGGGCAAACTCATGGTCCCCAACCCCAGCAGGGCCTTCTGCAGGGCTGCACGTGAGCCTGGCTGGCTTCCTTTCTTGTTTGGTTCAGCTCCTGATCTGACCCCTTCAGTGCAGTGATTATTAATAGCACTACTGTCACTGTTATTATCATTATGATCAAGGCCATCAGGTTAATCTCCTGCAACAGCTCTCACTCTTTTAACCGGACTCATCCTTTCTTCTTAATTTTCGTCTCAAGAGATTCACTGCCCCTCTTTTTTGTCTAAGGCTCATTTCTTAAATTGCTCTACTTCTTACCCCTGGTGACCAACTCAGGTTTCCTGTGTCATCAATTTCCCCTTCATCTAGATATGAAAACTGTGAGATCTGTATTTTACAGCTGGCTCTTTTATGTCAGCCTATCACAACATGGTTAAGTGTGTCTCCTCTTCAAAACAGTAAATAAACAAAAAGTGTCACCTGACCTGGCATCCCTTCTAGCTACTATGGACCTATAGCCATCTGTCACAGAAGCATCCCCGTGGGGATGTCCTGCTCACTGCCCCCACGCCTCACCTCCTTTCCTTCTTCAACCACTGCAATCAGGCCTCCACTCCCATTGCTCCACTGAAACCAGGCGATGAATGTCATTCATGAGTTTTGATTTTGCCAAATCCGTTTTATTGCTTGGTTTTTCTGCAACATTTGTTTGTAACCCAATGATTCTTCGGTTTCCATGGCCTTCTCTCCCCTTGTTCCATTTTTGCCTCCTTTATGGCTGGAGTGTCTTCACCTTCCCCTGGCTCCAGCCTTGATCTTTTCTCATTCTGCATCCTCCCTCTGGCTTTCTCATATGCTCAATATGTCTCCTTTTGTATCTGCCTGCAGATGACACCTGTACTGGATTGAATGGTATTCCCCCAAATTCATGCCTACCCAGGACCTCAGAATGAGACTTGACTTGGAAGTAAGGTCTTGGAAGGTGTCATTAGTTGAGATGAGGTCATACTGAATGGGGGTGAGAGAATAAAGTTTTGCTGTATAAAGCCACCCAGTTGGTGGTACTTTGTTACAGCAGCCATGGGAAACTAATATACTGGTTCTCTCCAGACTTCGGGTAGACTTCCCTGGGGTCAGGAGCTGGACACAGGCAGGGCAAACCAGTGCTCCCTTATATAGCCTCTTCACCCACTTTGCTGTCTCTAGACATTTCCAGATTTAGACCAAAGATCTTCCATTTGACCAAGACAATACCTCTGTGCAGAAGAGAAAGACAGGTCTTGAATCTTCAATTACCACTTTACTGCTGTGTGTCCCCAGGAAAGAGCTCCTTTTCTTGGCTCAATTTCTCCATCTGTTCAGTGAGAGATGTTACTTTCCACCTTCCCGGGTTTTAAGATTCAGTGAACTGATGGGAAAAGTTTTTAGCATAGAGTCAAGCCCATAAGTGTTCCTTTCTTTAGAAGATAGAAACAAACAAGAAATGGTCGGACTTCTGCTTTTCTTTGCTATTCATTAACTTGACACCATCAGCCTCAAGCTTCAGTTGGTTCTTGTCACTCAGGCAATTCTAGAAAAACCCTTTCCGAATCTGGTGCCCTTAAGCGAGTCCTCTCTCTGGGCTAAAACTCCAAGGCATTCTCCTGGTCCATGACTTTAAGGTTTATTCTAGGTCAAGTGCCCTGTCTTCGTCATTTCCTCCCTCTCCATCTCCCAGCAATTACTACACTTTCTTAAGAATTCTGAGGTTGTCAGAGAGCCTTCTATTTTTGTAGCAACACTATTTAGATGCTTGCTAGTCCCCTTCCAGCTTTCCACACCTGGCGATTTACTATCTTTAAAGCTTCCTAGGTAAGCTCTTTATTCTCCCAGAGCTGAAA
Source organism: Delphinapterus leucas (assembly GCF_059928025.1). NCBI lineage: Eukaryota > Metazoa > Chordata > Mammalia > Artiodactyla > Monodontidae > Delphinapterus > Delphinapterus leucas. The sequence goes on from NC_143149.1 coordinate 22,657,056, forward strand.
GACAGCAGCCACAACAAAGACAATGACAATGACACTTGTGTAGCATGTCCCATTTGCCAGCACTTTTCTAACAGCTCTACATATATGAACTCACTTAACAGTTAATCTTTTGTACTTCTTGTCTTCTTTCATGTTAAGCATTTTTTAGTGTACCATTTTAGTTCTTTTGTTAATTTTGTAGGCATTTTTAAAAGGTTATTTTCTCATTGGTTGCTCTAGGGATTACAGTATCCATCTTAACTCAGGACAATCTACTTCAGGCTATTACTGCCTTAATTTTGGTAAAATAGAGTAATTTTGATCCAGTATCTCCCCTCCCCACCTTGTGCTACTATTGTCACATATTGTACATTTACATATAAATCCATCAGTATAGTGTTATAGTTATCGCTCTATGCAATCTTATTTTTTAAATAAAAACTTAAGAGAATGTTAAAAATATTTTAATATTCTTTATATTTACCCACATATTTACTATTTCTGGTGTTCTTCATTCCTTCTTGTGGATTCATATTACTATTTGGTGTCATTTTATTTTAGCTTGAAGGACAGCTAGCAAAAAATTCTCTGTTTTTTTTTAACTGGGAACATTTTTATTTTGCCTTCATTTTTCTGAAGGATAGTCATGCTGGATATAAAATTCTGGGTTGACAGTTTTTTGTTCCAGCATTTTAAATATGTTGCCCTACTACCTTCTGGCCTCCCTGGTTTGTGATGAGAAGTCAGCCATTAATTGCACTGTTGTTCCCTTTGTGCATGATGAATCATTTTATTCTTGCTTCTTTTATGATTTTCTCTTTCATTTTCAGCAGTTTGACTATGATGTATATGGGTGTGGATCTCATGTTCAACCTACTTGGGATTCATTGAGCTCTTTGGATCTGTAGATTAATTTTTAAAAATCAAATTTAGTATATTTTCAGCCATTATTATTATTTTATATTTTATTTATTTATTTATTTATGGCTGTGTTGGGTCTTCATTTCTGTGCGTGGGCTTTCTCTAGTTGTGGCGAGTGGGGGCCACTCTTCATCGCGGTGCGCGGGCCTCTCACTATCGCGGCCTCTCTTGTTGCAGAGCACAAGCTCCAGACGCGCAAGCCCAGTAGTTGTGGCTCACGGGCTTAGCCGCTCCGCGGCATGTGGGATCTTCCCGGACCAGGGCTCGAACCCGTGTCCCCTGCATTGGCAGGCAGATTCTCAACCACTGCGCCACCAGGGAAGCCCCCCGCCATTATTTTCTTAAATATTCTTTTTGCCTTTTTCTTCTTTTGGAACTCTCATTACATGTACGTTGGTTTGCTTGATATTTTCCCTCAGGTCTCTGAGACTATTTTTCTTTAATTTTTTTTCCTCTCTGTTCTTCAGATTGGAAAATTTCTACTATCTAATCTGTCTTTGAGTTGACTGATTTTTTCTTCTGAAGTTCAAACCTGCATTTGAGTCCTAACCTTATTTACAGATGGAAAAACCGTGTACAAAAGAGGTTAAGTAATTGCCTAAGGCAAACCATTACCTAAAGGGCAAAATAACAAACATTTTAGGCTTGCAGTTCATATGGTCTCTGTCACAACTACTCAGCTCAGCCACGGTAGCTCAAAAACCATATAGACTATGTAAACCAGTGGTTGCAACTGTGTTCCAATAAAACCTTATTTACAAAAACAGGTGACTGGCCTGTAGGCTGTAGTTTGCTGATCTCTGGCCTAAGTTTTGCAAATAGCAACTGGCATAGCTGGGATCCAGATCTATGTTTTCTTTCTTCAAAGTCTGTGCTCTTTCCAATATCTCACATTGCCTCCCACTAATGGACTGTTCTAGTCTTTTTAGTGATGAGATCATCCTAGAAGAAGCACAAATACTTGACAGAGTACCCCATCTATTTCTCATCACTCACTTCATTCTAGCGTTTTGAATGCCTATTGTAAGAGATTCTTTTTTCCCCTCTTTTTTCACTCTTCTTTCTTTCCTCCCATCCTTTTATTTCTTCTTCCACCCTTCTTTTCTTCCTTCCTGCCACTCTCTTTTTTTACTTCTTTCCTTCCTTCCTTCCTTCTCTCCCTCTTTCTTTCTTCCTACCTTCCTTTTTCCTTCCTTCCTTCCTTCCTCCCTTCCTCTCTCTCTCTTTCTTTCTTTCATTATTCATGGTTGTAGATTGACTATACTGACTTTTTTCTAATTCAGTTTTATTCTCCACTGAACTGTTTTCATTTTGCCAATGACAATTGCTGATAACATACTCTGTTACAATACTCACACAGAAAAATAGTAACTAGGAAAGAAAATAGGGATATAAATGGTGTTGCTGGCAGGGTTACCACCCATAAGTTATAAATAGAAGTAATCTATTTTCCTTTGCGATGTTTGATCTTTAAAAAAATTGCCTCAAGAAAACTCTCCTGGGGGACAGGAAGCAGGGAAGTGTGCAGATTTCAATTTCTTCTTCATTTTCCATGGATGATTTCTTTCTAGAACTGTTTCCTCCCTCAGCCTGTCTTTGTCATTCACAACCTGAAATGGACTGCTCCAGCCAATCTTGGGTTGTAGCAATTGTCCCCCGGGTTTCTTGGGAAAAACTTCCACCTCTAGAATTAAAGACCTAGGTACCTGCACCAAAAGGTGAATTGGTTCCTGGAATCATGCCTATTACAGGCCTTCTGCAGCCATGGAACTTGGATACATGCAATAGAATGTTTTTGACAAAATACAACAGAATACCAAACTAAAAGTAGCTTATATAATACAATTTTAAAATCATACAACAAAAGTTTCTTGAATAGGGTATTTCAAGCTCGCTTCTATCATTCAGTAGTATCACCAAAGATTTGGATTTTCTCCATTTTTCTCCTCTACCCTCCACCCTGTACCTGCTGCATCCTTAGAATTATCTTCTCATGCTTAAAAGATGGTGGTCACAGTTGCAGGCATCATCCATAAACACAGCGGTGTTTGACTGAAGAGGAACCTCTCTAGACTGAGTATAATATGCTCAAGCTCTAACTGCAGAGGAAGTTGTGAAGGTATCTGATGCGTTAGCTCTCTGAAATGAGGTTCATAGCTACCAGAATAGAAGAAGGGGGTGGGAAAATGAAGGCCTGACTGATGGCACCATCCATTTTGTGGCAGCTGGTTCTGCTCCAGGAATGTTGTCTCCAGTGTATGTGGAACACGGCCTTTACCTGTTGATCACACCCAGCATATTGCTGACTAAGCATGAGGTGGAGGACCCAGAACATCTCTACTGTTCTTCCCATCCTCTGATTCCCCAGCAGTCCCTGGTAAGGTAGCTTTCATTTTAAAATTTATTTTTATCTCTGTGAAAAGTTGGCAACATGTCCCTCTATTTGCCGAGGATTTTCTTTTGTTTATACCCAATGGTAACAACTTAAAATAAAGTAAGCTCTGTGGTCAGACTTTTAGTATTTGTTTATTCGTTCAATTATGTCCAGTGTCATGACTCAGTGTCCATTATGTGCCAGGCAAGGTGTCAGCCACTGGGGTTACAAGACGAATCAGAGAAATGCCTACTTTCAAGACCCACAGGCCCGGGGTTTGGGTATGCTAGATTTTATTTCTGGCCCCATTACTCTGTGACTCTAAAACTTTTTTTTTTCTATGCTCTAGGTGATTGCTGTCCTCAGATAGTACTCAAGGAAGTTACTACTAGTCAATTAGAACTAGCTCATAAGATGGAAAATGTTTATCCTCGTCCAATCTTTTATTTTTCAGTTGGAGAAACTGAGGCTCTTGCTGAACAAGTCTAGCTCTTCCGAGTCTTCAGCAATGTATAAGGTGAGGGTCAGAAATGACCACAGTCCTCTGCATGAGTTGGATTCCTACTAGAAGGTTAGGTGAGAGAGGCATTACATGTCCTGCCATGACTTGGCTAGCAAAACAGCAATGTACACTACAGTAGATGTGAGCAGTCCTGGAGGAGATGTGGTCTGAAATCACATGCAGAATATTGATGCCAAAACATTTTACATTAGAAAGTTTACTAACGCTCTCTGCCTTGTATACCAGCCCAGTCCTGGAATCTGATATCCTTTCCCCAGACCAAGAACTAAGCTGAGTTTGGACTTGAATGAGAAGAGCAGGTGACTTTGGTGAGAAAGAAACGTCCTCTCCCTGCTTCTTCCCTAGAAGAATTTTTTCTTACCTCAGTGCTCATAGCAGAATATAAAACGATACCATGAAGATCCCCTTTGCATCTTTGCACAGAGACTTCTGGCCGTTGAAGGATCTGCTTTGCCTCAGCCCAAAGGGAAAATAACGAGGCAGCTTGAAATCATAGTCTGTTGAGCATCAGTGGATGTGTAATATACAATCGTAAAAAAAATATTCAAGCAAGTGTGGGTCCTGCCGGGAACTTGGTGCACAGATTTCATTAGAAAAATATACTTGTTACTTAAATATATTTGTTACTTAAGTTTGGGCCATCTGTTCTATTTTTCTTGAATTTAAAGTCACTTTCTTAGTGGAATATGTATTTTGAACTTGTTTGGAGAGAGGAGGGCGCTTTATTTTATTTATACTTTAGTACTCTTTGGCTAAGCATGAGACTGATAAAATCAACTCTAAAATGTCTTTTGTTCGATTACTTTATCTCACCCACGTGGGATGACTTTTACATGTAAGATGCGACTGAGATAAAATTTAAATTGATCATCTAATGCCTGCCATCACAGACTGGCAGTTCTGACCTGAGGCTTGTGATTTGCGAAGGAAGTTGAGTCAAATGACCTATAAGGCTGATAAGATAACCCCAGACTGTCGACTCCCTATCACTTTCCTGCCCAAAGTTCTTTCATTAGGGAAGGTAGACTCAATTTCCCCACAGACTGATTCTCACTGAAATTCATGTCCAGAGATATTTATCATAGTACTATTTATAATTCAAAATAATTTGGAAATGACCTAAATGTACATTGATTGGAGATGGGTCAATAAATTATGGTTTAACTATACAATACGAGATTATGTAGCTATTAAAAATATTATTTTTAATAGTTTTAGGATATTTACAGACAGAGGAAAATACTCTATGATATTAAGTGAAAAAAAACCCTAAGTGTATAATGGTATGGCTTCAATTTTTTTAATTACATAAACATAATTATATGCACAAATACAAAAATATGTATAGTTATGTAGTCATTTATTCAGTAAGCATGGATCAAGTGCATTTTATGTACCAGACACCATGCTAAAGGGCTGAGGGTATAGAGCCAAATGAGATTAATTCAGTTCCTGCCACCAGGCAATTTATAGTTTAGTGTGCATAGGAAAAGGCATCAAAAACAAATATATCAAATATTCATAATTTTTTTTTCTGGGTGGTGGGTAACTTAAATTGTCTTTACGAGTTTCTACATCTATCAGATTTTCCACTAAAAATAAATGCCTCTTATAGATAGAAAAAGGTAGCAAATAATATTTTTTAAAATGAGCAGAGCTGAAAACCTGCTCCTTGGCAGGAGACTTTCTCCCTGAAACTGGAGGTTCAGCTCAACAAACTGAAAGAGCTTTGGCCCAGGACCAGGAGACTGTCACTAACCCGCTACGTGACCAAGGACTAGTGACTTTCCTCTCCTGGTCTCAGTTTCTTTTCCTGTATGGTGATAGTCTGACCCCAGTGATGTCTGAGGTCTTGCCAGATCTAATGCTCAGGGTGTGGAACAGGACTTGCAGAGACTTTACATGGGGAGAAGAATTTCCATAGAAGCAAATCTACGGACTGCTCTTATAATTGTCCTAATTCATAATTTGGTCGTGGCTTCTTATTTTACACACAAATATTATCTTCGATTTATGTGTAAATCATTTTTTTGAGCATTCTAGACCCTTCCTCCTCCATCTTTTGCCTTTTTCACAGCTGGGAGAAACAAGAGAGAAAAAGATATCACCATCTTCTCCATGTCAGCTTCTCTGTGCGCCCTAAAGCAAATGATTTTCCGTCCATTATTGACTATTCTGCCTAGTCCTATGGTAGATGTAACAGAGGATACAAAGTGGGAGTCAGGCATTGTTTGATCAAAGCGGCTTGAAGCCTTGATACAGAGAGGCATTGAAAGCTTATGAAACAATCTGGGAATGGTGCAGCAGCGTATGCCAGGCTGGCCCCTGTTGTCCCAACAGGATACATTATAGGTGTTCTCACGAGGGAGACAAATGGTATGGGTGGGACTAGTCAGGAGAAGACTTCAGAGTAGACAAGGTGTGGTCTCAGCCTCATGGGATGGGCGTGATTGAAATAGGGACAAGGACAGGGGATAGCTTTTCTAGCAGGAGGAACACACTGAGTGGGGAGGAAAAGCCATGAGTGTTAGGGTGGTAGAATTTAGCAGATAAAAATACTGGATGCCCAGGTAAATTTGAATTTCAGATAAACCCTGAATACATTTTTAGTATAATTATGTCCCATATTTGGCACGTATAATATTAGGCACATAACTTATACTAAAAATTATTTGTTGTTTATTCAAAAGCCAAATGAACTAAGGTGGCCCGTATCTGATCTGACAACACTGACTGGCGTTTGCTCATGTGAGTAGGTACCAGCAGCCAAGAAACTCACCTGTTTCAAGAAGATGATTCAAATTCTTATCCCACTCTCCTGGATATTTAGAGAGTCTGGTACCGGCTCTGGGATTGTGTCTCTACTGGGTTATGTTGAACAAGTAAATTCATGGACTCTAACTTATCGTACCACTTATAAAATGAAGATTTCTGTATTGATGCCTGTGTATTCTAGGACACTATAGCATGAGAAAATGTGATATTAAATAAGAAAGGGAACCAGACCACTCCTGGCATATCTCATACAGGAGAAGCTAATCCTTCTCCTTCTAGTTTCAAGCCCATGAGATTCACTGCTACTTGATGATAATTTGTCTCCTTTCCCTTTGTCTGGGTACAGCTGGAGTCATTCCCATGTGTGAGGGGATTGGCTTTCCTTTACATTGTCGTCCTGCTTTTCTCAAATCCCTTCCCAAATGCAATGGACCCTATAACTCCTCTTGGGAAGTTGCTAGATGGGAAGAGAAAATATTAAATCCCCAATTCTGTCTCCCTTCCCCGCAAATACAACCACCAAAAACTCAGAGCGAGGGAAAGCAGCCGGGGCAGACGTCCATCTGCTTCTTCTTAACAGGACTGAATCAGCCCAATTTTCACTTGTGAAATCACCCATCCTCCAAATGCGAGAGTCACTTTTCTTTACCTCAGAAAACCGCAGGTAAAAACCATGCCTTTTCCCCAATCTCTGCAGCACCTGTGTGGTGTTAGCACGTGAGCATCTTTATGCAATCATAGTGAAGGATTTAGAAATGTGTTCCCTCTTGCGTTCATTTAAAGTGCTCATCTCTACGAAGTGAATTCTCTTTATTCCAGAAGACTGGGCCTTCAGAAGAGGTAATTTACTTCTATTTATTTGTTCACCCACTTAAACTCTCGAGCTTTGCCCCAAGCGTTCCTGGTCCTGGGAATCTTGAGTGGCCTAGAGGGACCACCAAAGACACAAAGAGCAGACTCAGCACTCCACAGGAGGGCTGCTTGGATGTGATTTGTTCAAAACTGGCTCTGGATACAAGCAAATCATTTGTATATTACCTGCTTTTGGTCAGAGTTACTTTATAGCCCATGCCAACCGGCAACATTTTCAGATCATGAGCTCTTTAAAGTGGTCTCATGAAGGTCTAACTTTCTTCATTCTGTGCCAATTTTTGGAGGGACTTTAGGGCTGATGCTGGAGTTCAGTTTAGCCCCCAGAAGCGCGTGTGTCCTTCTCACGTTGCTCTGACAGAAGCTTGTGTCTGGCATGAGACGCAGCTTCCTGCAGCCTCTGTGCAGCACACTCCATCGGGCATCTGATCGTCCGTGTGTTTTGATTCTGGGGAAGGACATTAGAGTCAATCTATGGAATCCAAGGGACCTTCAAGAAGAGAAATCACCTCCCTCCCCGGGGACCCTCAGAAAAGCTCCACCTTCCTAGACAGCCTCAGTTTTCACCTACCTTGTGCCTGGATCCCACACACCTAGCTATGTAATAAGTTAGCTGCCTGAAGGAACATAGGCTTTCTGGCTTTTGAGTAAGGTCTGTGACTTGGCAGGGCACTAGGACCTGATTTGGCAAAGGTCATGTTACTTCCTTTGTCTGTACTGAGGCCAAGTAGGAGAATTAGGAACATAAATTCTGAAAGATTAGATTGGATGAGAACAAGGTAGCTGTTGTTTCGCCAGAGCTTAGAGAGCGTTACAAAGGTCGTTGGACCCACTTCTGCTTTTGGGGTTTTTTTTCAATGAATGTATTTTATTTATTTATTTTTGGCTGCGTTGGGCTTTCTCCAGTTGCGGCGAGCAGGGGCTACTCTTCCCTGCGGTGCACGTGCTTCTCATTGCGGTGGCTTCGCTTCTCATTGCGGTGGCTTCTCTTGTTGCAGAGCGTGGGCTCTAGGCGCGCGGACTTCAGTAGTTGTGGCGCGTGGGCTTAGTTGCTCCGAGGCATGTGGGATCTTCCCGGACCAGGGCTCGAACCCATGTCTCCTGCACTGACAGGCAGATTCTTAACCACTGTGCCACCAGGGAAGTCTCCCACTTCTGTTTTATTTAGAGATTTCCCCCTGTCTTAGTCAGCTTGGACTGTTATAACAAAATACCATAGACAGGGTGTACCAAATACCATAAACAGACTTTTATTTCTCAAGTTCTGGGGGCTGAGGAGTCCAAGATTAGGGTGTCAGCATGGTCAGGTTCTTGGTGAGGGTTCTATTCTGGGCTTGCAGATGGCTGCCTTCTTGCCGTGTCCTCACATGGTGGAGAGAGAGAGAGGAAGAGCAGGTTCACTGTCATCTCTTGTTATAAGGGCAGTAATTCCATCATGAGAAGCCCATTCTCATGACCCCATCTAAATCTAATCACCCCCATCTGAATCTAATCATTGGGGATTAAGGCTTCAACATAAGAATGGGGGCACAAACGTACTCCATAACACTCCTTTTCTGATTTGAACACTACTGCTATTGTCTTTTCCCTGCTGTGTGTCCCACGGTGTGCCCTGTGAAGTAGGGAAGAGGTTGTGTCCTGACCTGGAAGGAGGATGGACAGCTGTTGCACTTTTGAAGACTCAGCTGAGCGGTGGACAGTGGCAGCCCCAGAGACGTGGTCTCGCACTGCTCATCCAGAAGATCTCAAGCCTGGGAGCGTATCTGACTTGGCAAACATGACTCTGTGCTAAACTTCTCCCCCAGGTCTCCACTGGACAGTTAGGACATTTCTAGAAAATGATGGAGTAAATTTTTAGCATCTCCCTTCCCCTTCCTTTTATATTTATTCAATTAAGTTTTGGTTGACTAAATTGATGCATTCACTCTTCCAGGAGCTTCTTTAATATTGACTTAAAATCCTGAACAGGACTGAAACTGTCCTGGCGTCACTGCTTCCCTCTACTTCATAGTCTCCCTTGTATTGGTCTCTTCCGGTGATGCTCTCTCAGTCTGGGTCAGGCACCCACGGGTGGGAATCTCTTCTTATTCAGCAGAGTCAAAGGTACTCTTCCTCACTCATTCAATGTTAGAATAGTCCCTGGTTTAGAAAGGTCCTTAGAGATATCTAGTCTGTTTCCTTTAAATTAAAGATGGTTTTTCCAAGACTACAAAGAGGTGAAGAGATGGATGAATTAGAACCAGGCCCCCTAACTCTTTCCGTAGCACCAATGAACCTCAGTGATGATGCCCCAGGAAAGTCTCAAGGTGCAGGAGAGGTGCCATGGGCTGTGGAAGCCAGGAGCCAGGTATCCTGAGAAAAAAATGTCTGAAATAGTGTCTGAAATAGCTTTATGAAGCATATGCTTCAGATTTTACTTTCATGGAAGACAGCTGAGGGTCGAAAGTCTATGGAAGGGTGGTGAGCACCTTTTCGCCTCCTGGAAGCTCCCCCATGCCAGCGTCTTGCTGTGTCACTGCCGCCGTGGCCTCAGCCCCCACAGAGCCCTGTCACCTTTTCCATTGACTGACAGCTGCTCTTTGGCATATGGAAGTCACTGATGCCTCCGAGCAGGTGATTAGCAGCTGAGTAAGTTTGGCAAGAGGGGAAGAAATAATGTTGCAGTCAGGAACGAGAGAATCCTCTGGTTCACTGGACTCCTAAAGGCAATAGCAAGGTAGAGAGTCAATGTAAAGATATAGTATTACTCTTCTCAGATGTCAATGGAGGCATAAGGCGAGTGGGGGCTGTGTGTGTGTGTGTGTGTGTGTGTGTGCGTGTGCACACACACACACACACACATGTTAGAGCAGATGGCAACAGAAAAAGGATTCTCATTTCAGGCCCAAGTGGGCAAGAACCTGTTTGCGTGTGCAAGTCATTCGTGGCCAAATGTTTACTGTTCTCTAAGAAAGTTCAACCCTGTACGGGGCTCAGGGAAGTTTTATTTATTTAAAAAGAAAAAATTTCCCTGTAAAATCCTAAATGATTTTGTTGCATAGAAAGCCCTCCTAAATCCTCCACATTTTTAAAAGCTTAAATTGTGTAATTGTGTTTGGAAACCATCTCAGGAAAACCTCTGCAGGTCTGCATAAAGGATTATTATAAGGGTTTTCATTTCGATGGCAACTTATCTGTTGGTTCTCTTTTATCTTTTGTCTCTGTAGGTCAAGGTTTGTCTGGTGGGAACCTACACTTGCAGGTTGCACAGGCCAGCTCCTGGGAAAGCCAGAGCTCACATCCCGTGGTTTGGAGTTTTAGCCAAATCTGGCCATGGAGGGAGCAGCGGGAGATGTCCAGGGTCGGCCTCAGATGGGCCAAGTGTCTGAGGAGCCTGAGAAGTGAGGAGAACTAGATGTGATCTCCTAACCTCATGTGTCTGATTAGGTTCTGCCCAAGCCCCCGATGGGAGATGGCTTGGGTGTGGAGGGAAAAAATACTTGCTACCGGTGCTGTCGACAAGGTTTTAGGAAGCAGAATTGGCTTTGTTTTCAGGACCCTTTAGAGCAGGAGTTAGCAAACTTCACGTGAAAGGGCCAGATGGTATATATTTTAGGCTTTGGGGATTGTATGGCAAGAGGCACAGTGAAGGCTATTATGTAGGTTCTTATATAACTATTTAAAATGCTACTGTTTAAAAACGTAAAAATTATTCTTAGCTGGCAGACCTTAAAAAGTAGGCAGCTGGCCAAATTTGGCCTGAGGGCTGTAAGGGGCTGATCCCTGTTTTAGAGAACAAGAATCCAACTAAGTGTCTAACTCAAGTTCCGGTAAGGTCTCTGATGGTCCCAGGCACAAAACAGAATTGTTTTTCTCTAGAGCTTTTGAAGGAAACGTATTTGAGAGTGGAGGCCACTTGGGGTTGGCCTGATGGGCCAGTATGGTTTGGACTCTGCTATAGGGCTATTTATTTATGTGTTTATCTATTTTAGTTTTGATGGGTATGTGCCATGGCTTGAGAAAGCTGATTCTGACCATCTCTTCCCAACTTCATATTCAGAGATGTCACATCAGTATCTTGAACTTGGCCATAGTGAGAATATTTATACTATGGGAATCAGCAAAGGCTACAGATCAGGACTTTCTTGGAAGTGGGAAGAATAAGCACCTGTACATATTTACCAGCACACCACTGGGTATTTGCCTTGTTGTGTGAATTACTTTAGAGAGTTTTCTGGTGCCGGTTATATGTCACTGTGAGAAACATGAAAAGGGTACAGGAAAGCCAAATAAGTGAGCTGGCAGTGTGGCCTTAGGGGGAGGAACATGCCTGAAGGGCTCGAGGCTGGTTAGTTGTTTGCCTATTTGACACCTCCGCTTGAATATGTCATAGCACCTCAAACTCAGCAAGTCCACAGTGGCCTCAGACTCTCTCCACCTTCAACAAATGGCACGGGAGCCATCTTGGTTTTCTCTCTCTCTCTCACCTGCCTGCCTCCCAATCAAATGGACCCTCAAGTCCCGCTAACACAGCTTCCTATGGGATATACCGATTCCCCTCCAGCTGCACTGTGCCCTCATTCTCACCTTGCCTACCATTATGATCTCCTGCCTGCCAGCCGGTCTCCTTTTGCTGGTTCTACCCCCTTCCAGCCCGTTCTCCTGGCCAGAACAATCTTTCTAGAATGAAAATTTGCTCAGATCTCTTCCTGGCTTTAAACCCTCCTACTACGGGACTTCCCTGGCAGTCCAGTGGTTAAGACTCCGTGCTTCCAATGCAGGGGGTGAGGGTTCGATCGCTGGTTGGGGAACTAAGATCCCACATGCCGTGCGGCCCAGCTAAAAAAACCCAACCAAACAGACAAAAAAAAAACCAAAACCCTCCAACTATACCCTACAGCTTCTAGAATAAAGTCTAAACCTCTCACTGGGCTTTACAAGGCCATTTCAATCAGCCGAGGCCCACCTGCCCAGCCTCTTCCTAACTCCTGGGATTTTCTCACCCTGTCATTCCACAGTCCAGTCACACTGAACTTACATCACCTGGAATGGACTGTGCTCTTTCTCACATGGTGTCCTCTCTCTCCCTGCTACAATTTTTATCACGCTAATTCTCACCACCATCCCCTTCACATCTTAGTTCATCCGCTCTTCCTGTTGGGAAGTTTCCTTCACCACTCCACTCAGGGAGCTGGGAGCACTGCTTTACCCACAGAGAGCAGCATTTAGAGGAAAGGGCAGCTGGGAGTGAGCTACACAGATGCTTCCAGAGTCTTGTCTGTTGAGTTTACACAAACTTCTAAGCTTATAGCCCAAACCTGCTTCCTGAAGGCTTTTTTGCTCTTTCTGAACGCAAAATGTATGCCCCAAACTCCTTTTTAAAAAAATTAATTAATCTATTTTATTTAGTTTTGGCTGCATTGGGTCTTTGTTGCGGTGCGTGGGCTTTTCATTATGGTGGCTTCTCTTGTTGCAGAGCACGGGCTCTAGGCACGTGGGCTTCAGTAGTTGTGGCACACGGGCTCAGTAGTTGTGGCACACGGGCTTAGTTGCTCTGCGGCACGTGGGATCTTCCCAGACCAGGGCTCGAACCCGTGTCCCCTGCATTGTCAGGCAGATTCTTAACCACTGCTCCACCAGGGAAGCCCTGCCCCAAACTCTTAAAGCAACACAATTATAAGACATTGAAAACCTTCTGAACAAATCTAGTGGATCCCAGAGCACAGTACTTTGTAGCAGGCAGCTGCAGTGCTAGTTTTAATGGATCCCTGGTGTTGAAACACAGTCCTCAGACTACAGTAAGTGAACACGACTTGTGTACAGTTATCCCTGACATGCTATGGCCCACGGGAAATGCTCCCATTGTTTCTCCAGCAGTCTGTGCACTTGGGCTTAAAACTCATGCTTTTATGTCGAGTGGTCGTGATAGGGATGATGAAGAGTTTCTGTACATGGCACAAATGAATAATATGTCTTTGGGGTATTACTGTTGAAATTATAGTTTTATAAATGATAGCACTTGAGACCTTGTCTGTTTTAAAAGATCAAGTTTGGATTAAAATGGGAATGGTTCAGGGGCAGCCAGAGAGCAGTCGTGTCAAGGACACAATACAGCATCTCCCGCCTGTAATGGTGTCCAGAGAGGTGGGGCGGGATTAAGGTAGCGCTGGCTGAACCAGGCTTCTTTCCTCCTCCGCCCCGCTGGCCATCTGTCAGCTCACAGCACTCCCTAGTATTTAAACAATTTCCAATCTCCATCTCTTAAAATAAAGCTTAATATATTCACATCTGGTGATTTCCTGCTCCAGTTATGCTCAGTTTTGGCCTTCATTTAAAACAAACAAACAAACAAACAACTATTCTGTGATTGCTTTGTGGTGCTTTGGAAGAGTTTCTGGATTAGGGATTTGTGACTCTCTTTGATTGCATTGCGATTGCATTTGCAAGTGACAGGAAGGAGAGGAAAGTTGAAGTCTGTTTGAACCATGCTTCTGTGGGTACCAACCCTAGAGGTAGATCAAAGTCATCTGAGCTGTATTTTTAAAGTACAGGTTGCCTAGCTCTGCCCCAGACCTATGGGACAGAATCCCTAGGCATGGAGCTGGGCATTTATTTTTAGAAGTTCCTCCAGGTGATTCTAATGTGCAACCAGCATGGTTAACCATGGACCCAAGTGATTTTTAAGTCTTACTGGAAATTGTCAGTTGAGCCTTTCTCTCTTGAAAGATCCTTTCTTCTGTGTTGGCCATTGAGGTTCTCATTCTGAGTATTAACAATGTTGAAATATCTACATTTCCTGTCTAAACATCAGGAAAAATGGCTAGATAATTTCAGTCTTCAAAGGGACTATGGAGCAAAGCATTCGAATCGGGACTGTCATGCACATTAACTCCTAAAGACCAGAGCAAGTGGGTTTCCTATTGAAAGCCTGTTAAGTTGCAGTGTATTGAGGGATAAACACTCCTCTCCTTCCCTCAAAGAATGAAAGAACATCAGTTTTGGAATCAGGGTAAGTTAGCTTTGAGTCCTGGCTCTACCAACTTCTTTGTTGGTAAAACCTTAGTTTTTACAACTGTAAAATGGGCATAAAATATTTTTCTTGCAGGATTAGAGTAATTTGTAAAAACTATGAATCACGCCTGGTACATAAAAGTTGCTAAATAAATGATAGTATTCTCCTCCTGGATATAAAAAAAATCCTAGAATTTCTGCATGGTTCTGAACACTTTAGAGCTGTCCATTCTTCTCAGGGAGCTGGTCTCCAAAATGATGAATAAGGTTCTTGCCTCTACTGGGCTCTGTTTCAACTTTTTTTTCTGGTCCAGTTTTCCCATTTGGTATTTTCCCCAAGCATTAAAAGATGGAAGCAAAATAGTGTTGCCCTTCTGGACAGCAACCCTTTCTGGTATCTTCTCAAATGTAAAGCTAATGGCCAGATAATGAGATAAAACATCTCAGTTTAAAGCAAGTTTTGAGGCCAGACTGTCTGTATTGTTGTCCCTGCTCTCTATACAGAAAGACAATGTGGGATTTCCACACTAGGCTCCCATCTCTTCTGATCTTAACAAAACCCCTTCCTCCCTCCCCCGTCTGCTCACCAGGGAGAAGGATCAGTTCTCTCCGCTCCTTTTGCCTTGCTTCAGCAACGCACCTTCTTTTAATTGTTCTTCTGAACCTTGGGGCTTTTTCTAGCACAGAAGCCTTTCGAACAAAGCTCCTCCTTTGCAAAAACTCTCACCTAAGGGGTGGTACAAACCTCTGCATCTGAGTGAACTGAGCGGTTCAATGTCTTGAGAAGACCTATTCTCTTTCCTTTGACAGAGTGAAACATCCCTTTGATGAAGAGAGGAGGAGTCTGCTTTGATGAACGCATTTCCATTCTTGCATGAATTTACATTCATGAATTATAATGTCAGACATTTTCTCTCTGGATCTTATTTTAAAAAGCTGCTACCTGGTATTATTCACATATCCCGCCACCCTAGAGGAAAGTGTGTCTTTGTTAAAGCAGAGCACTTGGGACAATGTTGTAGGACAGATGGAAATTTTGCAAGATGAGAGGAGTTTACCAGATGGGGAAGGGGGGAGGGGGGTGGGTGGGTATCTGGGGTAAAAAAACCTTCTGATGGGAACACATTGCATAGGACCTTAAAAATGTGGATGAAATCAACAAAAGAAGGAAAAGGCAGAGCTCAGTAGGGCAGGGGGCCTCGAATTGATGGGTGGTGGACCAATGGTTTGGACGGAGGCTGAGCACAGAGCTATAAGTCATACTAGAAAAGGGAAGTGCGTCCAACCTGAGACGGATAGGCTAGAGAGCAGTGGAGGCAAATGAACAAGGCGGTTTAAGAGGAGGAAGTACACTAAGATCTACGACTGAGGAGAGCTTATCTCTTCCTGATGGAGAAAAGTGCCTGTCACACACTGGAGTGAATTTCTAAAGCAAGGGAAGGGAGAAGGAGAGAGATTGAGAGACAGAGACAGAGAGACAGACTTTTATAGATACAGTATTTCATAGAAAAACTAAGAATAATGAAATTCAGTGTTTGGGAAAATTTAGAGAAGGGACAGAAAGAGATATTTACTGACACTAACTTGCAGACCCAGTTAACATATACATACATTTATAAAGCAATAGTCAGGAAATGCATCTTCTCTGTAAGGTTCTAGGCACAGCAGAGGCTTCAGGGATGATTAGATAAGTGACAGTCATATACAGTAGAAAAAGTCCGACTTAGGAGTAGATCAGACCTAGGTTCTGAAAAATAACGCACAGCCTAAAAGCTGAGAATGATGTTCTATTCAGTGGACTTGCTGAGGACTTAAGCCCAGGATGCAGCCTCTCAGATAGCTCTGAGGGACTGTTCCAAAGACGTAAGGGTGGAGCCAGGAGATACAGGAGTTCAAACAAAAAAACCCAGATAGTCGGACATCGAAAGATTACTGCTGATTAAAGAAAACCAGACATACCAAGTTAATGAATTTAGCACTTTCTATGTATGGGAAGGTGCAAGAGCCTGGGCTCGTTGAAATCATTCCCTTGACGTGCACCTTATCTATCTAAGGCCAGTATCCTGCTTCCCTTCATCCTGAATCCCCACAGTTGGGGCAGCTGCAGGGGCCGATGCCTGCAACATCCTTCATTTACTAATATGGTGGGGAACATTTTTTTGTCCACAGCTCCATTTCAGCTCTCCTGGAATTTCAATTCACTTGTCTAACAAACAAGGATGCCAGTACTTTACCTCAATGGGTTGCTGGGTGGATGAAAAGAGAGGTCTGACCTGGTACTTAATAGGTTCTTGGGCCCAAGATAAAGGATAAACTGGTATCCCTCAGGCCCTTCTCAGGGATGTCCGCTGTGCATCTTTACCCTAATGGGCACCAGACATTTATCAGATTTTTCAACATCCAGTTCAACATGTAGGGTAATAGGGATTCAATTTTCTACATGAAAGCTCGTGTCAAATTTTTTTTTTTTTTCTTTTTTACGGGTAAATGTGAGAATTTTGCTTTCCAAGCTGTCAGGACCATAAACACTTCTTTTCAACAGTGACTCAAGAGTTGAAGGGGGTAGGGGTGGGGACCAAGCAAACAGTGTGAAACCCTTGGACACTTTTAAAGGCAATGCAAAATGTTGCAGTGATGGACAACTTGCTTAGTGTTGGTTTACATCTTTTGACATCTTAATCTGTTGCATTGAAACGTCTGACTGTGAAAACGTTTGAGCATGAACTACTGTGTGAGTGCTCAGCAAGGGTGGCCATATGACTTCTTGAGGGTCCTACCACTTCTCATAGATCAAAAATCTCTTGGGGTGCTTCATTCCACTTTGATTTCATTAATGATACACGGTGAGCTTTCTGGCCCTGAATTGATGTTGTACTTTGTTTCTTCACTTTTGACCTATTACCTTGCATTTATTCCCTGGCATTTTCAAGATATTTTCATGTGTGCTGATGTAGACGGAGCGTTTCCCTATTTTATATCCTTTTCATTTTGGTTTACTTGTATGGTAGGCAGAATATAGGCCCCTGAAAGAGGTCTACATCTAAATCCCCGGAATCTGTAAATGTTACATTATATGGCAAAGGGGAATTAAAGTTGTATATGGATCAAGGTTGTTAGTCATCTGACCTTAAAATAGAGAGACTATCCTGGATTATCTGGATGGGGACTATGTCAACGTGAGGTCCTTAAAAGTAGAAGGGGGAAGCAGAAGAGTAGGTCAGAGTGATTCAATGTGAGACGGACTCAATCTGCCTTTGCTGGCTTTGAAGATGGATGGAAGGGGCCACGAGCCAAGGAGTGTGGGTGGCTTCTAGAAGCTGGAAAAAGTAAGGAAAGTGATTCTCCTCTAGAGCCTCCAGAAGGAACAGAGACCCCCTGACACCTTGATTTTAACCTGGTGAGACCCGTGTCAGACTTCTGACCTCCAGAATCTTAAGATAATAAATTGTATTGTTTCAGCCACTAAGTTTGTGGTCAGTTATCACAGCAGCCATAGGCATCTAATACAGTTTGCATCTCTCAAAATATTAGCTTGGTCAATACTGCCCCATCAGGTAGATGCATTTGGGGGCTTACTTTGGTAGAACCATTCCTGTTTAGCATCTTGTATCAACAACCTGAGGTTTATTGGAAATGTTGAATTTCTGCCATGAGTCTGAAAATGAGCCCCTGCAGTCATACCGGCTGGTGGCTTCATACAGGACTCTCATGGCTGGGGGGCTGAGGGGGGATGGCTATTCCCCAGAGGATCTACCTGGAGAGGTATGAGCCACATCCCCATGGAACATTCTTCATCCCTCCACACCATCCACACAAGCTTTCCTCATCCCTCCACATAATACACACGTTCTGCTTGATTGTCACGGGCTCGCTTCCTGCTTTGGTCCTTTATTTAGAAGAACCATCTCTCCCTTTCCGAGAACAAGTCCACTCGACCATGTAGAGAGAAGATGGTCAGGAAACACGTATCAAGGTTTCATTTTGAAAATCTTAATGTAAGAGGTGACGTTGAAAACCTCAAAGACCCCCAGGTTTAGTAATGGTTTAGAGAACTGGTAAGTATGAAATGTCCCAATGTTACACTGGGCTTTTCAGAAATTAGTTTTTAAAATATCTATTCTAGTCTTCACTCTAAAGGATCAAAGATGACTTGGGAATAATTTTAGCCTCTTGGCCTAAAGCCTGATTAGGTTTTAAAGACGTGTTTTTCTTCCCGGGACTCACTTTGATAGAACCATCCCTGTTTAGCACCTTGTATCAACAACCTGAGGTTTATTGGAAATGTCGAATTTCTGCCTTAGGGTTTCCGAAGTGCAATGACTCAGATATTTGTTGTTTGTTCTAAGTTATTAATTACAAAGCTAGAGAGATCCGTGGTTTATGGCACTCTTAGGACTATATAAATGTGTGAAAACAGGGCTGTCAGCTTATCCAGTCACAGGACTTCAGCCAGCACAGAGCATCTTCAGATGATCCAGGGAGAAGCCTTGGAGACACTCTCCCGTGAGGATGAGCCAGTGGGTCTCTTTAGGATGTCACAGCTTTCAGTGAGCTATTGATAAATGTTAGATTATAGTGAAAGTCAAATTTGCCTAAAATGTAAATCCTGGAGTATATATAGTAAGGAGAGAGAGTGTATTACACAAGCAATTATATCACAGTCTGATAAATGCTGCCATATGAGAAATACAGGCTGCTTCTCTTCTTTCTCTCTCTCTCCCTAGCTCTCTTCCAATTTCTCTACCTCTTTCTTTTCTCCCCAGTTTTTCTTCTCCCTGCAGAGACCAAAAGCTGCTGCTGATCTGATCGACTTCCTTTTTTCCCCACCTCAGGGCCCTGCTTTGTAAGTGTACTCAGTGGGGTCTATATTATCTTCATCTCAGCTGTTTGCTTTTTCAGAAAATATTTTGTTTTCTACTTTATTTTTAAAAGTTATATGAGTCTGATTTTTTCAAATTTATTTTTCTGATTTCTCTTTTAATTGAAGTATTGTTGCTGTACAATATTATACAAGTTACAGGTGTACAATCTAGTGAGTCACAATTTTTAAAGCTTATATTCCATTTATAGTCATAAAATATTGGTTATATTTTGTTTCCTATTTTAGATTAGGGGTGGGATATTTTATTTTTTATTTCCAGCTTTATTGAAGTCTAAATGACAAATAACATCTTATGTATTTAAAGTGTACCTAACTTCATATACATATTCATTGTCAAACGTTTACCACAACAAGTTAATTAGCACATCCCCATCACCTCACATATCTATTTTTTTGACTACTGGGTATTTTAGAACGCCTGAAAACATTGAAATAAGTCTTTCACTGAGAAATAGCCCAGGTTCGCAGGCAGAGGAAGATCTAAGGGCTGTGTTTCAGGCTCGCCTCCCATGCTGACCCTAACCTATTTGGACAACCAGTGGGAGTGCTTCTGCAGGTATGGAGGAGAATGCCAGCACTGAAAAGAAAGCCCTCTTCTGCTGTGTATTATATGTCATCACACAAAAAGAGGACCCAACGATAAAGGAAGGCCCGGAGCTTAAGAAAAATCCTATTCCCGGTGGAAGGTGCCTTTTTTCTCATTGCTTTAAGCAGTAAGTAGCCGGCGTCACCAGCCAAGCAGCATACATCCGGGAGCCTTTGGTATCAGGCAGGATGTGGGTCTGCCAGCTTCACGGAGGGAAGGAACAATGGCTGTTTAATTTGCTTTTTATAGCCAAGCCCATTTGGGGAGAATGAAGACAGGAGGATCTCAGAAGAGCTTCCTTTCCCTGAGGGCTGGCCCATCTGCTCAGGGAGAGGAGGGTCGACTGCACGCAGGAAGCCACTGCCCTCAGCATCGTCTTTGCCAGGATGCTGGCCCACGTGGCCACGGAGCAAATGACAGGCTCTGAGAGCAGGGAGGTCAGTTAGGGGCCCCTTGCTGAGCGGGAGACAACTGACTTCTGTCCCGGGATTACCGGGACATATGTTCCGTGAACGTCCTAAGTATCCTTTCTCTAACAAAGCCTCTTTTGTCAGGGGGTATTATAGGGAGGGTGAAGGCTCACTGAAGCTCACTCCTGCAAGTGATTAAACATTTAAGACAAATTCATCAGACCACGTTCTAAGTATTGTATCTTAATGCCTCTGAGAGCAGAAAACAGGGAACAAATTATAAACATCCACGAATGGCTTTGGGTCATTAATATGAACATCAGTTTCTGCATATAATGAATTTAATTATTATAGCTATTCTTTTATTTTGATGTTATGAATTCTATCTTGAAACTTGTAGGGGGTCTAACAACCAGCTACAAGGCGCTATGCTTTTAGAGTTTGTGAGTCTACCTTTCATCATCTTAACCTTTCTTGCTGCTTTGACATCTTTTTGGAGTCTATGTGAAAGTACTTCCTTCTTTTTTTTCTTCCCTCTCGTTTCTACTGAAACTAATAAATTGCTTTGTTATGTTCATCTGTAAAGTAAGAATAAATAAGCTCTGGAAAGAACTAATGAGATTCTTATGAACTTCACTGACAGCTCTGTAGGCTCTTCCCAGACGTGTTTTTGTTTTATTCTTATATCAAGGTTCCTGCCTGTCTCGCAGTGACCTCCAGATAAGGAAGGTATTTTAGGCTCTGAGAAGGTGAGCCAGGGGTCTTTCCTGAATGGCTCTGACTAGGTTGAGGGTTTAAGGGTATGGGCAAGATCTGGGTGAGAGAAGGACCTTTTTGCTCAGAGCTTGGTCCCTACACTCAGTGAAGCTTGCCACGCTGGATGCTGGTTGTTTTTACGGGTGCCCTTGCCCTCCTCAACGCTGAGACAAATGCAGCTGAGGTGCCCTGTCTTTGCCTCATATTTTCACTTAGATTCAATGCTCATCCCCAGGTGGGTCCCTCTGCAAGATAATGATCCTTTCATTACCTTAGATGACATCATCTGGGGATTTGTGGAGTGACCACACTGCTGCTGATAAAGGAGAGATAACTATGAGAATATTTGTCATCTGAGTCTCAGGATGTCTCTTAGTCACATATGTTCTGAAATGATAGTGGGAGTAAATAGGACTCTGATGACTGCTCTAGACATCAGGGATGGAAAATTCTTGCCTCATTCAGTTTAGCCCTCAAGACTCATAGAGGCTGATGGCTCTTTGTTCATCCTCTGGGCTTTGTCTTCCCATGCTTCCTTCTCAGGAGACACAAAGTGGTGGATGAAGATCTCAGTGTTAGAGAAATGTTTTCAAATCATCATGCCCAATAGTTCCGGTCCTATTTCACTGGAGGAATGATTATACTCCCGCCCAGGGTGTCAGACATTGTTTTTAATTTATTTATTTTTTATTTTTTTAACATCTTTATTGGAGTATAATTGCTTTACAATGGTGTGTTAGTTTCTGCTGTATAACAAAGTGAATCAGCTATATGTATACGTATATCCCCACATCCCCTCCCTCTTGCGTCTCCCTCCCACCCTCCCTATCCCACCCCTCTAGGTGGACACAAAGCACCGAGCTGATCTCCCTGTGCTATGCGGCTGCTTCCCACTAGCTATCTATTCTACACTTGGTAGTGTATATAAGACATTGATTTTAGTTCTGACTCTCTGTGGAATCTAGAGCAAGTCACTTAAAAATATTCTTGTGCCTCAATTTTTCTTCTTATCAGTAGTGTCTGATAGAAATAGAAAGTGAGCTACATATGTAATTTTAGATGTTCTAGGAGTCCCATTAAAAGAATAAAGAGAAATGAGTGAACTGTGTTGAATATATTTTATTTCACTCAATATATCTGAAATAGCATCATTTCAAGGTAAGATCAATATGAAAATTAATGAGATGTTTTACATTCTTATTATTCATAGCAAGTCCTTACAAATCTGTTGTGTATTTTATACTTATAGCGCGTCTTGATTCAGACTAGCCGCATTTCAAGTGCTCACAAGCCACACGTGGCTGGCAGACAGAGCAGTTCTATAACGTGGAAGATGTCTTTTGTTTTTTGTTGTTGTTTCAAAAAAAGTCTTTTAATTGTTCAAAGTTGCACAAAACAACATCACAATATAGTAATATTGAGTCACGGGGGTTATTCTACAGTAGAGGAACGGGTGTACTGTTCTCAAAACAAGAGGAATCAATGTCTATTGCTCTTTGAGGGGTATTGTAGAGTGTTTTGGAGCTGAGTGTATATCTGCCTTAAACAATTTGACAGATGCAGGTAAGGAAAGAAAAAAATACGAATAGTCTTTTTTCCTTCGTGGGTGGGCTGGAGGGTCAGGTAAACTTCAAACGATCAGATGAGGAGCCTATGAATTACAAGAGACCATTGAGGCAAGGTCAAGAATAGGTGAAAGCCATCAGATATGGAAAGGGAGATTCCCAAGAATCAGTAATATTAGCATGCTAGGGGTGTGTCCTATGAGTAATCCATTGCACTTTGAAACATGTTTCACTGGTGAGTCCAAGTAGCCCCCTAGATGTTTTTAAGAAGTAATCTTAAAGGCTGTCATGGTGATTGAGCTGGATGTGTTTAGAGACTGAGGCATGTTAAGAAACATGTTGAAGTAAAGAAAGGATTTATTGTAATGACAAGTGCAAACACAAAGTTGGTGCCTTGAAGGAGAGTTGACAAATCTATCCTATCTTCCCAGTCCTGTCCAAGGCAGAGGGTATTCTGGCCAATGTGTACTTTCCAGGTGCTTGGCAGGAAGACTCCGGATCAACCGGCAGCCTCAGAACACAAAAAGTCTCCACTGGGGAAATCCCACGCCCTCTGCTCCCATTGTGTAAGGGCAATGGCTAACCCTGGTCAAATACCTACCACGTACCAGGCTCTTCAATGATTCTTCTGTAAAGCAGACTGCGCTCTCTTGCTAGGTCTGTCATAACAAGATACCACAGCCTGGGTGGCTTAAACAACAGAAATTGATTTTCTTACAGTTCTGGAGGCTGGAAGTCCAATATCAAGGTGGCAACGGGGCTGGTTTCCTCCAAGGCCTCTCTCTTCTGCTTGGAGGTGGCTGTCTTCTATGCACATGGGCCCTTGGTGTCTCTTCCTCTTCGTATAAGACACTCATCATATTGGATTAGGGCCCTACCCTGATGGTCTCATTTAAACTCAATCACCTGTTTAAAGACCGTATCTCCAAATACGCTTACACTGTGAAGTACTGGGGGTTGGGACTTCAACATAAGAATTTTAGGGGGACACAATTTAGCCCATAACACAGGTATTTCCCATCTCACAGATGAGTAAACTGAGGCCCAGCGAGGATAAGTGACTTGCTAGGGGTCAATAAACCAGTTGAGACTACGATCTGGATTGCAATACTGTGACCACTTTGTCTCTTGAGGCAAAATGATGTATCTGGCTAGTGCTGTGTAGGACATTTGGAAAACTCAGGTTTTCTCATCACCTGCGTGATGACCTGGGCGTTTCATGGGGAGTGGCGGAGTCTGGGGATGGATAGTAGAATGATGCAGAGGCAGCAACTTAGGGAATGGAATCTAGAATCTGAGCGCGAGTCTTGGCTCTGTTGTGCACTAGGTGTGTTGCCGTGGGTAAGGCCTGCCCTCCCCGAGCTTATACTGACTAATATTTATTAAATACAAGGACTTAGCAGTGAGCATATATCATCTCACTCTATGTTCACAACAACCTGTGAGGTGGATACTATTACCATATCTACTTTACAGTTGAAGGAGAGAGGCTCAGGGTGGTTAAGTGACTTATGCAAGGTCACACAGCCAATAAGGCCTAGAGTCAAGACTCAAATCCAGGTCTGTGGATTCTGAAACCTGTATAGCTAACCATTTCCTGACCCAGGAATAAGGCCCAGGGTTGTAAAATTTTCTGCTTCTTCAAGAGGAAAAGTCTGGGTTTTAATGCAAAATCGCCAGTTTTAAATGTTGACTAATTCGAGTTTCTTAAAAACACTAGGCAGGTCAGACAAAACACATCAGGGAACCTCAGGTTTACACTGAATTGCCTCTCACCTGTGTATGAGGAGGCTGGACTCGATAAGCATGGAGGTCCTTGTCCTCTGATGCCCTCTGGGTTTTATGAAACCGATTTTAGTGGGTGTGGCGTGACCTGAATGACTAGGTTTCAATCTGTGTCTGCTACTAAGGTAACATACCTTAGTAGACATATGAGGGACTACCAGCCCCTTAACCTATCTGAGCCCCGGTTTCCCTGTCTGCACTTTGATGGAAATTTGAGATAGTGTTTATAAAGTACCTGGTGAGTACCTGCTAGGTGATGAGAAAATTGTCAGCACCCAACACCAACAGTGTCTCTCTCTGTGGGATTTCGGACCTGCAAGTGGAGGGCCTATGTGGCAATTAGAGGGGACATGGACGGTGCTGCCACCCTGAGAGTTCACACCCAAGGTTCTGCCATTTTAACTTTAGTTTTGGAATCTTCAAGATTTTTTTTTTTAAATGCCACTCTTTGTTGGGAGAGATTGATTAGCAGGTGTTAGTTGGCTTTTATTCATTCAACAAGTATTTTGTGAATTCCTAAAGTAGTGACAGAGTAGTTCATGAGCTCAAATTTGTGTAAGAAGTACCTGAGGAGCTTGCTTACAATAAAGGTTCTGAGATGCCTCTCCCAGACTGTGCAGTTTAGTTGGAGTGGGATGGGGCCTGGGGATCTGCCTTTTCACAACTCTCTGGGGATGCGATGTAGGTGGTCCTCAGAGCAAAGATGGAGGCACAGCTGGTCATATCCCTGCCTGGAAGGACATCTGAAACTGCCCTGGTCTCCCTCAGCCACAGCCTTTCCCACACGATGGCCTTACCTGGGCCAGTTACCACTCAGTGTGGGCCTGGGGACCAGCCAGGTGGGAGAGAAGGCAGGAGGGAGATTCTGTCCTAACTAGATGGGCTGAAGTCAGATTCCTTACAGTGGAACCAGCCAGTTCATTCTTAATAAATTTAAGTAATAAAAGAGCACTGTTTCAGGGTCCTGAAATAAGTCGTAATTGCCAAGATTGTATTTTGGTGTGTTCTGACCTCCAGGCCCCTAGTTACCATCAGCATAAATAGACCAGGGCACGAAAGCTGCCAGGAACTCTTTTCTCTCTCACCAAAGACCCAGAGCAAGTGGGACGGTTTCTGCCTGTGACGAGTCGCTAGCACGCTTGTGGCTCTAACACATCCCTGGGGCTATCAGTCATTTCTCTGCTTCCCACCCACGCACCTTAGTTTAGTGTGGTGGGTATGAAGGTGCCCCTTCTCCCCTTCCGAGTGAAGTCCCTCAAAGATTCAGACAGAGGCTGTGGCACAAAGCAGAAGGCTGCACCCAGGGCCCGGCACCTGCCTGGTGCTGTAAATGCTGTGTCTTTTGTTTCCGCTGCTGCTGCGCCAAGCAGGGATCTGCGTTATGACATTTGCTGCCCAGGTTGTTTTTTACTAACAGCATCTGGAAGGGACTCTGGGAGGGTCAAACCAAACCGCATGGTGTTCTCTGGAAGCTGAGCTGAGGCGTGTGGGCGGAAACAGCCTCGGGTTTCTTTGCTTTCTTTCTGCCTAAAACACTCACTGCACATACGACAAGTTCTTTGGGTTTTGTTTTTTTTTTGCGAGGTTAGACAAATTTGCATCCTTCTTCTTCAAGTCAGAGGAAGTGCTGGAGGAAGTTGTGTATTAAAAGAATGGGGCAGGGGCTTAGGTTAGGAAGAGAGATGCTTCTTGGCAGCTTTCCCTGTGGCCAGAAACCCCAATAATCTTTAAGCTATTAACCCTTGAGGATATGGATCAATGGTGGACCCACTTGGAGTTCATTATTTAGCTCAGAAAGCCCTGTCTCTTTCTCTCTTTAAATCTGAGCTTTAGCCTAAGCAGTAGCAGTTTGTCCAACAGTTCAGCTCCAACTCCCTGGAGACACCAGCAAACAGCTGCTCTCAATACTGAGAACATCATGAAAATCTGCCCAGCGCACACGGGGTGTTAACACAAAGCCCTGGCGTTGTCATTGCAAGGGAGGCCAAAGGAGAGATGAGGTCCTCGGCTGGCCCTTTCATTTTTGCCTTGGGAGCGTGGATGTGCTTGTCTTTGATGCCTTAATGGGTTCTAAACTTTTTTCTTCTCTTCATAAATCCAGTGAAATGATAAATATTTAAGAGCTGGCCAAACCTCAAGTCAGGCTGTCTGTAGAACTGAGCCACTGCAAAGAAAGCAATTAAGTTACTGGCACGAACCAACAGGACACCGGAGGGTATGACGTGGCAAGACCACTAGTCAAAGTGGAACGAGGCAACTTTTGAAAATATTGTTACCTGTGCTAAGAAACCTCAAGTATAGATTTGGACCAATTCTGATCAAACTTGAACATGAACCTGTGTGTGGCATCAAAAGTCAGGAGGGCTTTGCTGGCCCCTGTGGTCTATCTAAATGCGCTGCCTCTGTTTTGCTTGGGCTAACTTTCTCATTCTCAACTTCTCTGGATAGTAAATTATATTCAAATTAAGAAATGAATTTTAGGCAAAAATCAGATTCATGGTGGGTCTCTAAGATTTTTTGTTAAGACATCAGAAAGATGTAAGGCAGTGCCTCATAAAAACTTTCGGATAGACAAAAGCCTTTGGAAGGATCCTAGGGGCAGCTGTTACACATTCAATTCATTAAAGAAACAGGACTTCTAAAAACCTTAAGGCATTGTCCCACCCCAGCCTCACCAGGAGTCCAAAATAGAGAACTCTTCTCAAAGACGTTTGTGGACGTGGCCTTTATCTACTGCTATAGATTTATAAGTTGACCTATAAAACAAGAATTACTCCAGCTTGAACTGAAAGGGGTAGAGAGCACAAAATGAAAAGATGTCTTTGGGTCTCCAAATTTCTACTTGTAGGAAACAGGTTGGGAAAACTAGTCAGCTGCAAACAGAAGCTTACTTTTTTTGGAAAAAAGATGATTGAGAGGCAAGAACTAAGTACCCAGAAGGCAAAGCCAAAAGCCACAGTGAACAATTCCCAGGCAGTAGCTCCGAGCCCTAATCAAGGACCCGGCAATGTGTTCCTGGCTGGATTTCAGAGCTGCTACGCACCAGAGGATACTGTGTGCTTCCATTTCTCCTCTTCTTGAATGAGAGTCTGTAGTGGTTACCCCATGCCAGTCTCACTGTTGAATGTTGGTTGTGTGGTGGCGGAAGCTGATACCTTGTCTTTTTAGTTCATAGGTCTTCATAGGGCTTCGGGCAGAGAGAAGCAGTTTCAAGGAGCTATTCTCAAAAAGCTGAGCCTCATCTGCCCCTGGACTGGATTTAGATACTAAGGTCCTGGGCTTCCAAAAGGATGCCATTGTTGGATAAGATTCGGGGACTTTTACAGAGGGGTTGAGTATATTTTGTATGTGGGATAAATGTGAATTGTTATGGCCAGAGAATAAATCATGGTAGATCATATTTCCCAAAGACATCCACTACAATATGTCCCATTCCACATGCCCTTACAGTGTAACCTCGACATTCCTCCCATGCAGTGGTGGGGTCTATGCTTCTTTCCCTTGGCCCTATGTAGGCCTTTATGACTGTCTATACCTATAGGGTATGGTAGAAGTGACATTATGTGACTTCTGAGGCTAGGTCATAAAAGTGTCATGTTCCCTTGGGTCGCTTGCTCTCGGAACCCATCTACCATGCTGCCGGTACATCAAGTAGTTTAGGCAGAAGTCCACATGGAGAGGAATTGAGGCCGCCAGCCCTTGCCCTGACCTCCCATCCTACCACCAGCACCAACTTTCCAGGCATGAGAATAAGGCATCTTGGAAGTGATCCTTCAACGTCCAGTTAAGCCACTCCAGTTGATACTGTATGAAGCAGACATGAGCCTTTCCCGTGAGGCCTGTCCATATCATACACTTGAGAGACAGACAAATGATTGTTTTTTTAACCCACTAGGTTTTGAAGTGTTTGCTCCTAGAAGTACATAACTAGAACAATCGGGGCTGATTGGTATTTCTATGAAGTACCATCACAGGCATCCTGTGACCCTTGTCATCCTCTACCTATAGATTCTGGGTAAAGGACTTCCAAAGCAAGGACCAGAATACACAGGAGGAGTGGACTTGGGTCAGAGGCCATTCAGGCAAAAAATAAGGAGAAAGTTTACTCTCTGCACTTACAAGGGTCAGTAGATCTTTTAATGCACTTGAAGACCGGTTTGCCCTAAGACTGAATTAAGTTAAAAGAGGAAATCTGCTTGCATTCACTTGAAATGAAGCTGTTGGGATGAAATCAGTGTAAAAACAAGACTTGAGAAATGGTAGCAGTGGAGGGAAGGGATCAATCTTGAGTAGAGGCTTGTGTTGCCACGCGGAAAAAATTTTGTAACCTGAGTGAAACAACAGTGATCATAATTACTGGATGTCAGTCCTGACTACGGAGGAAGCAAAGGTTTGGGACGATTCTGACCCATGTGGGCTGCTAGAGGGTGGAAGAGTGGGGAAACCAAGAGAAAAACATTCCCTGCAGCAGAGAGGCAGAGATACAGATGGCTACACATTCATCCAGTGGCTGGGTATTCAGGAACACGGGAGACACCAACTCACAAAACAGGGCCTAAGGAATATGCCCCTTCCATCAGCTCTAGGGACTCTCAGTACAAACTGCTCCATCCCCCCAAGCCAAAGGCCTTAAAGCTTTAAGTGATCTGAGTTCAAACTCTAATCTGTAAAGCACAGTATCAGACACGTCCCGTCGCCCGTCCTCCGGGTGCCCCTCTTATGAGGCTCAGACAGAGTAGAGACTGACTACTCTTACTGTGCTGTGAGCTCTCTGGGGGCAGGCAGGGCATCTTAGTCACACTGTAGGTGCCTGAAAGCAGTTTGTTGCCTGAATGCATGAATGCATGCCTGTGGGGCTGAGAGCAGGAGAGCACGGATGGCAAAGGAGAGCAGGCAGGCCACCTGGTGTTGTTCGGGGGGGGCAGTGGGCATGCAGGGCTGGGATACGGAGGTGGGGATGCTGGAAGGGCCTGTTTCAAGAAATCTAAGGCTTTGCCTAAGCCCTTGTAGGTCAGGAAATCTAACTAGTCTTGTTCAATGTCCCTTTCCTGTTCTGACAAAGGGGCCACTGAGCCTGGAAAGGGTCTGGCAGAAGAGGAGTAGTCAAAGGAACCCAAAAGACTCCCTTCCGGGGCGTGAAAGGCTCTGGGCCTGCATCCTGTAGAGCTGCATTCCTCGCCCTTCTGGGGCCGCCCCTTCCTTCTTGCCAGTCCAGGCTTCTGCCTTCCAGCCCAGGCCATGTTGCGTGCTGACTGCAGTATACACCCCAGTCTGTTACCTCTGGTTACCCACAGTCTGTGATGACAGGAAACCCCCAGATGTCACCATGAAGTCGGGACACTTGCAAGCTACAAGGGACCTGGGCGATATATTTGAACCCCTGTATTTTACAGCTGGGGAAGCCGGGGCTCAGAAGGTCAAGCAGCTTATCAGAGGTGGTGGGGACGAGGGCTAGAAGGCACAGCTCAGCCTGCAGCCCACATCCTTCGAGTCAGCATAGCTCTGGAGAGCACTGAAGCAGATCTTCTGCCCTTCTCCCCGCTTTGTCGTTGCACATCCTCCCCAAGGTGGAAGGAAGTGGGTTTCCACCCTCTCCTCCCTCCGCTCATCTCCATCCTCCCCTGCGGTGGGGAGGGAGGCTTTTAACATAATTACCCATCAAAGTTTTGCTATGAGATACCATCCCAACGATAAAAAAGACTTGTTTGTGGGGTGGAGATCCCTCTCAGTAAAATATAGGGATATGGGGTGCTGTGGGTTAAATTGTCCCCCCACCCCGACCCCCAAAATATATACTG
The DNA here is from genome assembly GCF_059928025.1 of Delphinapterus leucas. Classification (NCBI taxonomy): domain Eukaryota; kingdom Metazoa; phylum Chordata; class Mammalia; order Artiodactyla; family Monodontidae; genus Delphinapterus; species Delphinapterus leucas. The sequence goes on from NC_143149.1 coordinate 22,687,270, forward strand.
AAGTCCTAACCCTGGGTACCTGTCAATGTGACCTTATTTGGATAGGGGGTCTTTGCAAGTGTAAATAAGATACAAGTTAAGATCAGGTCATACTGGAGTAGGCTGGGCCCTTAATCCAATATGACTGGTGTCCTTACAGGAAGAAAGGAGACACAAAATAAACATACACAGAGAAGAACACCTTGTGAAGACGGAGGCAGAGATTGGAATTATGCTACCACAAGCCAAGAAATGCCCGGGGCCACTGGAAGCTGGAAAGGGCAAGGAAGGATCCTCCCCTAGGGGCTTCTGCTGACACCCTGATGTCAGACTCATAGCCTCCAGGATTGTGAGGGACTAAAATGGCTTGTTCTAAGCCACTGCTTTGTGGTACTTGGTTACAGCAGCCCTAGGAAAATACACAGGGCAAACGGTACTTGTTCACTGGAACCCAGGAAGCTGAGGTGGGAGGAAGCCAGGATCTGGAGATGGGGTTAGAAAAGCAAGGAGGGAGGGGGGCCCAGGAAGGGCCCTCAGAAGCCCACGTGGGGCTTATCTGGTGCTGCCTAAAGGTGAGCAAGGGGAATAGCAAAGCAACATGTGGGTCCCTTTCTAGCTGATCAGAAACCAGGACCATGGGGCTTCCCTGGTGGCACAGTGGTTAAGAATCTGCTTGCCAATGCAGGGGACATGGGTTTGAGCCCTGGTCGGGGAAGATCCCACATGCCACGGAGCAACTGAGCCCGTGCGCCACAACTACTGAACCTGCGCTCTAGAGCCCGTGAGCCACAACTACTGAGCCCGTGTGCCACAACTACTGAAGCCCGTGCGCCTAGAGCCTGTGCTCTGCAACAAGAGAAGCCACTGCAATGAGAAGCCCACACATCGCAACGAAGAGTAGCCCCCGCTCGCCACAAGTAGAGAAAGCCCGCGCGCAGCAACAAAGACCCAACACAGCCATAAATAAATAAAAAATAAATAAATAAATAAAAGAAACCGGCCTATTTCTTTTCTAGCCACTGGGGGGCCCGGCAGTAGGGAGCAAAGAATTAATGTCCAGAAATTAAGTCTCTGACATCATCTCTGGTTGGTCTCATCCCCTTTGAACTTGAACCTCTTCATTCAGCAGATGAAAAGTGTCTGCTGCCGTTTCACCTGTGATGGGATCAGAAGACCCTCAGGGAATAAACCTCATCTCATGGGGACTTTTCTCTGGGTCTCTGTCCGTGCCAGGATGTGCTTGGCATGCACGGGTCTCTCAATCTGTATTTACTAGTTGGGTGATTTGGCATCGCAGCAGGAGTGCAGCCTAGGGTGGTCTGGGTTTGCGTAATTTTAAATATTTCTGGCAAATCTGTGTAGAGTATAGCAGTATCCTTACACTCCTGGGCAGGAGATAAGTCACATGGCAAGCGGATTTCCATCTAGTCAGTGATCTTGGACTGGACGGCACGGTCGCCAACCTTTGCAAATCTTCCAGCTTGGGCTCTTGTTTGTTTGTTCAAGGTGTTTCTGATTTTAGAAAACACTCATCTTGCCCTTTCTCTTCTCTGCTTCAAGTCCCCACCCCAATTACCTGGTAACTCATTTTCCTTTAGAGACTATTTATTTTTTGTTTTTACAGAATTTTCAAAAAGCAAGATGACGTAAAAAGAATGCATTGGGAAGCCTCATTCCCTCCTCTGTCCTCATCCTCTCTCTGGGCCACAGGGATGGACAACTGTCTTTAGATTCTTATTTTTCTAACAGTCTTAGGCAGGTAACAACACATAAAGATATATATTCTTATTCCTGCTGCGTATTCCTTATACAAAATAGCAACAATATTTGTCCTTGGACAATTCGCTTTTTTCATGAAAACAGTACTTTACTGAAGTATAACATATGCAGTAAAATGTACAAAACATAAGTGTACAGGCCAATGAATTTTTTTCCTTTTTTAAAGTTTATTTTTTCTTGCGTGACTTTTTCTTTTTATAAATTTATTTATTTTATTTTATTTATTTTTGCCTGCGTTGGGTCTTCGTTGCTGCACGCGGGCTTTCTCTAGTTGCGGCGAGCAGGGGCTACTCTTCATTGTGGTTCGTGGGCTTCTCATTGCGGTGGCTTCTCTTGTTGTGGAGCACGGGCTCTAGGCACGTGGGCTTCAGTAGTTGTGGCTCGTGGGCTCAGTAGTTGTGGCTCACGGGCTTAGTTGCTCTGCGGCATGTGGGATCTTCCCGGACCAGGGTTCGAACCTGTGTCCCCTGCATTGGCAGGAGGATTCTTAACCACTGCACCACCAGGGAAGCCCTCGTGCGTGACTTTTAAAAGCAGTCTTATTGAGGTACCATTGGCATACAATAATAAAGTGTGTATATATGTACGTATATATATCCATGAACCATCACCACAATCAACATAGTGAGCATACGTATTGCCCTTGGAAGTTTCCTCTTGCCTCTATATTTTCTTTTCTTTTTAAAAAAAATTTTTTTTGCCACGCCACTCGGCATGTGGCAACTACCAAACCAGGGATCGAACCTGTGCCCCCTGCATTAGAAGCGCAGAGTCTTAACCACTGGACCGCCGGGCAATTCCCACCTCTATATTTTCTTATTAGCTACTAGGTTGAAACAGATTGATGAGTTGAGCTAAAGACATCTAACATTATGCTGATTTACACCCTCATGGTTATTTCTTTGAGGGTCCAGCAGTTTCTTAAGAGCCCAGGAGGTAGGTAACAGAACCTAAGTCTTTACTACTGCTATGTCTTATTAATCGTCTAATTTCTGACGATTAAACATTTGAACTCAAGGGACTTTGGGAAGATTAATTTGAAGGTATTTGTAGTAAAAAGCTTATTTTTGTCAGCCTGTAAAACTCCTAGTGCCAAAGCTTCTGATCCCGAGCAGTTTAACTCAAAGATTCAAGGATTCTGGGAAAAAAGAGACAGAAGTTCCATGGAATTTCAGGATTTCCTTTGTTTATAAACCATAATTCTGGGAGGAAGGATGTAAACACTCATTAAGCATCTTCTAAGTGTCAAGCACTTCACATAAAATAAATAATTTAATCCTCAAAATAACTGCAACGGAAATGGGATTATCACCATTTTTATAGAAGAGGAAATAGGATCTGAGAGTCTAAGCAAGTTGGTCAAGGTGACATGAGCTGGAGTTGAAACTCAGAGCTGTTTTATTTTAGAGTTCAACCTTTTTATATCATGGTTCTACCCTCTGCTCCCCACCTCTAGACAAATATTAACAATTTATATATAGATATATAGATAATATATATACATACATACACACACACACACACATATATATACACACATACATACCTACCTATTGGGATGTGCTGTACGTTACATGTTATACACTCCCAAAGCCCTTAGGAAAAAAAAACGGTCCATAAGAGAGCATGGAGGCAAATTGGTTATAAAATACAGGGATTAAGTGACTTTTGCTCTTTGTATAAAACGACATATATTGAGTTGACTTCAAATGTTCTAGTTACAAGTACTAAGAAGTTTTATTATGGCCTAAGAATTGTGCTCTGCATTTTGATGGAAACAAAATAAGGATGAGCTGTAGCATCTGCTGGCAAAGAGGGTATCACGTTGCTGGAGATGTGAGTCGTTAAGTGGGGGACGCTACGCCGTGACTGTGAGAGTGGTGCGGTTCTGGGAAGGGCCTGACTGGGGGGAGGAGAATTGGAGGATGAAGAGCTGGATGTGTAGTTAAGGGTCTCAACATACAGAGCTTTCAAAACCAGACGGTGAAGCTCTGACAACTTGCTCACGTTTACGTGGAGAGCTAAGAGGCGAGCTAGGGCTGAGTGGCAGGCGTCCTGCCCAGTTATACGGTTGGCCCTCCCTACCTGTGGGTTCAGCAGCTGCGAATTCAACCAACTGCAAATCAAAAATCTTTGAAAAAACTTCCAGAAAATTCCAAAAAGCAGAACTTGAATTTGCTGTGCTAGCAACTATTTACATAGCACTTCCTTTGTATTTACATAGCATTTACATTGTATTAGGAATTACAAGTAATCTAGAGATGTTTTAAAGTGTCCACGGTAGAATGTGCAAAGGTTATATGCAAATATTATGTCATTTTATATACGGGACTTGAGCAACCACGGATTTGGGAATCTGTGGGGTGTCCCGGAACCAATCCCACTCGGTTACAGAGTCTGTACATCTTACCAACCTCTGTATTCTCCAGAAGCTGAAATCTTTATATCATAAGAACCAACCTTAATTAGACCACAGCATGGGAGTCCCACAGGAGACAGATGACACACTCAAAAGGGGTGATTGAAGGGCGTTCCGGGCAGGGCCCACTGACAAAGGTGGAGCAGGTTTAGAAAAAAGCAAAAAAGGATGGTGAAGCACCAGGACCAGACAAAGCAGGAAGCCATTGCCACCCCCAAGTGTGAGGGGCAAGGGGAAGGGGGAGGGGTGCCAGAACCAGTGTGCGGAGCTTTAGGTCAGAGAATAAATACCTCTTCCTTACTGTCCGCACATCCTCTGGTCACTTACCAGTTTCTCCTATTGACCCAAACCAAGAGAAAGCCAAAGGTCATGGGAACTGTGTGGGCATAGTACCCAGAGGTCAGCCTCCTGGGGTACAGGGCAGAGTGGAAAAGGACAGACGGTGGATTTGGAGGGACAGATGGAGAATGTCAGTGCAAAACCTGGGCTAGGGGGATCCGGGAAGGCTTTTCTGGGCAGTACATCAAAGGAGCTATTCCAGGTGCCCTAGAATCTCAGCGTTTTAAATCCACTCCCTTTTGTAATCCAACAGTTTTGTCCTTGTTCTTAATAGCAGCTCTATAAACCCAGGACCTTATTCTTATTGGAATCATCATTTCCTGCAGAACCCAGATACAAGTGCCAGCCTGTATACAAGCCCTGGCTGAAGAGGCGGTAATGGGTCTATTCTTAGTGAGCACATTGTCATGGGTTAGTGACTTGAAGTTCAAGGTAGTGGGTGCCCAGATAACTCTGAATGATGGTGTTGTTTGTCAGTTTGAAAGAGTTCCTCCTCATTAACTCATTATCTTGCTGGAGAGGCAGTAGCATTTTGGCTCCAGCTTTTAAATGATAGTGGCTCTATTTCCGACTTGCTTGGAAACTATTATTAACTATTATTCCAAACAATACACTTGCATATTTGACAGTCCGGAAACCAAATTTAGCCGGGCAAATTATAGACAACTGCTCTCTTATAATGTCACTGTGATGTCCCAATTTTTAAAAAACGGAAGGTGAACAAAGCCAGCTTTAAATGCTTTAAACAATATTTTATGTAAGAAACCATTTCCCCCCAAAGATACTTAGATCTCTAAAATGTTCCCAGGGCTCTCTGGAAGATAACTAATGTTTCTTTCAAAGGAAGGGGAAGTTGCAGAACATCAAATATATGCAAAAACCCTTCAGAGCTGGACGTGCCATCAACTTATAAGGAATTATGTTGAAGCTAAGGGAAACTTAAGAGGTAATTTAAATGATTTAAGCACTACCCTCTCCCCTCCTTCTCCAAAACCCCCCAAGACAAAGCTCAGAATGTTAGACTGACCTTTAGCATATGTGATTTTAATGAAAGACAAGGCGTTCTCTGCTTCTGAATACATGTCAAACCATTCTTTAAAGTAATGATTTCTTGTCAAGGCCTTTGCACTGGCTTGTGAAGAAGGGACAGCTGACATTTGAAAAATACTATACGGGTTTGAATCATCTAAGTATATTATAGCTTTGTTCTTGCAGCTAAAAGAAATGAAGAACAGTTTGGGCAATGAAGAAATCCGTTAATACAACTGGATTTGAATGCCACTTATTTGGATACTACTGTGTGATTATAGGCAAGTTACCTAACCTCTCTGAATCTCAGTCTTCTCATTGTAAAATAAGGATAACAATACTATCCCGCATGCTTATTGTAAATGGCAAGTGGGTTTGTGTGTGGGCATTGAGGTATTTTTCCTGAGGGTACTTTTTACATGGAACAGAGTGTGAGAAAACAGCCACAGTAATTTGTGAGCCTTCTCAGAGTTCAGGGCTCTTACTGAGAATGCTATGTTGGCAGACAACCTACGAGACAAAGAGAACATGGTCATATACTTGGAACCTGGAAAACTGTCATGGTTCCTAACAAACCAATCTAGCATACGTGAACTTGAGGGTGCTATGCATCTATTTTCAAAGTTGCTTGTTGGGATACCACGAGCAGCTTGCTTTGCCTGGGATTACGTGACCAGGTAGCTCAGGGACCGTGATACTTGGGGCAATGATGGTGGTAGTACCTACTCTTCCTGCAAAATGATTACTGTGATTGGTCTGCTGCCCATACATGGGGACATGGTACTTCTAGACATGGGGAGGATGTTGATATGAAATTGTGACCTGGCTTAGATGATGATGTTTCAAGAATTAAATCACTTCCAACTTGAACAGTTCCAAAGGACAGAAGTTCTATAACAACCCAGGGTCTTTGTTTCAGTAGTCTTCAAACCTCTCTGCCCGACTTCAGCGATCTGCTAAACTTGAACCTTTGGGGAGAAGAGTAATCTGTTCTTTATATTCTTCTGAGTTTTTAATAAATCTTACACAATGGGTAATCATCATTTTATAATGTATATGATTTATAGTCATCAAATGTTTACTTTTTAAAATTCTTGCAAGTAAAATATTCTTTGGATATTTTTAGAAACTGAAATTTGTTTTGATATATTTCATATGTACTGTGATCGTTGAAGCTAAATAGAGCATAAAACATAAGGAAGGGGGAGGAGAGATAGAAAAAATTTCAGCTGTCTGCTGCAATATTGCCGTTAAAGGGGCAATTAGAAGTAAATTGTCCAGATTCTGGAAACTTCTTCCAAATCCTAACTCAACCACTTAACAGTTATATGAACCTTGGACGAGTTACTTAACTTCACTCTGCCTCAGTTTCTTTGACAGCAAAATGGGAACATAGCATAAATATGAGATTTAATGAGTTAATATATATTAAATGCTTAGAAAACAATGGCAGATAGGAAGCAGAACCTGTCTTAGCTATCATTATGATTATCCCTCCCAGAATCATTCTCTAGAATATTCCTGATGAGTGGCGATTCAGCCTTTATTGTATTTATTTGGTTTAAACTGCTTTTTATATTTATCAAAGTTATACATAACCTGGTTAAAAATCAAATTATATTTAAAGAGTAAGCTTGAAAAACAGCCTTCCCCATCTCCACAACCATGCCATGATCTTGCTGTCCAGAGGCAGTCACTTCTAATCTATCCTTTTAGCTGATTATTTTGGTATTTACTTCCTTAGTTCTAAATAAGATGCATAAGGCAATTATACCCCAATAAAGATGTTAAAAAAAAAAAAGAACAGGGGAAGGTAAATATTTTTGTGGGTGTGAAGAAAATTCTTACATACTCCATTTGTAAACAAAATGTTTATATAAAAAGAAAAATAAATAAATAAGATGCATATACTGCTATTTCTTGATTTATCAACTTTTGACATTATCTATTAATTTCTATTATAGCAGTCAAGTTTAGATTTTGAACCCTTCCCTTTTCCATTTCTCTAATTCTACCGAAAATTATGGTTAAATCAGATTTGGTATTTATTATGATTGTGTATATGTTGCTGACCTCTGAGCCAAGTGGTGTGCCATAATTATGTTTTGTTTGTTTTAGAAATTGTTGTTTTTATTGGAGATAATTAATTGCCTTACTTCTTCATTTCCTTACATTTCTTTAATCCCCCTCCCATCCCCATACACACACACTAGGTCATTCAGGTCTGTCAGACACCTCCTGTATTATTTTCAAATGATCAACTCCCTTGGATAATCAACTGATTGCACTGTGCTCCAAAAGCCTCCCCTCCCTGAACCCCTTCTCCCACTCTCACAATCTGGGCTCAGTTGTATCCTAGATTTGTTGCCTGGCTGCATCCTGGGTTTTCCTTACACTTTTCCTGTGCCCTCTCTCTTCATGTTATTTTACTCCCTTACTTTCCTGAAGAACACCTTCTAGACGCATATTAAGAAAGAGTGCATTGGAGCTAAAATTCTTGACTCCCTGAATATTTGAAAATGTCTTTCCTCTATCTGTGCACTTGATCACTCCTTTGGCTGGTTACAGAGTTCTAGGTTGAAAATAATTTCCCCCGGAATTTTGAAGTTAGTATTGGTTTGATTGCTTTCTAGCTCCTGAGACTTTCTAATTTCATGTGGTTCATATGTGACTGTTTCTGTTCTCTCTAAATGCTCTTGGTATCTTCCTTTTTATGCTGGCATACTTTATGTATTGTTTATTTATTCATTGTGTTGAGCACTTTGTGGTTATTTTCAGTCCAGAGACTCGTATTATTGAGCTCTGGGAAGTTTTCTTTTATTCTTTGACAATTTCCTCTTTTACATTTTCTTCATTCTTTTCTTAGAACCACTATTAGTTGATGTCAGACTTTTTAAATTGATTCTCTAAATTTCTTACTTCTATTTTTCTTCTTTTTTTGCTCCTTTGGGGGTATTTCCTCAAATTTATCTGTCAACCCCTTTACTGAGCACTTAAAAATTCATGTTTTATTTATTTTTTTAGTGAATAATATATGCTTATGTTAAAAATTCAAAATTACAAAAGCAAACAAAGGTAGAAGTAAGCCTCCCTTGGGCCCCCATTCCTCAGACATCCAGTTCACCACCTTGGCAGGAATATTTGACACAGCAGAGGGTGGAGCTGAAAACAGGGGTGTTCAACCTCCTCGAAGTTGAAAATCCAAATATAACTTATAGTCGACCCTCCTTATGCATGGTTCCTCCCAATCCATAGTTCCTCCGTATGGTGGTTCCCCAGCAGGGATTCAACCAACCCCACATCGGGTAGGACTGCAATATTTACTACTGAAAAGAATCTACACATAAGTGGACTTGCTCAGTTCAAACCATGTTGCTCAATTGTAGTCAGTTTTAGACTTTCCTTTTAAAAAAAAAGTTTCCATATTTCTGCTGAGATTTTCTACCTTTTGTTCATTATAACATATCTTCATCTTCTTTATTGGTCATAGTTATACTAGGTGGTTTAAAGTCCTTGTCTGCTGTTGTAAACACCTTGGTCGTATCACGCTCGGTTTCTGTTGATTACTTTTTCTCTTGAGTATGAGTCACATTTTCCTGTTTCTTTATATGTTGAATCTTTATGGATTATATTCTAGACATTATGAATGTTATGTTGTGGGTAATCTGGAAGAATGCTGTCTTCTTCCATTGATTTATTTTAGTAAGCAGTTACCTTGATTGCATTCTAACTGAAAACTCTGATTTTGGGTGGCAGCTAAAATATTCTTTTGGTTCATGTACTTTTATCTGGGCTGTTTGCAGTTTTCTCTGTGCATGAGTAGCTTGAGAGCCACTCAGATATTTAGTCAGAGTTTACACACGTAATCTGTGGCCCCCCCCCATCACTGGCCCTCACCTTTCCAATATTATGACTTCACTTTCTAGTGGCTGTGGTTGCCCTGAACTCAGCTCTATGGTTCTTCAGGCTGGAAAGACCGCAGGTTTCCTATTGGAGTTTTAGCTGTGCTGCTTGGTCACCTTCCTTGCGTCTAAGGGGAAAATAAGTGGCGGGAAACACCCTGAAAACCTGTACCATCCCCTTTTTCCAAATGTCAACTGCCCTGTCTAGAATCTGCCCGTTTCTGCTCACTGCACAGTGCCTTCAGATAGTTTATTCCTTTTTAATGTTGTTCAGAGTTAATAGTTATTACGTGTGAGAGGGCAGGTCCAGTACGAGCTTACTCTGCTATACCAGAAGTAAACTCCTTCTAACTTCTTTTTAAACAATTATATTTTCAGTCATGACCTCCACTTCCAAAGTAACTCGGTGCCACCAATTTCTGAGATTTTTGGAGTCTCTGTGTGCAAATGACAGTACCACCGCCACTATATTCACCCCGAGAAGATCTTTTAATGATCGTGAAATGACATATAAATAAAGTGGGAGGTAAGGGAAGATTGTGGCATGGAACCTTCTAAATCAGACAGAATCTCTGCTGCTCTTCCACTTAGTCTCAAAGTGGCAGAGGTTAGGTTTTTCCAGCCTCAGTGGGCCAAAATAAGAGTATTCCTTTAAAGCAGCGCTTTTAAAAATGTGGCTAAGGGCTTCAAACATCAGAATCACCTGGCATGCTTGCTAAAAATACAGATTTCTGGCCCCTACCTTAAGCTTCCCAAATCAGAATATGGGGGTGGAGCCTAAGGACTTGCAGACAGTCAGTGGTCTGTAAGTGCTGCTTATGTTATTATTGGCTTAGGCTGCATAAGCAACAAAGAGCCCCTGATGTGTGTCTGACATGCCATTACCATAAATGGGACTGGCGTTACCAGTGAGATGCAGCACCTGACTTTTAAGTGAGTAAAATTGCTTCAGGATGACAAACACAGATCGCTTGAGACCATATTCCATGATAGGAAACAGATTTTTGTTTTGGGTTTGGCTTTTGTTTTTCCCAGGGTCCATCGGAAATAGGGATTTGGAATAAGATTTTAGTGGTAAAATTTGGAGGTCTTCCTAACATTCATACTCTGTAAATTCCTATCAGGAAGTCACTACAATGGACAGCAAACATGACCCCTTTGCTGTAAAGAGATGACTTGGTTGCCATTCTTTCTGGCTTTTTCTCACCTGCGTTCAGTTAAGTAATATCAACTCTACTGCTCTGTACAATGATAATCCCATAGAACCAGTCATGTCAGGACCCTGCATACACACTGGAAATCTTTGTGAAGGTTACTGCCTTCATTTCCGGAAGTTAATTTTTATACCTACCTTCCTGTAAACTCAAGACCCCAAAGTGTAGTATTTGGTCTGTTAGATCAACTTAATTAGGAATTGGCTTCATTCTTAATTCATGCTACTCTAGTCAATTAACTTAGGTCTCAGTAAATTTGTTCTAGAGAAATTTGTGTACTTTAAAAAAAAATTTTATTTTACATTTTTTTATACAGCAGGTTCTTATTAGTTATCTATTTTATACATATCAGTGTATATATGTCAATCCCAATCTCCCAATTCATCACACCACCCCATCCCCCGCTTTCCCCCCTTGGTGTCCATACATTTGTTCTCTACATCTGTGTCTCTATTTCTGCCTTGCAAACCAGTTCATCTGTACCATTTTTCCAGATTCTGCATATATGCATTAATACACGATATTTGTTTTTCTCTTTCTGACTTACTTCACCTTGTATGACAGTCTCTAGGTCCATTCACGTCTCTACAGATGACCCGATTTCGTTCCTTTTTATGGCTGAGTAATATTCCACTGTATATATGTACCACATCTTCTTTATCCATTTATCTGTCGATGGGCATTTAGGTTGCTTCCATGACCTGGCTATTGTAAATAGTGCTGCAATGAACATTGGGGTGCATATGTCCTTCTGAATTATGGTTTTCTCTGGCTATATGCCCAGTGGTGGGATTGCTGCGTCATATGGTAGTTCTATTTTTAATTTTTTAAAGAACTTCCATACTGTTCTCCATAGTGGCTTTATCAATTTACATTCCCACCAACAGTGCAAGAGGGTTCCCTTTTCTCCACACCCTCTCCAGCATTTGTTGTTTGTAGATTATCTGATGATGTCCATTCTAAACAGTGTGAGGTGATACCTCATTGTAGTTTTGATTTGCATTTCTCTAATAATTAGTGATGTTGAGCAGCTTTTCATGTACTTCTTGGCCATCTGTATGTCGTCTTTGGAGAAATGTCTATTTAGGTCTTCTGCCCATTTTTGGATTGGGTTGTTTGTTTTTTTAATATTGAGCTGCATGAGTTGTTTATATATTTTGGAGGTTAATCTTTTGTCCATTGATTCATTTGCAAATATTTTCTCCCATTCTGAGCATTGTCTTTTCGTCTTGTTTATAGTTTCCTTTGCTGTGCAAAAGCTTTTAAGTTTCATTAGGTCCCATTTGTTTATTTTTGTTTTTATTTCCATTACTCTAGGAGGTGGGTCAAAAAAGATCTTGCTGTGATTTATGTCAGAGAGTGTCCTTCCTGTGTTTTCCTCTAAGAGTTTTATAGTATCCAGTCTTACATTTAGGTCTTTAATCCATTTTGAGTTTATTATTATGTATGGTGTTAGGGAGTGTTCTAATTTCATTCTTTTACATGTAGCTGTCCAGTTTTCCCAGCACCACTTATTGAAGAGACTGTCTTCTCTCCAGTGTAAATCCTTGCCTCCTTTGTCATAGATTAGTTGACCATAGGTGCATGGGTTTATCTCTGGGCTTTCTATCTTTTTCCATTGATCTATGTTTCTGTTTTTGTGCCAGTACCATATTGTCTTGATTACTGTAGCCTTGTAGCATAGTCTGAATTCAGGGAGTCTGATTTCACCAGCTTCATTTTTTTCCCTCAAAATTTCTTTGGCTATTTGGGGTCTTTTGTGTCTCCATACAAATTTTAAGATTTTTTGTTTTAGTTTGGTAAAAAATGTCATTGGTAATTTGATAGGGATTTCATCGAATCTGTAGATTGCTTTGGGTAGCATAGTCATTTTCACAATATTGATTCTTCCAATCCAAGAACTTGGTATATCTCTCCATCTGTTTGTGTCATCTTTGATTTCTTTCATCAGTGTGTTATAGTTTTCTGAGTACAGGTCTTTTACCTCCTTAGATAGGTTTATTCCTAGGTATTTTATTCTTTTTGTTGCAATGGTGAATGGGATTATTTCCTCAATTTCTCTTTCTGATCTTTTGCTGTTAGTGTATAGGAATGCAAGAGATTTCTGTACATTAATTTTGTATCCTGCAACTTTACCAAATTCATTGATCAGCTCTAGTAGTTTTCTGGTGGCATCTTTAGGATTCTCTATGTATAGTATCATGTCATCTGCAAACAGTGACAGTTTTACTTCTTCTTTTCCAATTTGGATTCCTTTTATTTCCTTTTCTTCTCTGATTGCCATGGCTAGGACTCCCAAAGCTATGTCAAGTAATAGTGGTGAGAGTGGACATCCTTGTCTTGTTCCTGATCTTAGAGGAAATGCTTTCAGTTTTTCACCATTGAGAATGATGTTTGCTGTGGGTTTGTCATATATGGCCTTTATTATGTTGAGGTAGGTTCCCTCTATGGCCACTTTCTGGAGAGTTTTTATCTTAAATGGGTTTTGAATTGTGTCAAAAGCTTTTACTGCATCTATTGAGATGACCATATGGTTTTTATTCTTCAGTTTATTAATATGGTGTATCACATTGATTGATTTGCCTATATTGAAGAATCCTTGCATCCCTGGGATAAATCCCACTTGATCATGGTGTATGATGCTTTTAATGTGTTGTTGGATTCTGTTTGCTAGTATTTTGTTGAGGATTTTTGCATCTATATTCATGAGTGATATTGGTCTGTAATTTTCTTTTTTTGTAGTATCTTTGTCTGGTTTTGGCATCAGGGTGATGGTGGCCTCATAGAATGAGTTTGGGAGTGTTCCTTCCGCTGCAATTTTCTGGAAGAGTTTGAGAAGGATGGGTGTTAGCCCTTCTCTAAATTTTTGATAGAATTCACCTGTGAAGCCATCTGGTCCTGGACTTCTGTTTGTTGGAAGATTTTTATTTTATTTTATTTATTATTATTATTTTTTGTGGTATGCGGGCCTCTCACTGCTGCGGCCCCTCCCACCGTGGAGCACAGGCTCCGGACACACAGGCCCAGCGGCCATGGCTCACGGGCCCAGCCGCCCCGTGGCACGCGGGACCTCCCGGACCAGGGCACAAACCCGCGTCCCCCGTATCAGCAGGCGGACTCCCAACCACTGCACCACCAGGGGAGCCCTGTTGGAAGATTTTTAATCACAGTTTCAATTTCATTACTTGTGATTGGTCTGTTCATATTTTCCATTTCTTCCTGGTTCAGTTTTGGAAGGTTATACCTTTCTAAGAATTGGTCCATTTCTTCCAGGTTTTCCAAGTTATTGACATAGAGTTGCTTGTAGTAGTCTCTTAGGATGCTTTGTATTTCTGCAGTGTCCGTTGTAACTTCTCCTTTTTCGTTTCTAATTTTATTGATTTGAATCCTCTCCCTCTTTTTCTTGATAAGTCTGGCTAAAGGTTTATCAATTTTTTTTAATCTTCTCAGAGAACCAGGTTTTAGTTTATTGATCTTTGCTATTGTTTTCTTTGTTTCTATTTTATTTATTTCTGCTCTGATCTTTATGATTTCTTTCCTTCTATTAACTTTGGGTTTTGTTTGTTCTTCTTTCTCTAGTTCCTTTAGGTGTAAGGTTAGATTGTTTATTTGAGATTTTTCTTGCTTCTTGAGGTAGGATTGTATTGCTATAAACATCCCTCTTAGAACTGCTTTTGCTGCATCCCATAGGTTTTGGATCATCATGTTTTCATTGTCATTTGTCTCTAGGTATTTTTTTATTTCTTCTTTGATTTCTTCAGTGATCTCTTGGTTATTTAGTAACGTATTGCTTCACCTCCACGTGTTTGTTTTTTTTACGTTTTTCCCTCTGTAATATATTTCTAATCTCATAGCGTTGTGGTCAGAAAAGATGCTTGATATGATTTCAATTTTCTTAAATTTACTGAGGCTTGGTTTGTGACCCAAGAGTGATCTATCCTGGAGAATGTTGTGTGTGCACTTGAGAAGAAAGTGTAATGTGCTGTTTTTGATGGAATGTCCTATAAATATCAATTAAATCTATCTGGTCTATTGTGTCATTTAAAGCTTCCATTTCCTTATTTATTTTGATTTTGGATGATCTGTCCATTGGTGTAAGTGAGGTGTTAAAGTTCCCTACTATTATTGTGTTACTGTCGATTTCCTGTTTTATAGCTGTTAGCATTTGCCTTATATATTGAAGTGCTCCTGTGTTGGGTGCATATATATTTATAATTGTTATATCTTCTTCTTGGATTGATCCTTTGATCATTATGTAGTGTGTTTCCTTGTCTCTTGTAACATTCTTTATTTTAGAGTCTATTTTATCTGATATGAGTATTGCTACTCCAGCTTTCTTTTATTTCCACTTGCATGGAATATCTTTTTCCATCCCCTCACTTTCAGTCTGTATGTGTCCCTAGGTCTGAAGTGGATCTCTTGTAGACAGCATATATATATGCGTCTTGTTTTTGTATCCATTCAGTGATCCTGTGTCTTTTGGTTGGAGCATTTAATTCATTCACGTTTAAGGTAGTTACTGATATGTATGTTCCTATTACCATTTTCTTAATTGTTTTGGGTTTGTTTTTTGTAGGTCTCTTTCTTCTCTTGTGTTTCCCACTTAGAGAAATTCCTTTAGCATTTGTTTTAGAGCTGGTTTGGTGGTGCTGAATGATCTTAGCTTTTGCTTATCTGTAAAGCTTTTGATTTCTCTGTCAAATCTGAATGAGATCCTTGCCTGTTAGAGTAATCTTGGTTGTAGGTTCTTCCCTTTCATCACTTTAAATATATCATGCCACTCCCTTCTGGCTTGTAGAGTTTCTGCTGAGAAATCAGTTGTTAACCTTATGGGAGTTCCCTTGTATGTTATTTGTTGTTTTTCCCTTGTTGCTTTTAATAATTTTTCTTTGTCTTTAATTTTTGTCAGTTTGATTACTATGTGTCTCAGTATATTTCTCCTGGGGTTTATCCGGCCTGGGACTCTCTGTGCTTCCTGGACTTGGGTGGCTATTTCATTTCCCACGTTAGGGAAGTTTTCGACTATAATCTCTTCAAATATTCTCTCAGGTCCTCTGTCTTCTCCTTCTGGGACCTCTATAATGTGAATGTTGTTGCGTTTAATGTTGTCCCAGAGGTCTCTTAGGCTCTCTTCATTTTTTTTCATTCTTTTCTCTTTATTCTGTTCCGTGGCAGTGAATTCCACCATTCTGTCTTCCAGGTCACTTATCCATTTTTCTGCCTCAGTTATTCTGCTACTGATTCCTTCTAGTGTATCTTTCATTTCAGTTATTGCATTGTTCATCTGTGTTTGTTTGTGCTTTAATTCTTCTAGATGTTTGTTCTTTAATTCTTCTCGGTCTTTGTTAAACATTTCTTGCATCTTCTCGATCTTTGCCTCCATTCTTTTTCTGAGGTCCTGCATCACCTTCACTATCATTATTCTGAATTATTTTTTCTGGAAGGTTGCTTATCTCCATTTCATTTAGTTGTTTTTCTGGGGTTTTATCTTGTTCCTTCATCTGGTACATAGTCCTCTGCCTTTTCATTTTGTCTTTCTTTCTGTGAATGTGGTTTTTGTTCCACAGGCTGCAGGATTGTAGTTCTTCTTGCTTCTGCTGTCTGCCCTCTCTGTGTACTTTTTAAAGGACCCCTTTTCTATTAAGGTACAAACTGTTTCCTAAGAAAAGTCACCCCAAACACCTATGATATAAACTGCAGAAGAAGACGATTGTGGACATAATTCAAATTTTTATTTCCAACTGAAATAAAACTTGAATTTCCTTAGGGCTTGAGTTAATACTTTTGACTTCATTCACTGATCCAGAATTCAAAATAATTTCTCCCTCTGGTCTTTACTCTTTTTCTGAATAATATTCAATTCAAATCACGTGAATTGGAGCTAAGCTGGTGTAGTAGAATTTTTGGAATTCTTTAAACCCTCAAACAAGTTGATTTTATCTGGGACTCAGATGAACTTCAATATTACAACGTTTTCTCTGAACTCAGCGCACTGAAGTGTTCTATGGAGCACTGTTGTTTAGCCCTGAGGTGCAGACTTTCAATTCCTCTCTCCCTACCTCCCTTCCTTCCCTCCCTTCATCTTTTTAACTGTTAGTTATTCCCACTTTTCAGATGGGGAAATGGAAACACTGGAAACATAAACATTGTGCTCATGGCTTAGTTACACACACCTTTTTGGGGGGACCAAGACAGAAAGAAAAGGCAGGTCATCCTCTCCAGTTCAAGGCTATATAACCTTTACTACTGGGCCCTTCATGAGGCCCTAAGTCAGTTTTTCACCTCCTGGGGTACCTGAGCCCTTAGGGCATCTTTGAAGGAAATAAGAACGATTTTTGAATTATTTTCATTAATTTTAAAACGTCCAACAGAAATTGCACATTTCCCAAAATAAAACTGCATGAATTAAGTAGAATGTCAGGGTATTTTTGCTTTTGATTAGTGTTAAATTAATTCAGTTTGATAACATTGATTATCATGCTGATCTGAAGCTGTGATTACAGTTATATATGTCTTAGATGATTAAAATGTAAAAATAAGTTAATTATGTCTTAATAAATGCAGTTTATTTGATAGGCAGAATTTTATAAAACCTGAAACTCATCAGAAAAAAATTATGATAAATTTGGGGTGCTTTCTACATATACCTAGGAACAGGCAGAGCATGGATGCACATGCAGCTCTAAAACGTACCTCTTTCAAAATTCTTCTGGAATCACAGGATTACATATATTTGTTCTCTCTGGTTGCCTTAACATTCACAGTATGAAGTCTAATTGCCCTTTCTTATACTTTTGATGCTAGTTATGACTATGGTCCACTGACCAGCTAATGTCCATCACAGACATCACTGGCTATTTAGTCTTAATTGTGTGTGTAATTTCAACTTCATGAGTTGATGTCTGTGGAAGCTGGTAGTACATTTAAAAGAAGGTATTTGAAAGCAACAACACGTTGAGAAACAGAGAAAAGATAAATTTAATCTATCCCTCTGCTACAACTCAGTAGATAATTTTCCCAGGTGCTAACAGCACATGGCAGTTGATAATGGCAGTTAATCTAGTTTGGAAAGTATAAATAGAAGCATAACATATTTTCTGACCTCTTATGAATCATTAGGCTAGTTGAAAGACATTTCTTTGAGGAAGTACTCAACTTGCTTCCCTAAGCTAACCACCCCCAGTGTGGGTTTTTCATAATCATGTTGCGATCACTGCAGCTTTAGGCGTCACTTTTGTGACTCACCTGGTTGGGTCTGCTTTAGACAACTGACCCAGAGTTCACACTGCTGAAGGGCAATGACTGAGGTCATTGTTTCCCAGGGCATGGGCTTTAAAGGTTAAATCAGTGGGGAGATGAGACAGGCTGTGGGGCTCAGGAATATGTGACTTGCTATATTTAGGCTGCATTCTTCCCTAGTAGATTCTGGTTCCAGAGATCATTCTGGAGTGTTTTTTTGTCCTAAGGAGAGGTCAGGCATCAGTCCCACTGCTGTCCCCATTGCAGTTGCCCGTGAACTTGCAGGTAACAACAGAACTTGCTAACTATCAGTCACAGGGTTTATTTGTATGATCACTGCATGTCTACTGGAACACACTACAAAAAACCATGTGATGTGATGGAGGCTTAATCTACTCAAGGAGGAGAAATGTGTAAAGGAGGAGTAGGGCAGATGGCCTCTAAGGATCTCCCAGGCTCTGACCAACTTTGTATAACTCTAAGCTTCCTTGAAGAGTAAATCTCATAATAAAGATTGCCCTTGTACTACACTCTTGACCAAGTTGATGCCACCAGACAGGTGGCAATGTACGTGTGTGGGAGACTCTCATTGGGGGTGGGGAAAGCTAGGTGGAGACAATGCATGTGCCTCAAAGTACATATTTTAACCTTTAAAAACAAAGTTCCATTCATGGAAGGTGGCTCTTTTCCTTTCCTTTCTTCGTGCTAGTGTAAAAAACGACCAGCTATGACACTTGCGAGCATCTGAATTGAAACCTTTTATCCCAGGGACTTGAAGCATTCACGATTACAGAATTTTAGTTTTGTAATTTTCTATGTTCTCAGTTGTGTCTTTAAGGTTCTTAACTTTCTGTGTGTCTTTCACCCTAAGCTCACTCCCCTGCATGAGATGTGTGGGTTTGGCATCTGCGAGCTCTCTAATAAGTATTTATTAATAATTCAGCTGTCATCTATTCAGACTTTATGCCAGCCCCCATTGCCCTAAGCCTATATTATTTAATCCTCACAATAACCTCATGATTTACTCTTGTTCTGTTTTACAGATAGAAGTGGAAATTTTTGAGAGGCTGAGTAATTTGCCTAAAGTCACATACACGTGGGAAAACAGGGTTCAGGCTAAAGTGCATCTGACTTGAGAGAGTTTGTATGCTTAATCACTGTGCTATATTGTTTCTCTTCCTTTTGTTGAAAGGATGAGTAATATGTGCTCTTTCACGTTGGGGGGAGTGTAGTACTAGTAGATCTCCTCTGCTTGAAGACATCCTCTGAGATGGAGAGGGAGGGGCTTGGGGTTGGGGACTCTTTTGCCGGCTTTACCAGCAAAATAGACATATACAACTTAATACCATTTACAGAAGTTTAAAAATACATACACACAAAGCAAAAACCCACACTTTACAAGAGCACATTCAAGCAAAATGACATATATTAAACCCATTATAATGGTTGCTCTTGGGGGTGGGGAATAGGGATGGGAAGCAGCACTGAAAGGCAACAAATAAATACCTAAGACAGGACAGGCGACTCATGAGGACCCAGTGGTGCTAATGTAACGTGAACTGAGAAACATAATGAACACGACCCTTTGTATTATACATGAGTATCTCCCCTCTTCCCTATGAAAGAGTAAGAGCCAGGACAAGGGAAAAGTAGATTAGGTTAAGACAAAACTTGGAAGGGTAAGGAAGGCAGGAGTGATTGCCTCCTTCCTCACATTCAGAAGTCATTTATTTGGTCCTAGAATAGAGGGGCTTTAATGTAGACACAGCTGCACATGGAAGTGAGGTTGGCTCCATCAGGCATTTAAGTTTTGCCAGAGGATAAAGGTTTGAGGTCTTATGATCCATATACTAAAGGAGAAGCAGTTTCAGAACATGTGAACTAGAAAGTACAGTCAGTTACTCTACAGATAAGCAAGCCAATGTTCAGAGTGGCTGAAGGGCTAAACCAAGAAGGCACAGCTGGTTTGGACCAGATCCCGAATGACAACCCAGTTCTCTTCCAACGTGTCCTTGCTGCTTCCCCAGGCTGGTCTCTGGAAGCCCCTGTGCAGTGATAACTTTCTGCTTCTCCTGTTGAACTAGCAGTGGATTTGCTTGACCTATTTTTCTCCCCTTTATTACCTTGACTTAGAAGAATCTTTTATAAAATATGTTAATTTTTTCTTCCGGTTTTATTGAGATATAATTGACACACAGCACCATGTAAGTTTAAGGTGTACAACATAATGACATGACTTACCTACATCATAAAATGAGTACCACAACAAGTTTAGTGAACATCCATCATCTCATATAGATACAACATTAAAGAAATGGAAAGAGTATTTTTCCTTGTGATGAGAACTCTTAGGATTTACCCTTTATCAACTTTCATATATAACATATGGCAGCGTTAATTATATTTATCATGTTGTACATTACATCCCTAGAACTTCTTTATCTTGTAATTGAAAGTGTGTACCTTTTGACCACCTCCATCCAGTACCCCCTCCCCACAAGAAGAGCCTTGACTTCGGAAGGTGCTCAGTAGATGTTGGTGACAGTGATCATTGATACTACGGAAGATGTTCTCTGACTCTTCAAACACTTCAGTAAGGAACTGAACTTTATACTACTTGTTCTGGATTGTTGTGGCTTCTTATTTTATTCTAGTTTAAGCTCTGCTGTTAACTAGCTGTACAAATGTGAACCATCACCCTTATCTTGGCTTTAGTTTCTTCATTTGTCCAAAGGGCAGGGAATTTTTATATACCCCAAAGAGCCTTCTAGCCAAGGATTCGGTGGTCAGGGCTCTTCTGGGATTCTAGAACTAACATTTTCCACCAAGGCAGGCATGGAAGAGCTCGTGCTCACAACGTATTCTGTACATAGCTCATTTCAGCAGCTCATTCTTACATGACTCCTGTGTCATTTCATCTACGAATGAGAGGTGAGATGCTCACGAAGGGCAACGTGCCTTGTAGAGACGGACAGTCCTTGCCTTCCAGGCATTGTCATCTTATTGAAGAAAGAATAACAACAGATAGAAACACAGCAAGTGCGAAGCCTGGCAGGGAGTCTAAGCGCCGTGCCTGCTTATACTACCTCAGACCCAACTGTGGGTGGCCAGCGAAAGGTTCTCAGAGGAAGAGGGATTTATGCTGGGCTTCGAAGGGAGGTAGGATTCTGATAGCAAAAGCAATGAAATGCAACAATACAGGTGAAATTCACAGACCAAAGACACAGTCAAGGCAGCCCAACGCTTGCTAGGACATCTGCAAAAAACTGTAACTAGAACAGGAGATGAGGGTGTTCAGAGCTCTGCTTCCAGATGAGGGTAAACTAGGGAGGTGGCCAACCCAAGGCATTATTTACAGCAAGTGTTGCTCAGTAGGCATTTGAGTGTGTATCTGCGACTGAAAGTATGAGAAAGTGAATTAGTAAAGGTGTTTGGAGTTGGAGCCAAAAGCAGAGTGTAGCTGTAACAGGAGAACTCGCACAGCTGGGCACGTCCTGGGGGTCGTCTGTAGCCACCTGACCATCTGAGCGTGGACACAAACTCACTGGGAGTTAAAACAAAGACAGAACGAGGACATCCAACCTACTGAGAGAGGACACAGAACTGTTTGTGAATAACAGATGCGGATTTGAGAATTATGAGGCGAGTGGAGATCATTGTGAGTCAGAATGACTTTAAAAGGCAGCATAAAAATTAAACTTCTCTTAACAAGAAATAGTGAATCGGTGAGAAGATAGTACTGCTAAGAGCTTTTTCTGCCCACATGGAAAGCAAGAGTGTAATATCGGTACAATCACATTTTGCATCTAAGTTCATGTGGCTGTTAGAGTCAATAAATAAATAAATCTACTGTTTCAGATACAATTTACATCAGGGGGTCCCTTGGAACTTAGAATAATTTTCTCCCATGTGGTTATTTTCATATATGTATAGATAGATAGGTAGATGGGTAGGTAAATGGATAGATGATAGATAGATAGATGGATAAGTAGTAGATAGATAGATGATAGATAGATGATAGATAGATAGTTAAATAGATAGACAGATAGATAGAACTGGATATGGAACTGAAAGGCTAGATCAGGAAGAAACTGTGAGGGACCTTGCATGCCTTGTTAAGAAATTGGGGCTTTCTCTTTCGACAAGAGAAAAACCATTGGTATGGTGTTTGGATGAGGATTTTACAGACTGAGCTCCTGTCTGCTTTTTGTAAGCTAAGGGTGAATAATTAACCACGAAATAGGAAGCGCATAGTTGCTGAGAGCCCCCTGGGAGGCCAACTGGACCTGTTCTCATAGCAGCCATCAGCTTTGCTCCAGGGAGTGGGGTTCCTGAGCCCAGGACAAGGCATGCAGGGACAGTAGGGGCTTAGTTGCAGCTTCCTCTAAGGGCTGTCTGTGACATCATTGTGGCAGTGCTGGGACAGAATTAAGCTTTGGGCTTCCTTCCCTGGCCTCACGGGGCTTCCCTCTTGTGGGTTTCTCTGCCTCTAGCAGAAGAAAAGAAGACAGATTTTTGGAAACAATAAAAACTAGGCCCAGGCTGTTTTAGCAGCATACCTAATAATTACTAGCGTTTATATGACAGTCAGTTGAAGCAGGATGGTTAGATTTTTTTTAAAACATCAGAAATTTTATTTTTTAATTTAATTTAATTTATTTTTTGATGACTATAATTGGACTTACATTACTTTCTCCTCTTAGAAGTTTCATTTTTCAAAATAAAATACTATGATCATTACAGTGAAAATATGAACAGAAAAATACAAACACATATTTGAACCTACAACATTCTACCATCTTTCTGATTCATTTCTCTCTTTCTAAAATTGAGTTAATGTGATCATTTTTAATTTATTTTTTATAGTTTTTTTAAAAAATCAAGGTATAGTTGATCTACAATATTATATAAATTTCAGGTGTACAACACAGTAATTCACAATTTTTAAAGATTGTACTCCATTTATAGTTATTATAAAATATAGGTCATATTCCCTGGGCAGTACAATATATCCTTGTGGCCTATTTATTTTACACATCATAGCTTGTACCTCTTAACCCCCAACCCTTATCTTGCCCCTCCTGCTTCCCTCTCCCCACTGGTAACCACTAGTTCTCTGCAAGTCTGTTTCTGTTTTGTTATATTCACTAGTTTGTTGTACTTTTTAGATTCCACATGTAAGTGAAATCATACAGTATTTGTCTTTCTCTGTCTGACTTATTTCACTAAGCATAATACCCTCCAAGTAGGAAGGTTAGAGTCTTCATAGAATTCAGGAAAAATTGCCCATCTCTCTGTTGGGCATGCCTTCTATTCAGCAGGTAGCTACTTTTCGCTTCTGTGGAAGGGAAATGGTAGGAAACACACAGAATCACAATGGGATTACTTGAATTTTCTAAATACATATACTGTTCTGGAGACTACTATACCAGTAACACTGGGAATCTCTTACATTTGTGACGCATTAAGCAGCTTACAGCAGGGTCTCCAATACCTCTTTAGACTCTCGGTGCTGCTTTGTGATCATCAGGCCCAGTATCGTTAACCCCCCCCACCTCTTATTTAAATATAGGAAAACTGAGGCTCACGGGTCTATAGGGGTTGCCTGGGAACTCTCCTCCGTGAGCTACAGAGCTGTGATTCCAGTTCAAACCTTCTGACCCTTGGTCCTGTGTTTCTCACTTTCAGCCACACAAAAAAGCAGCCTTGATTAGTAGCTCGTTCTGCTCTCAGGTCTTGAGATGCTGCTGACCTCCAACATAAATGGGCTTCGAAGGCCAAGGCACGACCCACCTCCCCCGAACACAGGTTTCAATCAAGGAGCACACCGCCCCCACTCACATACTCCTATTTGCACAGAGAGGATTGGATTACAGGGTCATCTTTGTTCCAAGCCATGCTTCTGTGTTCATTTGTATACAGAGAAAACTGTGTTTGGGATTTGCAAAGTTCAGCTGAGTATTTCTTTGTTTCATCACTGGCATTTTTTTTTTTTTAACCCATTGGTACACCTGTCCTTTATTTTTATTTATTTATTTTTTTGCGGTACGCGGGCCTCTCACTGTTGCGGCCTCTCCCGTTGCGGAGCACAGGCTCCGGACGCGCAGGCTCAGCGGCCATGGCTCACGGGCCCAGCCGCTCCGCGGCATGTGGGATCTCCCCGGACCGGGGCACGAACCCGTGTCCCCTGCATCGGCGGGCGGACTCTCAACAACTGCGCCACCAGGGAAGCCCTACACCTGTCCTTTAAAACTCGAGTATAGCAGTGAAACTGTGGGTGAGTTTGAAAACTGTTGCGGGTATAGATGGGCCCAGGCTGAGTGTTTCCAATAGGGGAAGATACCCTGTTGATGTCACTCTATCAGCTCCTTTGTTTATTGAGGAGGGAACAAAGCTCTTTCGAGGAGAGAGAAAGAGAGGTTGATTTTCACTTGAAGGTAGGGACCCTGAGGTTGTTGGGGTTTTTAAAATTTTTTTTTAACTTTTTATTTTGAAATAAAGATTTACAGGAAGTGGCAAAGATAGTATAGAGAGGTCCTATGTAACCTTTAAGAATGTGCCCCAGTAGTTACGTGTGGCATAAGTATAACACATCAAAACCAAGAAACGGACATTGGTGCTGTGTATGTGCATGCTAGATCTTTCTAGAACATGCCAGACTATGTAGCCAACACACAGTCAAGGTGCAGAACTATTCCTTCAATCACAAAGATCTCCCTTGTGCAAGCTCTTTATAGTCAGACCCACCTACTTTCCCCCTCAAACTTCCCAAACCTCTGGCAACCACTAATGTGTTTTCCATCATTATAATTTTGAAATTTTGAAAATGTTAGATAAATAGAGTCATACAGTGTGTGACCTTTAGAGAAGGGGTTTTTTCAGTCAGCTTAATATCCTTGAAACCCATCCAAGCAGTGGCGTGTTATCAATAGTTCATTCCTTTTTATTGCTGATAGAGTGTGCCATGGTATGGATGTTCCACAGTTTGTTTAATCATTTACCTGTTGGAGGATGTTTTGGTTGTCCTATCTGGGAGGCAGTTGTTACAAATAAAGCTGGTATGAACAATCATGTACACGCTTTTGTGTGTACGTAAGTTTTCATTTTTCTGGGATAAACGCCCAAGAGTGTGATTGCTGGGTCATATGGTACGTGTATGTTTAGTTTTTAAAGAAACTACCGAATTATTTTCCAGAGTGTCTGTACTATTTTACATTCCTACCAGCAATGTATGAAATACCCTGAGTTATTTACCTTCCCATCTTCCCCCGGCCCTTAGCCCAGCACATAGAAAGGCACTGCCCATAGAAGACAGTACACCGTTGTCTGCATGAATAGCTAAGGACCACAGAAACCTGCTCACTCGTCCCTTGCATTACTGGGTTCCATTCCTATCCATGGTTTAGGACTTTTTTTTTTTTTTTTTTGGCGGTACTTGGGCCTCTCACTGTTGTGGCCTCTCCCGTTGCGGAGCACAGGCTCCGGACGCACAGGCTCAGCGGCCATGGCTCATGGGCCCAGCAGCTCTGCGGCATGTGGGATCTTCCCGGACCGGGGCACGAACCCGTGTCCCCTGCATCGGCAGGCGGACTCTCAACCATTGCCGCACCAGGGAAGCCCAATGGTTTAGGACTTTAAGTAGCTTTGAATAATCCCGCCAGTCTGAATTTAGATATGCCCATGCAAATTAAGCCATGGAAGGGGGTCTCCTCTGAACTTGCGCCAGGGGAAGCATAAAAATAGTTGTATTTAGAAGCAGAGCTATCAATCGCTTTATTTTCTTCCCAGGCTCCTCTGCTCATAGACAAAGAGGGCGTCAAGTATTTTCAATCCCATGCCCCCTTTTTGGGGTTTGGGCACCTTGTACGTCTCTTGATCTGAGAAGTAACGACGATGATCTTGCAGACGTGGTCATGCCCAAAGGAGTGTGCGGTGTGGACCAAGGACCTAGTGTGCAAGACGCCAGGAAGACAACTGCCTCCATTCTCCCAGCCCACAGTGTCCCGTTACCCCAGAGAAGAGATGCTCAGAGCTACCCTGTGTTTTCCGGAAAGCTGACTCTTCCATTGAGAACTCCTTTGAGGAGCGCTTCCCAAAGTATGATCCATGGTGTAACAAAGACTGTTACTTGATCCGTCAAAGTGCTGGTTTTCTCATCTGTAAAACAATGGGAACTAATAAAGTTGTGGAGTAGATGAAATGACACATGTGGAAAGAACCTTGCCCAGGGCTGGGCTCCCAGCAACATCATTGCCTCTTTTTCCTTCTCAGTGACTAGACAAAGTTCTTGAGTTCTTGTAACATCTTCCGTCCTCTTTGCTACCTATTTGGCTCCTTGGTTTCAAAATCCTGTTCAAGTGTCACCTCCTTTGCAAACTTCCTTTCAAATGTTGGCCTTGCCTTGTGAACTTCTGGGGTTTCTTAGAGCAGAGTAATCCTGGATGAGCTTAAACTCATTCAGGCATGTGGGGCCTTGAGGTGTCTTAGATGAGTTGTTTTTCCTGGAAGTAAGGCCCAGAATAGGATCCTGGAGTAGAAAGTTTTAGGTGCTAAGACACCTGGGGGACTGAAGGAAGAGATGGTGACAGTGGAGGGGTGTCCATTTGGAAGGAAAGGTCAGTATCCTGCCCATTTCTATTTTCTGCAGGGACCGGCCTGGCTCTAGGATGGCGAGGGCTGGAGTAATGCAGCTCTTATACCCGGCACTGGGAGGAGGGGCAGATGTGGAGACACAGGAAGACAGGTCCTGGGCAGGGAGGGCGGCCTTTCCTCAGTGGAGACCAGGTGGATGCCCAGTGGGAGAAGAACAGCCTGGAACTTGTTCACAGACATCAAAGACATTCCCACAGTCCTCTGAGAAATCCTCCCGTAGGATTTTGAGAAGACTTTACATAGACAAAAGGGATGACGAGACAGCAGAGTTTATGACCTCATTCACACCCTCCAGCTGATTATGTTTATAAATAACGCAGACTACTCCACTGCATAACATCCACTTGCCGGGTAGTGGAGTTAATCCTGCACAGGTATGTGGGTGCTTCCTGTTCATTATGGATTGCCTAATGCAGCAGTTGGTGTCTGGAACTCCATGGCCTTCTGGAGTTTGCGTTTCAAAGAAAAGGGGGAGGAGAGAACAATTTATTGTTTGTTAGGACTTCATCTGTACCAACAAACCCTGCTCTGCAGTTCTATTTCCCAAACCCAAACCCCACAGCCTATAACATTTTTTCTCTCCTTCCTGTGCTATTTAGTGCTCATAAGGGGGCTTCCCTGGTGGTGCAGTGGTTAAGAATCAGCCTGCCAATGCAGGGGACACAGGTTCGAGCCCTGGTCCGGGAAGATCCCACATGCTGCAGAGCAACTGAGCCCATGCGCCACAACTACTGAGCCTGAGCTCTAGAGCCCGCAAGCCACAACTCTGAGCCCCCGTGCCACAACTACTGAAGTCTGTGTGCCTAGAGCCCGTGCTCCACAACGAGAAGCCACCGTAATGAGAAGTCCGCGCACCGCAACGAAGAGTAGCCCCTGCTCACCGCAACTAGAGAAAGCCCGTGCGCAGCAACGAAGACCCAACGCAGCCAAAATTAAATAAATCAATAAAAAAATATTAAAGATAATAAGGGGGGGCTTCCCTGGTGGCGCAGTGGTTGAGAGTCCGCCTGCCGATGCAGGGGACACGGGTTCGTGCCCCGGTCCGGGAAGATCCCACATGCCGTGGAGCGGCTGGGCCCGTGAGCCATGGCTGCTGAGCCTGCGCGTCCGGAGCCTGAGCTCCACAACGGGAGAGGCCACAACAGTGAGAGGCCCGCGTACCGAAAAAAAAAAAAAAAAAAAAGATAATAAGGGGTTTCTGCAAAAATGGGTTGATTTAGAACTGTACTGGGAAACACCTAATAACTTAATGGTTCCAATGCGGCTGAGAGAGGGTTTTAACTTGTCTGGGTCTAACCAAACAGAATTAAAACCAAGATGAGAGCTGTGATCAGGGGTTATTCAGTTGAGCTGAATTTGCACTTGGCTCTTTTTAAGAATCGACACCTTCTTGAGTTATTGAAGCCATTACTGCTGACATAAGAGTTAAGGGATCTGAACTCCATGGAAATTCTGAATGAATGTCTTTTCACTTGATTCTAATCCAGTTTTTTACGTTTTATTTTGTTTGTTTTTGCTTTGCTTTTTGTTTTTTGCTGGGATGCTCAGGTCACTTCCTGAGCTAAGTTATTGAACTTGAACGTTGTCCAGCTGCCTCCCTGAGGTCTTTGCTGACCAAAGAGTCAGCTGTGAAGTCTGATTGAGCCTTCAGACTGGTGTCTGTTATCACACAGCCTTTGCTGGTGGCTTGTAGAGCTTGAGGGTTGGCCACAGAGAAGGGCAGGGTCTACTCTGTGCTGGCAGGATGTGCTCCCGGGATGGATGGCCGCCTGACAAGTGTCCACTTCCGGTTCCAAAGCAAGCGGCTGGCAGCGCTCTTCCTAAGCACGGGGGCGGCTGCCCCTTCCTTCTCTCTCCCGAGGTAATTACACAGTATTTCCCATAGCCTACACCTAGCCTAATGCACTTGGCTCCAAACATTTAAATGCAAATGACAGGGAGGATTCTAGGGCCCTGGGGACAGTGCTCGTGCTGTAGTGTTGTCACCTTCTGTGGTCCAGGTGCATGTCTGGATTTCATTTAATGCCCCATGTTCTTGACATACAAAGAACCTTAAGTGTGGTCCGCTGGCTTCCTGCTTGTGTCGATGCTAAACTGGCAGGACATTTCCACTGCCCAGCAGGCAGCCAGTGCCCCCTGGCTGAGGCTTGAGATGTCCTTTTGTTCCTCACCACTTGGCCCCGCAAACAGCTGTCTTCTGACACGCTTATCAGGTACAGGATGTTCTCAGAGCTCCATAGCTCTTACCAGATAAAGAACAGTGACCAGTTCTTTCCTAAGGTCATTCTCACTCTAGGAGTGCCTGTGAGAAGCTCACAGTGGGCAATCAATAAGTACCTGTTGAGTGAATTGGATAAATGGAACAACTTCTGGATCACTTATCCGCTTGAAAACATTCTCAGTGTGGTGGTAAGCTTGGCTTAAAGAGAAGCTCTTCTGAAAGTGTACTGCAAAGCCTAGAAGCCTTTCTTTATATGTTGCCCCCAAGCAGCAGATGACCATGTAGAAGTTTGAACAGAATAGAGCCATACGGCAGAGAGCTGCAGGGTGGGGGAAGTTGAGGAGGTTGGCAGATAACATATCTTTTCAAGAGTTTCCATGTGCCAGGCACTGAACCAGGCACATAATGTGCATTATTTCACTTCATCTGCATAGCAGCCTCCTGAGGAGGAAATATGGCCCTGCTTTAGTGAGGAGGAAATTGAGGCTCAGAGAGGGCGAGTCACCTGCTTGAGGTCACACAGCTTGTAAAGGATAGAGCCCAAGTTTAGAGTTCTGTCAAGGCCTCTGCTCTTGCCATTGTCACACAGCCGGGTGGCTCCTGGGCTCAGGGGGAGTCAGGATGAGCCAGGCCCTTCTGGACTTCCTCACTCTGAAGTCTTTTTATTTTTGGCTGCTCCGCGTGGCATGTGGGATCTTAGTTCCCCAACCAGGGATTGAACCTGCATCCCTTGCATTGGAAGCGCTGAGTCTTAACCACTGGACCACCAGGGAAGTCCCTCACTCTGAAGTCTTCAGAGAAAAATTCAGGTCACAATAAGCAGAATGCTTTAGACCGTGTAGCAGTTGAACACTTACGGAGTGATTTTACATCCAATGTTTTCCTGGCCCTTCACGGTAACTTAGTGAATTATTAGCCACGTATCACCAACGAGAAACTGAGGTTTGACAAGACACGAAGAGCGGGCTAGAAGTCAGGACATCTGATGATGAACGTCAGGCTCTTTTCACGGGACAATGTTATTAAGTATCGTGAAAAAAAGTTCAATACAGCCTTTAATTTCAAATACAAAGTACTAGGCTGGAAGCTCCTTAAGTCAGGAACTAAATATGATTTACCTTTGTGTCCCCAGCACCTGGCCCAGCATGGGGGTTACTGCAGACAATCAGTACATGCAGAAGGAATCAATGCCATGGGTAATCGTGATTCATCTGTCTATTGAGCAATGAGCCTCAGAGTCCTGGCTTCAGAGTTGTTCCTTAACCATATCTGAGTGTCACCCTTATTTTTAGTGCAGTAATCAGTAACTAGTACAGTGGCTTAAAAATGTTTTAGTGGTAGAACTGTCTTTTACAAAGGAAACCTTAGGCAGAATCTTGACATGGTAAATGGCTTTTAACAAATGGTATACTGGGCAATTTGTGTCTCCAGCATCTGATGGAAAATATTTCATGGGAAACTCCTGCAAGCTGTCTTTGCTGCCCTAGGTTGCCAAGGTGCACAGTCTGAAGATCACCAAATGAATTAACTAGATTGACCTGAGGACTGTTCATTTCCTAACCTTGTCAAACATTAAGGTGCTATGTGTGGAGAAGGGAGAAGGAAAAGAACAGGTGAGGGAAGAATGGTGGGTGTCTAGACTCAAGGTAATCTATAGCCTCAAGGACACAGACTGGGGGACATATTCTAGAGGCCACAGTCTGGGTCACACAGTCTAGAAGACACAGGCTCGAGGATGCAGACTTGAGGACACAGGTTCAAGGACACAGGCTAGAGGACTTGAGTCTAGACCCTCTAGACTACTGCTTCTCTTTAAAGCAAACCTCTCTCATCTTGTTTCCCGCCCCCCAAAACACACACACACACTTTCCACCCCCTCATTATAAGCTGCAACTTTGCTTTCCCTGACACACAGCCTGTACAACACAACATCGACGGTCAAGGATCACTTCTAGAGGAGATGGGGGCCTGGGCCACAGCTGAGGATGAGAATCTGGGGGAAAGAGCAGAGACTTTATACCTGAAGCAGTGCTTGTTGCTTGTTGATTTAATGGATGGAAGGGGCAGTGGCCAGGACACGAAGCTTGGTAATCACACGAGTGTGCAAAACTACCCAGCTACAGGGTTCTCATAAGATTCTATGGTGGAAACACCAAAGACTCAGGATGTTGGGCTCTTTTAAATGCAACTTTCTGGGAGGGGCCAGGCCAATGGAAAGGGCTGTTGAAACTCACCAGATGCTGCAGTAGTTTTCTGCGCGGACACCTTGAATCTCTAGTGAGCACGCGGCTCTTTGAGGGCAGGGAGCATAGCATTTTGCATTTTTTGCAATTCCTTTCGCACTTAATAGTGTGCCAGACACACTGAGGGTCCTCGAGAAATAATATTTGGAAAGAGTGGACCAAATAATTGTGCCTGTTGAATCCCTAATACCTACCATCTGTCGTCTGTTTGTTCTTTTCACTGAGCCAGTTACACTGAGACTTTGCAAAAGGAGGGAAAAAGAAGAGAAAATAGTCTATTAAATTTCGAGAATTTCTCTGTTTGTAAAATTAATTGAAATGTATTGCTTTAAAATGGACTTTTCTTGGAAAACACAAAAAAAACTGGAAAAACACCCATAACAATTCTGGTGTTTTATTTGCAGCCTTAGATTCTCACAGCAGAACAAGGAAAATCCTCCACCTTATGCCCACGGCCCTGTGGATGGAGTCATCCATCCTCACAGAGACACTAGTACTTCTTTCTTTAAAAAATTAATTTTTATTGGAGTATAGTTGCTTTACAATATTGTGTTAGTTTCTGCTGTACAGCAAAGTGAGTCAGTTATACATACACATATAACCCCCTTTTATAAGATTTCCTTCCTATTTAGGTCCCCACAGAGCACTGAGTAGAGTTCCCTGTGCTTTACAGTAGGTTCTCATTGGTTATCTATTTTATGTAAAGTAGTGTATATAAGACATTATTACTTCTTAAATTGCCTTCATTGTCACCATTTGAATGGTGCATCCACCTGCATGCAGCACTAACGATGTGAACAGCAGAGAATTTCATTTTGCTCATTCCCTGTTCTGAGGTTGGTTTCACTTTGTCGCTGGTGTGGCAGCCTCTCCTGATCCTGCCCAAAGCAACTGGCATAACTCTGTCAAAGGTGAGATGGGTTTCTGATTTTTATCTCTAGGTTGTGAAAGCAGAGTTGGCATTAAGCAGGCTGATGTCTCTCCTCTAAATGTGTGTTAAATGCACTGCAGGGTACGAAGTGATTTCATTTTCTAAATTATGGGGAAACAGACAAACAACAGAACTGGGGGGAGGATGATGTAAGATGAGTTGCAAATTAATGGTACACTTAAGAGTTTGCTTTCTTATTTTCTCTGTAGCCCATTTCCTTCCTCCAAAGTTTCCCTCTGGTTGAGCAGTGTTTTCTTCTGTCCCCCTTCCTGACCGTGGACTGGGCGGTTTCTGGGGAACTGCAGTATCGGCGCTGATATCCTGAATAAATCACATAGTGGGCATGCGAGGCTTGCCCCAGGACCCTTGAATGCTTGGTGTCCTCTTGACCCTCCAAGTCTCCTGGGATGGGACAGCTTGAAACAGAACCCAAATGGAGCACCATCTTGAGAAAGTCTCACTGTGACACCGTCTAAGCCTTAAACCTAAAAAGATTGGACCCTTCTGGTGCAATTTCCTGCCCTAGTCGGATGTTACAAAAATTTGGGAGAAAACTTCCAGCCTCTTAAAGTCACGCTATATAATTCTGACCTTATTTATTTGGACTTCTACTTGTGAAATGTCTTGAGTTCGGGTCAACAACATATTTCTAACCCTAATATGTGCTGGACACTAGGCAAAGAGCTAGGGATATAAACATGAATAATACCCATGACTCAGCTTCTCATGGAAAGATAACAGATTTATACCTAAAGAAACCATGACACAATTAATGTTTAATCACTGTCATTATGAGATATGTAAAGCAGAGGGCTAGTTTGTCCTGAGGTGTCTAAGCAGGTTTCACAGAGTCAGTGGAATTTAAGAGATAAATAGGATATTCTTAAGCAAACAATGGGGAGGGGACACTTGTAATTTAAACAAAGGCAATAACAAAACATAAAGTACCTATGCTCAAGGAGTTTGCAGTCTATAGTAGGACATACACACGCTCGTGTGTGCACACGTGCACACAGACACACTTATTCCTCTCAAAAGCAGAAAACGGCCCTCGGCTAGGGACAAACGTTTGCAGAGGGCTGCACACTAGACCCTGGCGTGTCATCCAAAGTGGGAGGAGGACAGCCCCAATGATGCAGTGTTACAGTGGAGGCAGAAATGATCTGTCCCCCAAAGGAGTGACCGAGAGACTATGAGAGCACAGGGGAGGGGTGGGGGAGGGGTGGTGGTTCATGGCTTCATTTAGAGAAGAAGCTCTCTTTGGGCAGGACATTAAAGGATAATTAACACTTCAAAAATCAGAGGAGGGGGGAGGACACCCACTCTTCCTCTCATGCTTGCCAGGGATTCTTCATCATCTCGGAGTCTGTCCCTTCTACTCAAGGTGACACAGATCTGTACCTCTCCTCACCATGAATAAGAGGGACCACGGCAAAGGCAAAGGAGAGCCACCCCAGGGAGTGCACCCCCGGCCCCCTCCTCCTAACTTTCAGAGACCTCCCCCTCCCCCGTACCCACCTTGGCTCCTACTGGTTGGCGTTGGTCCCACTCATTAAGAATCTCCTCTGAAATGGCCAGAAGACACAAAAGTCCAAACAATAAGCAGAGACTCTGTCGTAAAACTGATGAACTATGCTATCTGCACTCATACTTATGCAGAGTCTCAAGAAAAGTACTCTCGTTGGAAGCATAAAGTAACAGTATAAGAAAACTCAGGCAGTCCCTTGGAGTCTGTGCATTGGGATCGCACCTGAATTATTCACCATCAAATGTGTATCGTGCCTGATGAATATTCAAAGAACAACCTTCTCTCCAGGAGCTTATGAGTAGATGCAAAGGTGAAGATGTAAATGCACGAGTAAGTAAATAGCAATACGAGTATAAACTGATGCTATAGACTGAATGTTTATATCCCTCACAAATTCATATGTTGAAACCTATTCCCCCAATGTGATGGCATTAAGAGGTGGGGCCTTTGGGGGTGATTAGGTCATAAGGGTGGAGCGCTAAGGAATGCGATTCATGCCCTTATAAAGGAGACCTCCAAGAGCTCCCTTGTCCCTCCTGCCCTGTGAGCACACAGCAAGAAGACCGCTGTCTGAGAGCTAGGAACCAGGCCTTCACCAGTCGTGGAATCTGCTGGCACCTTAATCTTGGACTTCACAGCCACCAGAACTGTGAGAAATAAACTTCTGTTGTTTCTAAGCCACCAAGCCTATAATATTTTGTCATAACAGCCCAAACATATAAGACAACTGAGATCTCACAAGATGATATATAAGCATTGTGTGAGCATAGACTCTCCACTGAAATGGAAGAACAAAGGCAGTTGGATTAGATGATTTCCTTGGACCCCGATTTTAGATCCATCATTGTATGAATCTGACAATAAGTGCTCTGAGGTCAGAGTTTTATCATCCAAACAGGTTTTCTTCTCTTCCTCGGATTGTATTTACATCAGAAAATGATTCAGAAGAGCAAGTCGTGTGGAATTAAAGATGGCTTGCCTGCACTAATGGCTATGTTCCATTACCTGCACCTAATATGCAAGACACATTATGTCAAAATATTGACCAGTGAACGTACAGCGTACACTGAGGGTTCTTTACCTACAAACAGGTTAGGCTTATAACGTCATTCTTGTATTAGAATTTTATTTTATTACGGTAAGAACACAGCAACATTTTAAGTGTATAATACAGTGTTGCTGACTGTAAGTAAATGTTGCACGGCAGGTCTCTAGAACTCATTCATCTTGTTTAAGTGAGTCTTTATGCCAGTTGATGAACGACTCCCCATTTGCCCCTCCCCCCACAGCCTCTGAAAACCACCATTCCACTTTGATTTTCAGGTCCTTCTTAGATCTAGTTATTTACAAGTTCAAAGTGTCTCCAAACCAGCAACATTTGACATTTTTCTCACCACGGTCAATATTCTTATTTCTATATTTGTTTCATTAGAAATTCCACCTCTTCTTACTAGGACCTTCCACATGCTTAATATTTTGATTACATCAGATATAACGGGGTTAATACTATTCTCAAAACTCATAAAAAACAGTCAGCTTTCCACTCTCTACTGGCAGGGTTCAAGAGCAGACGTGGTCTTGGATTAACACTTGGCCCCTCCAAATGTCTGCAACTTCACATACAAGGCTCAAAGGGGAGACAGGCAGACCCAGCACTCAGAGTCACTTACAGGTATTAAGAATGGCCTCTGAGCTCAGGAATTAAGACCTTGCTTCCCTAAGCCTTCTATCCCACCATCCTGGGGCTCCACAGGGAGCCTGAGGTACCGAGGCCCCCCCAACCTTTCAATACTTACAGCTTCACCACCAACATTTTTCTTGAGTCCAGTAGGACTAATCTCAGTATGCCCTGTGTCCTAAGTTATCCCAAGAAGGCTTAGCCTCTCAGGTCACCTCCCATCCCCACCCTCTAATCCCTGTAGGTTCTGCATACCCACTATTCTATCTCCATCTCTTTCCCCTTCCTAACTCCTGAACCTTTTCTACCATGTCTCTGCAATTCCCAGTCCATCCTCAGCAAAATCCCATATATCCTAATCTCTTCTCTTTGCCTGAATCTCCCCTGAGGACAGTGCTTCCCCTGCAGCTCCTCAAAGGATGACTATTTTTCTCCTGTAGTCTTTGTAGCACCGGGCCTGGAGGAGGGCTAGGTGTTCTCTGTGATTCCCATGGACTCTTTTTTTTTTTTTTGCAGTACGCGGGCCTCTCACTGTTGTGGCCTCTCCCGTTGCGGAGCACAGGCTCCGGACGCGCAGGCTCAGTGGCCATGGCTCACGGGCCCAGCTGCTCCGTGGCATGTGGAATCTTCCCGGACCGGGGCACGAACCCGTGTCCCCTGCATCGGCAGGCGGACTCTCAACCCCTGCGCCACCAGGGAAGCCCCCCATGGACTCTTAAAGCCCTTTCCTCACTCTCCTCCCAAACATCACCAGCTGTGAATCTCACATCAGACTGTGTCCCTCAGTACCCTTCACTGTTGCTGCTTTGCATGAAGGAGGTCACTTCCCCCTTATTTCTTAGGGATTTTAGCTCCTGGTTTGCTGTCACCCTCCATTTTTCTCTGGTCTTAATGTTTGGTGATTTCAGGGTTCTTATACACACACGGTCTTTCCCACACCCTGGCCTCTCAGTCCTTTGACCTCCTCTCCTCCAATGGTGTTGTCCTCTCCTCCACCTCAGCCACCTGTTCCTGGGTCACACTCCATCCGTGGCAGACGCATAAGTCTTCTCAGGAAATAAGAAGCAAGGTCAGGAGGGTGGAGGAGGGAAGAGAAATCACAAACAAATTGGTCAAGATTCGGCAGCGTGAATGGGACGGTGCTATACTCTATTTCTCTGCTAGCATGCAGGCCTGACTGCGGCTTTTGGGTGGTCATGACTTTAACATGTGACCAGTGAGTGAATGCTTTCTCCAGCCGCACTCGGTTGCAGAGGTGCAGATGTGGGGTGGGGGGAGAGCAGGAATGATCAGGGCTGTGGTTTTGTCAAAACCGCACTTTGTAAAAGAGAGGCCAAGGGAGCTGAGGGCTTGGTAGGAAGTGATTAGTAACGATTAACCTTGGGATGTAAGTGGATAAGAAGGAAAAAGAGGACAAGGAGGGAGTGCAGAGCCATGAGCAGATGGTAAGACAAGGCGATGAGAGGTCCCGCGGGGCTGTGAACTCTTGGAGTCAGGTTACTAGAGAAACTGAGTTGGATGGGGTCACGGTTGAAAGTGATGGGCTCCAACAGGTGAGTCGGCTAGACAAACCCACAGAATTCTTTAGCTTAGGTTACAATTATGCTTTTGATAAAATCTAGAACATACAAGGTCAGTCTTCTGGGGGAATCAACCGATATTCTTGGCACTACCCGCTGTGGGTAGGAAGTCAGGTTGGGCACACCCAGACGTAGGGGCCCTGCTTTGCTTATGACCCAGACAGCCGGGACTGCGGGGACAGGGCAGCCAAGCGGAGAGGGAGTGGCACTGCCAGTCGGAGCCTACAATCAACACCTCAGGGGAGGCACACACACGATAGGACCAGCAAAGAGAGCAGGGAAGTGGGAGAGGGCAGAGAAGGACAGGAGACTTAGCGCCACCACACTGCCTGTTCTCTGACCCCAGGAGCTGACTCTCCCCTGCAGGCTGCCCTTGGCGGTTCACACAACCTTGGGCAGTGGCCACATTCCAGGCGATGGTTCCAGAGTCTGTCCTGGCAGCTCTGACCGTCCCCGGGTCCACACACTCACAAGCCCCTCTGGCTGGCCCCAAACCACCTTAACTCAGAGCATCTGAAATGAAATTCCTTGTCTATTCCTCCAAACTCAGCTTTGCTCCCTGACCTACTGATTCCTTTTCCTCAACAACCGGGCTCACGAACTAAAATATGCTTAAATCTTTCTTGTCCTCTACCCACTGCCCACCTGACCAGTTCCCACGGGGGATAGATCATCCCTTCACTATGTCTCCCACCTTTATGGCGTTCGTCTCCCTCCATCTCCTGCAGTCGAGTTTAGGGCCTCCTTCTCTCATGAGGACCAGGTGGCCAACCCTCCTGGCTTGCCTGGGGCTGAGGAACGCAGGACTGTCCATGCTAAAACTGGGAAGGTCCCAAGAAATTAGGACGAGTCGGTCCCCCCACGCCTGGACCACTGCAGCAAGCTCCTCCCTGGCTTCTGAGCCCACGTCATCTCCACTCCATACATCACTATCCCCAGGTGAATTTCCCCAGGCAGAATTGCTCCTGACCTCCAAATCTTCAAATGTGAAGGACTTTTAATTTGCTTTCTAATTAGTTTACATTAATTACTGTAACATTCAAGGCTGCCAGCAGTCTGGCCTAACCTGCCTTTCTGGTTTCATCTTCCATTACGTGTACATGTAGAGTTTGGTCAACTGAGCTGCACTTCGCATAGGATAGCCTCACTTCTGGGTCTTTGTCTGTGCTGTGTTTTGGCTGCAATCACCTTCTTGGCCCATTTTGAAATCACACCCATCGTTTAAGTCCCAGCAACGAATGCTTCCACCCCCCACTCCATCTTTCTGACGGGCCACGCGCAATGCCCATCCGCTCAGCTCTTATTGTGACTCCTTAATGCCACCTGAATGTCATTTGTCACGCAGCCCTTCATATGTACTTACCTGTTACCTTTTTCCCCTGCTTGACACTAAGTCCCTCAAAAACAGTCATCTTCCTTATTTATTTATCTTTTCCTTCAAAGCTCATCAAACCTTGTATATGGTAGATGATTAGAAAGCATACA
The DNA here is from genome assembly GCF_059928025.1 of Delphinapterus leucas. Taxonomy (NCBI): domain Eukaryota; kingdom Metazoa; phylum Chordata; class Mammalia; order Artiodactyla; family Monodontidae; genus Delphinapterus; species Delphinapterus leucas. The sequence goes on from NC_143149.1 coordinate 22,725,488, forward strand.
TTGAGGTTGAAGGAACAAACAGGTACACTTTTATTATATTTTATTAGACCGAAAGTGTTCGCTCATGAAGGGGGAAGGCACCAGGGTCACACATCACTATGGCGATGACACTGTTATCAGGAACACACTGTGAGGTACACCCATGCCATTTATGATGCCCTCAAATAAGGAATAACAGTTGCTAGCATAGATTACCAGGTGCCCTGTTCCAGGCACTGATCCAAGTGCCCCACGAGCGCTAACGCATTTCGCTTCACTGCACGCCCAGGAGACAGTCCTGTACCGTGGTTAAGAGGGTGGGCCTGGGAGTCAGACTCACTGGGTTTGAAACCCGCTTCCACCACTTTCTAGCTGGTGTCCTTGGGCAAGTTGCTTAACCTGTATACTTCAAGCTCTTCGTCTGTAAAATGAGGATAAAAATAGTAGCTACTTCAGTGGTGCATTGTGAGGACTAAATTCATTGAATCCAAGGTGTCATCTGTTGTAGGGTGCACCATTACTCTGTGCACCACTAACAGAGAAAGCTATTTCCATCAATATCTGAGCACCAGAGATTGTTAGATGTGGCATGATCTCACAGGGGTTAAAATGTGGGAAAATATGCATCTTACAACCCATGAGGTGTGGTATATAATTTAAATGAATGATGATACTGTTCTGGGATGAATTGTGTCCTCTCAAAACTTATATGTTGAAATTTTAACTTCCAGTACCTCAGAATGTGACTATATTTGGAGATAAAGTCTTTAAAGAGGTAAATGAAGTGAAATTAGGTCATATGAGTGGACCCTAATGCAATATGAATGGGGTCTTTATACGAAGAGGAGATTAGGTTACAGACATGCACACTGAGGGAAGACCGCGCGACACACAGGGAGACAACGGCCACCTGCAAGCCTGGGAGGAACTTTCTGAAGAAATAACCCTGCCGACACCTTGATCTTGACCTTTGAGCCTCCAGAACCGTGATAAAATGAATTTCTGTTGTTTAAACCACCTAGTCTGTGGTACTTTGTATGGCAGCCCTACCAAACCACTATAGATCCCTCAATAAAGCTTTCTAAGACCACAGGACAGGGAACTGAGCGATGGGACAGCCCTGTCTTAGCAGAAGACCTCCAGCGCATCCTCACCTGGTCCCTGTATCCCATCAACCCAGTACCAAGTTGGAGCTTCCCTTCCACCTGGGTCTCCATCCACTGAGAAGTCAACTGGCCACTTGGCACGTCAGAGCTATATGTAAACCAGAACCACTAGTGCTTGACTTATTCTTTTTTTTTTTTTTATCTTTATTGGAGTATAATTGCTTTACAATGTTGTGTTACTTTCTTCTGTATAACAAAGTGAATCAGCTGTATGTATACATATATCCCCATATCCCCTCCCTCTTGAGCTTCCCTCCCACCTTCCCTATCACATGCCTTTAGGTGGTCACAGAGCACTGAGCTGATCTCCCTGTGCTATGCGGCTGCTTCCCACTAGCTATCCGTTTTACATGTGGTAGTGTGTATATGTCCATGCCACTCTCTCACTTTGTGCCAGCTTACCCTTCCCCCACTGTGTCTTCAAGTCCATTCTCTATGTGTGCGTCTTTATTCCTGCCTTACCCCTAGGTTCTTCATGACAATTTTTTTTTTTTTTGGATTCCATATATATGTGTGAGCATATGGTATTTGTTTTTCTCTTTCTGACTTACTTCACTCTGTATGACAGACTCTAGGTCCATCCACCTCATTACAAATAACTCAATTTCATTCCTTTTTATGGCTGAGTCATATTCCATTGTATATATGTGCCACATCTTCTTTATCCATTCACATGTCGATGGACACTTAGGTTGCTTCCATGTCCCGGCTATTGTAAACAGAGCTGCAATGAACATTGTGGTACATGTATATTTTTGAATTGACTTCTTATTTTTTTTTAATTGCACTTATGTGGCCAGAAGGGGAAAGTGTGATGAGCTTTTGAATATCAACACTCTGCTAGCAGGACCCTGGCTAAAGTACCCGGTCCATGCTTAGCTCAAACCATCTTTAGCGAAACTGTTGGTGGGGACTTGACATTAAAAGGGTTCATAACAGCAGACTGTCTATATTAATTAGCTCTCCAAACAGGACTGACTCCCTCCCCCCTTTTTTTTCTAGACTGTTTGACATTTGCGCATAATATGAAGAAAGATCGTTAAGCCTGTAATGTGGCTGCTAAGAGGCTTCAGCTCATGTTGCTAATCTCCTACATGGTGAAACACTGGCACCCAGACAAACCCTCATTCACATCGGAACAAAGCAGTAGTTATGCGTGTTGAAATTCCTTAGAGAAAATGTCTTGCAGGCCGTTGGGGGAGAGCACGAATGCTGGAAATACTTCGCCATGTGTTGCTCAACATCCTGGGAAGACAGTCTGTTGGCATCTGGACGCTCCCCCTGGAGAAGGGTTGCAATGCTCTGGGGCACGTGGGTCTGGTGAGGACAGAAGGAGCATGGGTGGAGGAGGGGGTGGAAGTGGGCTTGGATGTTTTCTCAGTAATTGTCCCAGACTGGGTCAGAGCCAACTCCAGACTGCCCATTTTCTTAGTCCTTTGAGAGCATCTAAAGTCAGGCTTGTCTCCAAGGCTGCCACCTTCCCCGTTCAGGACTAGATGTTCCTGCTTTTTGATTATAAGTCCAAGTTACGTACTTGGGTTTCCTCAGCTTTGACTTGGAGAACTAAGAGAGTGGAGGAATAGCAGAAAGGTTTTTCATCAACATCAAAGGTATGAAATGGTTAGGTAGGATTCTATGTGTGTAGGATGGAAGCTGAATCAGCTGTGGCTCCAGTTGTTTGGAGGTAACTCCAGCAGATGGGGTTTAGCAAGGACCACAGGGCGCAGAGGAAGGCGGATGTGGTACTGGGGGGATGGGAATAAGTGAACACCACCAGAGGAGGAAGGAGAATGGTGCTGCGCTAGAGCAGTGCTTGTCATGGTGGCCCTGGGACCAGAAGCATCAGCATCAGCTGGGACCTACTGAGTCATGATCTTTGAGGGTGAGCCCAGCCATCTCTACTTGAGCAAGTCCTTCTGGTGTTTCTGATTCAGGCTAAAATGTGTTAGGAGCCCTTCCGGAATGAGGAAGAGACAGTCTTGGTAGCACTGGGTTAGGGGAGAGGTGGGGCAGAGGAAGGAGTAGAGAATGGACTCAAAAGTAGAAAGAAGAAGTTCTGCTCTGTACAAAGGAAAAGGGATGAGGGCTGCTGGGATCGTAAAAGAATGTGAGTCATGACTGTAGCCGCTCAAGGTAGCCTGGATCCTTAGTTAGCATATGCTGACCACATGTTATGCAGAAGTTTTAAGGAGAGACACAGCCAACAAAGGTAAAAGAACAAACGTGGATGCAAATTACTCTTTGAAATTAGAAAAAGGGAATTACATGGCTGAGATTCACCTGCAGATTCCAGAGGGGCTCATTTATTCTCTTCTTTCTCTCCTCTGGTCTGGTATGGGATGAATGGTGGCCCTCAAAAACTATGTCCATGTCCTAGCCTCCAGAACCTGTGAATGTGACCTTATTTGGGAAAAGAGTCTTTGTAGATGTAATCAAATTAAGGATCTCAAGATAAGATCATCCTGGATTATGTAGGTGAGCCCTGAATCCAAGAAACTCTTTTCATAAGGCACAGAAGAGGAGACAGACACAGAGAAGGAGATGAGAAGATGCAGGCAGAGACTGGAGTTACACAGCCATAGACCAAGGAATGCCTGGAGCCACCGGAAGCTGGAAGAGGCTTTCCCACTAGAGCCTTCAGAGGGAGCATGGCCCGGCCAACACCTTAATCTCAGACTCCTGGCCTCTGGAACTGTGAGATAATAAATTTCTGTAGTTTTAAGCTATGTAGTTTGTGGAAATTTGCTATGGCAGTTCCAGGAAATGAATACACCTGGCCTAAGGAAAAAGATTTGGGGGCTTCCCTGGTGGCGCAGTGGTTGAGAGTCCGCCTGCCGATGCAGGGGACACGGGTTCGTGCCCCGGTCCGGGAAGATCCCACATGCCGCGGAGCGGCTGGGCCCGTGAGCCATGGCCGCTGAGCCTGCGCGTCCGGAGCCTGTGCTCCGCAGTTGGAGAGGCCACAACAGTGAGAGGCCCGCGTACCGCAAAAAAAAAAAAAAAAAAAAAGATTTGGAGTCAGAAGGACATGCGTCTTAAATTTTTTTTGCATTTTATTTACTTGTCTGAGAAATGAACTCTCGGAGGCACGATGGCCCCTACCTGGCTTGCATTGCTCATGACTTTACCTGTCTGCCTCCTGTGAGCATTTGAGCTTGTGTCCTCTGGGTCATACGCTCTCTCAAGTCTTCCCCATCTTTGACACACTAGCATTCTAGCGAGGGGATGAGGGGTGGTGGGTTGATAACCCAACTTTTTTGGAGAGTGTTTGGAGGTGATGCAATCTATCACCCTTTGAATAGCTTGGTTGATTTACTATGGAAGGAAATATCTTACTAAAATACAGCATGATGACTTTCCAGAACTGGGAACTCAGTGATTTACTTCATGAAGACATGAGAGAGATTGTCTCCTGGCTGGGTTCCAGCCATCCCTTCCAGAGGGTAGGAAGGCATGACTCTGGAACATTAGTGTTGGGTGACTGTGGGTGAGAAGGGCCTTCCTTGCAGAATGGAAGAAATAAACACAGGCCTGCGGCAGGGATGTTACATTGTTGGGTCACTATTACCCATGTGTGAGGCATGTGTTATCTGGAATTGTCCTCAAGTTCTCGGCTGGAAAAATATACAACCTGAGGTCAGTCCTTCCCAGAGGCTGTGTGTTTTTCAAGGAAATCTCTAGAGTTAGCTACTCCAAAAGAGAACTATATATTAGGTAGATCAATACTGTCTCCACCCAAGGGAATTTATTTCTGGAGTACCGGAAAACACTCCAGTTAAGAACACTTTGCTAATAAGGTCCCAAGCTATGCTCTGATGCTTTGTGGTGGCTGATCTTTGGTGGTTTTCCTGCAATCCCTGAAACCTAGTTTCCATCTGGGTCCACCTCTGTGGCAGCACTCAGATATTCAGATTTCAAACTTTCGTCTTCTTTTTCTTCTTGTCATTTTTCTCTATCAAAGCACAGCTGTCCTTTGTCTCAACCCTTTAAAGTCTGGATCTGTTGATGAACAAAGATCCTAGTGGCCATGGGCATCCTGCATTCCTACGTAATCCATTTGCATTTCAGAGCCTTCTTGGATCTAATGGTGGGAATTGCAGAGCCATGGTGGACTGGGCAGTGAGGGAGTGTCTCTTAGAGGCCCTCAAAGCACAGGACATATGTGACTGCTGGCTGCACTGGTGAACTCAACAGACTCAGGACCAACATAGGAAGCGAATTAATTTGTTTAGATCTGCAGAGGTTTTGCAGCCTCACCTCAGAAGCCAGGGCCAGGAAAAGAAACGTTTCCTTGAGTTTCTTCTAAAGAAGGCTTCCCTCAAAGAGCCTGCAGGACAATGGGTCAGGGGGAGGCTGAGAGAGCCAGGGTCGCTGCTTCTGGGGTGGGCTCAGCCGCCGATTGGTCATGTGATCCTGGGCCTTCTCTAAACTCCTCTGAGTTGCTTTGCTCACCTGTAGAAGTTAGTGGTAGATCAGGTCAAATTAGATCAGTGTCTGACCAGAAAAATTATCCAGGCCAATGGTAGAAGAGTCATCCAGGCTAATTGTAGAAAACCCAGCTCTCTGGGCCTCACGACAGACCACCTGAATCCGACTCTCCACAGAGGGATGTGGGCATCTCTGTTTCTGCTAAGTGTTGCTGTGGTCAAAGGGATCGGGGGTGTGAGAAACAGGGAGTGTGGGAAACAGACGTAGGTGATTTCTCAAGACCCTCTCAGCCTCGCTCTCCTGTGACATCCGGAAGGGCAGTAGGGCAAGGGCTACAGCAAGAGCCCAGAAGCCTGAACGCCTGAGTTCAAACCCTGGCTCTGTGATTTACCAGCAGTGTGACCTTGGCCGGTCATGCCTCCTTATGCATCAGTTTCCTCATCTGTAGAATGGGCGTGATAAGAATATCAATCATGTAGGCTTGTTGCTGATTAAATGAAGTTAAATAAGTAAAGAGTACAGAACGGTGCCTGACTGACAGCCAGGGCTCAAGAATACGTTTGTTGTATTAAAACTACAAATGAACTCAGCTCCGTGTCACCCTCTTTGCAGCCTGCTCTGGGGCCCTGAGCCAGCTGGTCCCAATCCCGTAGTGCTGCCTTCGTGACCATCCTGGGCTTACTTAGCACATGTCTTTGTTTGACTTTGTTTACGTGTGTGTCCAAATCCCCTAGATTCCAAGGGCCCCAAGGGCAAGGCTGGGGCACATTTACCTCTTTCCCCTCAGTGCAGAGCAGAGCTGGCAAAGGGCAAGCTCCACGTCAACACTGGCTGAGCTGAGTTCATCTCCTGGGCCTCTCAGACTCCCAGCTCTCTCTGCTTCCCACTGTCTGTCTGTCTGTCTGTCTCCTCTTGTCTCCATCTCTGTCTCCCTGGATTGGAAGGCCACACTGTTCCGACCGAGACATAAAAGCTGGCCTACAATGGGGAGCGAAATATCTTTCTCTCTCCCCTTTCCTTGGTGGAAAGTATACTCTGGAAGATTCCAGGGTCAGAGGAAGGGCAGGAGTCTGCGGCAAGCAGGAGTCTTAAAAGTGAAACTGGGAGGACACGCTTCAGGACCATAGCCTGAGTCCCTCAGGAAACTGTCACTGAGCAGTGGGTTGTCACTGAGCTCTTGTCCTAGAAAGCTGTTCCGTTTTCTGGGTGCTGGACATCTGTTCAGCATTGTGCCCCCAAGGGAGTCGGGTCAGGGAGCCTGGAGACTGATCAAACTGCCAGTAATGTAGGGGCCAGGCTGTGGGAAGTGGGAGTCCACCGAGGGGGGCACAGCTCAGGCAGAGAGGTGGGCGCCCGTCCTGGTCCCTGCCCTGCCTCTAGCTTTCTTGCTTCTGTGGGCTCTGAACTTCTGTGTGTTATATCAGCAAAGGTGACAACAGGAAAAGAGAACCAAGCAGAAGCTGTATCACCTTTTATGACCTGTCATTTTCGTTTCTGTCACAAGCCTACCCAGGGTCAAAGGGAGGGGGTATAGGCCCGACCTCTCGATGTGGGAGGGTCAACATTCCTAGTAAGGAGGACGGTGGGACATCAGCTATTGCTGCAGGCATGTATGAGGGTTCTGCAGAGCAAAGGAACCAGCTGGAGACGGACTGACTGATATAAGGAATTGGCTCATGCAGTTCTGGAAGCTGAGACGTCCCAGGATCTGCAGTCCGCTCCCTGGGGAGCCAGTGGCGTAAGTTCCAGTCTGTGGGCAGGAGAGACTGTTGTTCCAGCTCAGCAGGCAGGCAAGAAAAGTTCTTTTTCGTCAGCTTGTTGGTTCTATTCAGGCCTTCGATGCATTGGGTGAGACCCACCCACACTGGGGAGAACAACCTGCTTTACTCAGTCTACCGATTCAACTGTTAATCTCACCCAGAAACAGACACACCCAGAAAAACGTTGGACCAAATATCTGAGCACCCCGAGGCCCCGTCAAGTTGATGTATAATATTAACCATCAAAGTCATCTCTGAAAAACACAAATACCACATTCTCAGAGGAACGGACTTCCACCCCTTAGGTCCCCAGGTGAGCTCAGAGCCTTTCTGCCTCTTCTTTCTGTTTTTTGAATTTTATTTATTTTTTTATAAAACAGGTTCTTATTCGTTATCCATTTTATACATATTAGTGTATATATGTCGATCCCAATCTCCCAATTCATCCCACCACCACCCGTCCCCCGCCACTTTCCCCCCTTGGTGTCCATACGTTTGTTCTCTACATCTGTGTCTCAACTTCTGCCCTGTAAACCGGTTCATCTGTACCATTTTGATGTCGCTGCTGGCAGACATGGGAACGGGATTCAGGCAAAGGCACTTCCTCCTCAGGGTCCCCCCGTCTCTTTCCTGATTAGGCCTTGTAAGTGAAGGAGCCCAGAGGTGGCAATGGTGACTACGGGAGTCGCAGAAGACCCTATAGTCAGAGCGCTGCCGCTTTAGAGGGAAAGCCAGAAGCCGTGAGTCTCTTGGGCCTTTGTGACTGGGCCAGTCCACAGGTGGGGTCACATGGGGGCACGCTGGTACTGAGGTGAAGAGGAAACCAGGCTGGTGGTGGGGTGGGGCGTGAGACCAGGAGGGAGAGCTGGGAAGGGCACAGCGGCTGGGCACCTCCTTCTCATCATCCACCTTCCTCCTCCTTGGCCCAGCTCTGTGCTCTAAAACACCACCACCACCACCAAGCTAGCATGGATTGGAATAAGTAATCGAATAAAGTATATTAGTATAGTATCGAGTTCCATCTGTACGTCACATTTATGCGCCAGGGCTCTCACAAAACTTCTGAAAGTAGGATACTTTCAATTTCAGTTTGTAAATAAAGACACAGATGGAGAGATTAAAGAACTTGCTCATGACTGTACAGCTGGTGAGGATGGATGTTGGACGCAAACAACGTCCATCTGACGCTCAGCGTTTACTCGCTACATGCTCATTGCACGAGGTCAGAGTTCCTCTTACTGGGGGGAAGCAATGAGGAATGGGGAAGTGAGGCTGATGCAAGGAAATAGCAATGAGAGGGAAATGGAAACCACATTTCTTCCTGGCACAGCTCTGTGGCTGTTGACCTTTAAGGGACAAGTAGGTGGAATCCCTGATTCTAGGGATACCAGTGAACTGGGGCAGGAGACGGTCTTGCCATGAGACCGGGGAAAGGGGTCTGCCTGGGTTTAATGAGAATGGAAAGGGTTGTCAGGTCTAGGGACACCTGGCTTCTCCCCACAGGCATGGCCCTGGGAATCACACCTCAACGGCTGGACATCTTCTCTCTCCTGCTCTCAGTCTTGAGGTTTCCTGGGAAAGCCTGTCTCATTTATTATAAACTAATTTCCTGGGAGAAGGTGGGAGAGAGTGGATGGTGAAGAGATACAGGAAACGGGAGCTGGGCTTCTGGCTTGGGCACCACTAGTTGGTGTAGAGGACGTGGTCTCCGAGTTTCCTTCCAGCTCTGTGCCTCGTGTGTCCTAAGTGCTCGAAGGTGCTGAACTGATCTCCAGTCTCTCCATGGCAAAGTGAGGGCTCTGTTTCCTGAGGAGCCTGAGCAATCCCGCCCAGGTGAGCTGCGGTATTTCTCTGCTATCCTGGGCCCGGGGTGAGCATCTACTCCTGGGCAGGTCACACCAGAGCTCTGATGGCCTTTACATCTCTCATGTGACTGTGACTCCTATGTCACCTTCCTGTAACTTCCTGCGGCCGAGTCAGCCTACAGGGCTGCGTTAGAAGGTTCTCCCTTTGTTCCAGATGTTCTCAACGCCATCCACCGTGGGAACGCACACCATGCATCATGGGACAGAGCCTACTGGGATGTCCTGGGTGTTGTGAAGGGGCCTGGCGGGCACTGAGGGACACTCACCCCATCTCATGGACTCAGGGGTGAGTCAGGCTGCTGCCCCCCCAACTCAATTTGGCTCTTCTCAAACTCTCCCCCTTGCGGCCCTTCCTCTCCTCTCCCAGACTCACCCCAGGCACTCAGCCTGCGTGGGGCTATCCCTCTCTTCACTGAGGGTTTGGCTGTGGGCTCCATCGTCCTTAGGGAGTTTGTCCCCCAGTAAGCTTCCCCGCTGCTCCTCACTCAAGCCCAGTCAGCCTTTGGGGGTGTGCGGGGGTCATCTCCCCAGGTGGACATGGGAGAAAAGAGTTGGTGGATGGTAAAAAAACGACATTCAAGCAAAAAGTACAGCTGAATCAAGTCATGAATGCCCTCCCTGGGAGGGGCGTGTGTGTATGGAGAGGGGGCTTGGGTAGGGAAGTGGTCTGAGAGAGCAGTGGGACCTAGCAGCTAAGGGGGCTGTTTACTGAGTATAGTCTGAGAATAAACTCTGGATCATTTAGATTCATGAAATCTCATCAGTATGCGTCATGAGGGTCTGCTATGCAGGTAACTCTGTGTGTGTTACCCCACAGCTGCTTTACAGTACTGTTGCCTTTGAAAAAGGTACATGGGAAGAGGCTTAAACGTGCAGCTAGGGGGATGGTGGTATTAGACTTCACAGTGGAAGCAGCATCCATTTTTCTGGAACCTTTTTCAAAAGGAGCATGAGTACCCTCTGTGTCTAAAACGGGCAGGGGCCGATCTGAAGGTTAGGGTGACGCCAGCTTATCTGGTACAGCCCTTGAAGGTCTGTGGACCCGCCGCCTCTCAATTCATCATCTGGGGACAAGAGGACATAGTCCTAAGGGGTGAGGTCTCAGTCCCAATAAGAAGGCTGAGGTCAGTTAGCATTCATCTCTTTCCTTGAATCCCTTCTTACTGCTTTTGCAAGGCGCTCGGTTTCTCACCTCACCACCTTCTTGCCCCAGACCGGCTCCCTCAGCCTGGCACTGACCATCCGTGTTTCTGTCACATGCGCCATCCCTCTCTGGTCTCTGAGGTCACAGACCCTGGAGTCACCTTGGATTTAGCAAATTCACTGAGCACTCTTTCATTCATTTCCTAAAATCAATCCTGCCCCACCCCCGCTTCCCAATTCCAGTGTTCTTTTTACACCCTTCTCTTCTTCTGCATTCTACTGTCCTCAGACAGCTTTGGGCCTTCATAACATCACGTATGACCTCCGAGCTGTCGATTTTCAGCTGCTGTTTCTCTCCCCAAACCTCCCTGAGCTGTGCCTGGATGACGAAGCGATGGGTGCGGCAGACTCTGCTAACCGTGCACCCAAAATCCATTTTCTCTCCCTGGGAGCACGGCTGGCTTACATTTACCAGACTCCCAGGTACTAAATGTAGCAAATCGCTGAGTTCTAGGCAGGGGAATATGAGCAAAATTAAGAAGAGTACCTGTTAGAAGCAGACAACAAGGAGGCTTAGGTGACGGCAGCCTTGGAAACGGAAGGTGCCCGGTCCCTGATTACCGTGAGGAGGAAAGCCACCACCAATGAGATCAGACTTCCATCTATACCAACAAGAAATAAGCTTGTTTTGTGTTTGAAAATATTTGGGTCAAAACCCATTTCAAGTCCAGAGTCCTCTATCTGATTTTTCAGGTTTCCCATGGTTGCCGCTGCCCCTGTCTGGCTTCAATTCCCGCCGCTGTTTCCTCTGCCATCCATTCTGGTCAGCCTGTCTCTTTCAGCCCTCAGCAAGCCCACTCCTGCCTTCCCACCCCAAGCCCGCTGCACCTCCTGCCCTCTGTCTCCTTCCCTTTGCTGACCTCAGTCTCTAGTTCTTCCAGGAAGAGCCTCGGAAAACTCCATCCTACACTCACCTCTCCCTTCTCTGAATTAATAGGTTAGTCATTGCTTCACATGTGCTAGTTTTCTCTTCCTTCTCACAGGCAAGAACTGTCTTCGTGTCTACCCCTCAGTGTTAGGTGTCAAGTAGCAGTTAAATACACTGTTTTGTGAACTGACTGTAGTCTAGGGTCCTCAGACTTTATTCCTTGACATGAATAACATGAAGTATGCTCTCTAATAGATCATTTGTTCATTCAAAGAAAGATTTACTGGGTGTAAATGTTTTTACAGTCCCCACCGACATTGTCATAAAGAGCTATAGTGAAAGTTCCAGGGAACACATGACAAAGTTACTGACCTTCAGCATATGTGTCAGAATATGAGACTTGTTTGATGATATTTCTGTCCTGGTTAGTCCCTGAGGTTGCTGATGTATTTTCACTTTCCCCTGAAATCTTTTGCTCCCTATCAACATTGTACCTCCAACACGGAACCCTGAGGCTGGACACACCCAAGGAAGTACAGGGCAGGTCCCCACTTGATTTTGAGTCTCGAAGTTGACTTTCTTTGCCTATTTATCAGGACCATACTCTTGAAAGCCAGTTTTTGTAGATAGAGGGGAAATCTTTTCTAAATCCCCAATATTTCCCTTTGGCATGTTAAGAGCCGAGACCACCTGCATCTCTATCAAAGAGTGGAAGGGAGAGCAGACACCCCCTCAGCCCTTCCCAATTCACTGCCCAGAAGGGGATGGATTGGGGCAAAGGAAACCCTTGCCAATGAGGACGGTAAAGTGAAATGCCTATACCTTCTGGCTACATGGGACGGAGCGTGGGTTGAGATCAGTATGCCTGGACTTCTCTCCCCAGGAGGGGGCACTGTTAGTTGAGAGGGAGGCCGAGGTGAGAGGGGCTTTTGCACCACATCTTGGGACCCTGGGAGGAGACCCCCTAGGAGGATGCCCTGTCCACTGCCATGGCGTTGCTGGAATGTCAGCTCCACTAGAGCAGGGATGTTTGTTTGGTTCACTGATCCCCAAAACCTAGAACAGTGCCCAGAACATAGTAGGTGCTCAATAAATATTTCCAGGGTGACTACATCAGAGTAAAACGGATGGGACGCTGCCTCAGGGCAGAGCTCCCCCGTGTGGCTTGGAAGGCGTCCAAGAGTTTCTATAAGCCACGTAGGGGCACATGGCGAGTGGAGGGGGCTGGGTGGTGATCTTATGTGGGGTGTTGCCACAATGGAGGCTTCAAGGAGGACCCTGTGGGCCGGAGGGGCAATAGTGTCCTCAGCTAGTGTCAGGGGGACACCCAGCTCCACCAACAGCCAGATGGGGCTGAGTCAGCAGGGGGGATTTTGGGGCTGCGCTGACCCAGAGGGGCCACAGCACCAGCAGCATCAGGCCGACAGGGGACGCCATGTCCCACAGTACAGAGAATAGTACAAGGGCACCGCAGGCATCAGAGACTACCTCTGCAGCCACAAGGACTCCATGAACTCCCCCTACTCAGAGGCCATCTTGGGGAGGAGGATGGAGTGGGGCAGAGCTCAGCATGTCCTTGAAAAGGACTGCTTTCAACCGAAAAGAGACCATTGAAGTAGGAAGAGACTCAGATATTAACTAGCCTATCCAAGCCTCCTTTTCTTTGAACTGGAGTTGGCATTGGCACCTGCTTCACAGGGTTGCTGTAAAAATTAAATAAATAGTATATAGAAAGCATTTGGAATCTGACAAGTTGTAATCGACATCCTTGCTGTGACAGTTGTTCCCCAGAGGGGTGGCATTCCTGGGGACAGCTAGGTCAGTTGTGAAAAATAAGATGTTATGTTTACTTTGCAACATCTGAGCATGGTGTGAAAAAGAATTGCCATCATGATACTTAATAACACACGATTTGAGTAGGGATTTCTGGCTTACAAAGCACTTCCAAATATTGTCCCTTTGAATCCTCTCAACAATGCCACAACAGGGGAGATCATTTCTACCCTGATTTTACAGATCTGGAAACTAAAACTCAGAGAATTTGACGGGCTCGCCCAAGGCCAGACTTCTAGCAAATGCTAGAGCCAGCTCTGAAATCCAGGACTCCTGACTCCAAATCCCCTTCTCTTTCAACTCTATCACTCCTGGAAATGGGCCCCCTGCCACCAGAGAGGGCAGGACCCTCCACCTACTCCTTGGGCCATGAGACTTCCCTCCTACAAGGAGGCTTTTGTTGAGTTGGGCCAGGGTGCTGAGAAAGGAACCGGATTACAGAGGGTCCCAAACATGCGGGGCTGAAAGAACAGAGTCTACAGCTAACTTAATAAGCACTGGGTTCATTCGTGCAACAACCCTGCCTGTGCAAAACATATTTCAAGGATCCTGAGATCTTACCAAGGGTTCCCTCCAGCACAGTGTGGCAGCTGAGCCAACTGCAGTCTTATAGACAAGCGGCTGAGACGCAGAGAGGCCAGGCGGCCTTCAAAAGGTCACACAGAGTCAGAGGTGACTCACATACGAGGAACCCCCATCATCAAAAGGTGGAAGTGGCCGGTGGAGGTGATTGAGGCCACGGACAAAGGAAACGGAGTCAGACACCCGTGGGTGAGACAAAGCCCAGATGAAGAAGGACTTTCTCTTCTGTCTTAGTTTAGACCCTTTCGGTGGCAATCAACTGAAGCCCGGGTCAAATTCACTTCAATACTGAACAAGGCTTTTTGTTTGTTTAAGTATATTACCTAAAATGGGGGTTAAATGTTATAAGGGTGCAGGGATGATTCACAGAATGCAGGTCAGGGCATGACGTGGGTCCAGGAACTGGAGAATCCTCAGTGCTGTACCTGAGTGGCTTGTCTTCTGGTCAGATCTGCCTCCTCTCTGTCTGTGGACTGGCTGGCCTCCTTCTCTGGCCTCCTGGTTGCCTACAAGGCTAACGTCTCCTGTTTGCAGTTCCAGAATGCCAGCCTAGAGGGTATGATCAGCCTGGATGGGGGTCTCCACACCTACGATGGCTGGATTGGTTCTGGCCGCTCTCCTGAAAGGCCCACAGGGGCCATCACCGGGCCTGCCCCGCAGACTAAGCACAGAAATGGGCGAATGCCGGACAGGCCTTTGGGCCACAGCGCAGGGAAAAAGCACTTGCTGCTGGTGGAGAGTGAGTTTATTCCGTGTGCTGTCTTTCATTTCAGAAGGGCTGAGCTTTCCTTTCCATGTCAGCCTCTTCCTTGCAATCCACCCTGTGGACAGCTCCCTCTCCAGGCCTAGAGGTGGCTGCTTTACGGAAAAGGCAAAATTCCCTTTTTGACAGAACTGCCTCCTAGTGCTTGAAAATGTCCAGTTTCCTCCATGTGTCAAAAAGCCACTCCTTGGAACCTGCGAGGGAAAGCTCTCTGCCAGGGGATCAGAGGTGAGACCAGCAGGTGACAGGGCCCCTCGGTCTCTAGTCACACGTAGAACGCTGAGATGTGTATTCTTTGCCTCTTCTTACTTCCATGTTTGTCATTTGATAGATTCTCAACTCCTGAAGAAACCATGTCAGAAAAACGTGGCCCAACTTCACATGACATTTTGGCTGGCTGGGGTGGGGCGGGGCTGTCACTGTCCCATGTGGATGGTTTCTGGTGTGAAAGAAAAATTTGAGGGGTTGTCTCTGTCTCCAGATTCAGGCCCCCTAACATTGAACTTAGGGAATAACAAAACAGTGACTTTACTGGGAACTCATTTCACAAGGAAGTTATAAAACTGAGCATTTATGCGTGGCATTTAGAAGCTTAAACTGTCTTTTCTTGGAAAGAGCGGAAGCAGGTGGTCAGACCCGCCCCATGTGAGTGAAAGACATGCTCGGTGGAACTTGTGGCTGGAGCCAGCGTTCGGGGGCGGCTCCTAGCCGTGTTGTTTTTTGTTTTTTGTTTTTTTGAAGGTGCATAAAGAAAATACTTTATTCTTAATATAGTGCTGGAATTTAGTAGCTATAAAATACTTTTTATTTTATGCAGTTTTTAAAGGTTACTTTCCATTTACAGTTATTACAAAATTATTGATTCTATTCCCCGGGTCGTACAATGCATCCTTGAGCCTATCTTACACCCAGTAGGTTGCACCTCCCACTGCCCTACCCCTATGTGGCCCCTCCCCGCTCCTTTCTCCCCACTGATAACCATGTTCTCTATATATGTGAGTCCGCTTCTTTTTTGTTATATTCACTAGTTTGTTGTCATTCTTTTTTATGACCTCCCCACCTCTGTTCCTTTGCACCCCAGTTGCTACATCCAACTAGTCTCACCTTCTGGCTGTCACTGATAGGATGGCCCTCCTCTGCACTGAGGCATCTTTCTGACCTGGTCCTGGCTCTTTCTCTGCTGTACCAGTCACAGCACAGGGAGGTCACCAAGAAGCACCATCCCCCTCGTGGGGCTAACATTCTATTATTTAGACCGTGTCTACCATTTCATCCAGCATCCCTGGTGATTCTCCTCTTCAAGTGAACTCAGTCTGTGTGTTAAAGATACTTTCCCTCCTAAAACAAAGTTACTTGGAGAGAAGGTGGATACGATGTTCAGGATCTTTTGCTAGAGGTTTACGGCATCACACGGAGGGCAGCTGTGACGACGGCTCTTTCTGAGTATGTTTTGGTGCCACCACCATCATCAACAAGACCAGGACAGGTCAGAGGCAGCAACAGCCCGACGCAAGGCGCGCGCTTTCTCCACTCAGTCATTTACCTCTGGTGTCATCATAGCAGAGAGAGATTCTGCCCCATCCTTCCCGGCGGCATGGTAGCGATAAATGGACTATTTCCTGCCATATCGATAAACAAAGGATGTCACAGTCACCAATGATTGAGCCCTCCAGCGTGAGCCCTGAGGAAACTCCGGGCTGAAAAGAATACCTGCCATCTAGCAGCCATCACACTGCAGCCACTCCCTGCGGTGAGCCCTGAGGAAACTGTTTGTGAAAATAGGATACTGGCCCCAGAAAGCTGAGGTGCATATCAAAGGAATGATTTCAGTGAGCCCAGACTCTTGCATCTTCCCATACGTAGAAAAGCGCCAAATTCCTTAACTTGAGATACCTGGTTTTCTTTATTTAACAATAATCTTTTGATGTTCCCAGTTACCTATCTTTTGTTGCAAAACTCTATTATCCCGGCTCCTCCCCTCGCCTCCTTGGAGCAGTTCCTGCGTTATCTGTCTCCCCGCTGCAGTCCTCATTTTGCCCCAAGTAAAACTTAACTCGCGACTCTCACGTTGTGCATATTTTTTTTTAAGTCAAAAGTAGCCTAAGAGGGAAGCATGAAGGTGGGATTTAAGACTGTCCCGCCCAGCCCAAAGTGTTTTCATCATAGTCTATTTCATGTCAGGTAGCAACGGAGGTGGCAGAAACAACAGGCATTTCTGATACTCCTTTATTATTGTAGAAATCACCCGAGGCTGACCCCATGCTAACTACTGAGGTTCACAGTCCTAGGAACAGCAAAGGAGGAAAACACACATCTGCACAGAGCCTCAGTGGCCCCATCCACATAATAAGGATCAGGTAAACCCTTCCCTCCTCCGTCCTTAATACAGCAAGGCAACAAGCATTTATGTGCCTAGAACTGGGCTAGGAATTTTATGTGTATTATTGAATTCCTTCATGCCTTTCTTGTGAAGTGGATTTTATGATTGCCACTGTAGCGCTGTGACCTCAAGGCTCACACCTCTGAAGAAGCGGCCAGGATTTTCTGGCACCAAAGACCGCCCTGGGCTGTTTCCTCAAGATACCCAGCTGATCCTCAGAGGTGTGAACTCCCTTCACTAAGGTTTGATAAGGGGCCCTGGGAAGGATGGGGAAGCCTCAGTCAACACTGTGGAACGAGTAAGGTTTGTATTTGCGTCCTTCTAACAATCTCTTCCCCACACTTCACGCCAGCCAGCGACCAGTGTCTTTCCCAGGCTTTCTGCCCCTCCTCTCAGCCCAGAACTACTGTCAGCTAATCCCTGGAAGCTGCAAAGGCTAACGGTGGGATCTTTTCAGGAGGACAAAGAACAAAAAGCCCCAGATCTCAAATGAACTTCTCCTTGAGGAATTTCAGTCTCCAAGACAGGCGATGTCTACACACCCCTGAAATCACACTCTCAGCCCCTCTCCTTCTCCAAAAGCCAACAGAGGAGCCACCTAGAGAGCCGCATATATATAGCTGCAATTCTGCACTTGAGCAACCCTGGTTCTCTGCTGAAGTCTTAGACTTTTAGCTCAGCTTTTCCCCCACAGAGGCTGTTCACTGCACGGAACTAGGTTCTTCAGTTTTACTTGCTCAAGGCAACTGGGCTGTGTCTGCCTTCACAACCCATCAGTTCACTGCAGCCATTAGAAACCAGGCTGGGTGAGTAGTGAGGTACCAGAGGCACGCCTTCCAGATCAGGAACAAAACAAGTGTCCTGGGTACCACTACTTCATTTAACATTGTTCCAAAAGTGTTAGTCAATACAATTAGACAAAAGCATGAAGAAATATAAATATTTTAAAAGAGGGGGAAATTGTCATTATTATTTATTTATTTATTTATAGATAATCTGATCACACAGTTGAAAAGCTGAATAAAATGAAATCATTGGAAATATTGAGATCAATAAGGAGGTCAGATTTTTTTTCAGAAAAGCAAAATCAATGTCCTTAGAGTCAGTTAGAAATACAATGTAATGACCCCATTCACAAAAGCAGCCACGCTATAAAATAAAATAAGATAAAATGAAATAAATACCTAGAATAAACTTTTAAAATATATACATGATAGATGAAGAGAGCAATGAAACCCAACCAAGAGTCATAAAAGACGGCCTGAATAAATGGTGAGATATCTTGTTCTCAGATGAGCAACTTAATTTGTTTGATTTCTAAATATTGGAGGATTTTCCAAATATTGATTTTCTATTTTAATTGCATTGTAGTCAGCAAGAATAATTGGTATGACTTCAGTTCTGTTAAACTTATTAAGGTTTAATTTACAGCCCAGAAAGGGGTCTATGTGAATGTTCTATGTGCGTTGGAAAATTATGTGCATACTGCTCTAAATGGAATATTCTATAAATGTTAATTAAATAAAATTGTTCTAGCTGTCCATATCTTTGCTGATTTTCTGTCTACTTGTTCTATCAGTTATTGAGAGAGGAATATTGAAATCTCCATTGATAGTTGTGGATTTGTCTGTTTCTCCTTTCAACTCTATCACATTTTGTCTTATGTATTTTGAAGCTTCACTGTTTGGCGCCTTCATCAAAAAGATGGGACAATCCTTTTTTTTTTTTTTTTTTTTTTTTTGGCGGTACGCGGGCCTCTCACTGTCGTGGCCTCTCCCGTTGCGGAGCACAGGCTCCGGACGCGCAGGCTCAACGGCCATGGCTCACAGGCCCAGCCGCTCCGCGGCATGTGGGATCTTCCCGGACCGGGGCACGAACCCGCACCCCCTGAATTGGCAGGCGGACTCTCAACCACTGTGCCACCAGGGAAGCCCCATATGTACCTTCTTGGTGAATTGACCTGTTTATCATTAAGTAATGTCCCTGTTTATCTCTAGTAATATTCTTTATATTGAAATCTATTTTGTGATAATTAATATGGCTACTCCAGCTTTCTTTTGATTAGTGTAATGGTGTATCTTTTTTCATCTTTTCACTTTTACCCTACCTATGTCTTTATATATAAGGCAATTTCCCTTAAGCAGTATATATTTGGGCCTTACTTTTCAGATCAATCTCTTTTAATTAGTGTTTAGACTGTTTACAATTAATGTGATTCTTGATAGAATTGAATTTAAATTTATCATCTTGCTACTTGTTTTTTTATCTGCCCCTCTGTTCTTTGTTTTTTTATTTCTGTTTTTCTGACTTCTTTTACATAAAAAGAGAAAAACCATGTGTAAAAGAAACCATGATCCTCCATACAATGGAATGCCCAGCCATTAAAAATATTGCTGTGGATCTACATTTACCAAAATGAAAAGATTCCCCTATTGTTAGATAGATTGCATTGGGTGCCTTTACAGTAAGAGCATTCATTTATTTTCTATGTAGAACTTATGTCCACTTGAAATTATATATTTTTATTTGTTTATTAGCTGTTGCCCTCACTACATAAATCAGGGAATTTAAGTTTATTGCTATATGCAGATTCTTGAACATCGTAGGAATTTTTAAATGTCTGTTGAATGAACAAATGCGTACATGAATCTCACTTCTGTATAGTCTGTACCTTTATTTGTATATGTGTATGTAATATAGGGGGACTTCTGGAAGGAGAGTTCACCCAAAGGCTGGCAGTAGTTGACTCTTGAAAAATACTCTCTCACCCTCCTCCCAAACTCCTTACTTCCTCACTACATATCCATAAATGCACAAATAACATACGAAAACATTCTCAATTTATAAACTTCCAGCAAAATGGAAAAAACTATAGAGGCAAAAAGCAGATGTCCCCTTTCTTTCTCTCCTTCTCTCACCCCACTGAATCCTGCCTTCCTTCCCAGAGAGAAACATTGTCACCAGTATTGTGTGCATCCTTCTAGACTTGTAAAAACATATACACACATAGAGACAGGTACAATTTTATTTGTGTGTATATTCTAAACAAAATGGGACTACTCTGTATATATTGTTCTGCGACTTGCTTTTTTTATTTAACAATATATACATTGGATGTTTGTCAGATCGGTTCATATGATTCTTTCCTGTTCTTTTTAGAGAGGTGGACACCTGGCATGTCTCCTCAGAGAGCACTGTCTCTCTGTCCAAAAATGAGGGCCGATGGAACATGTCTCCGTCACGCTCTTCTAGAGCACAGTGTGTCTATCTGAGGTGCTGTGTGTCTGCCATGGGGCGTTTCTCCTCTTCCAGCGCTGTCTCTCCATTGCAGAAGGGGGGCTGACCCTCTGGCATTTCGCCTTATAGAGAGCTGTCTCCCTGTCTGAAAAAGAGAGGTGGGCATCTGTCTTTTCTTCTCAGAACCCTTTCTCTCTGTCTGAAAACGAAGGGCACCATTCGGGATTTCTCCTCATAAAGCGCTGGCTCTCTTTCTGAGGGAGAGCGCTGGCAATCTGGCATTTCTCCTCAGAGTGCGGTCTCCCTGTCTGAGGTGGAGAACCTCCATCCATCAGGTGTTTCTTGTCAGAGAGCTGTATCTCTCTGCCTGGAGAAGTGAGCTGGTCATCCCAAAGAAGACGGCTGGCTCGCCAGCCTTTCTCCTCCTAGAGCCTAGAGCGCAGTCTCTGACTGAAGGGGAGCTCCGACCCCCTGCCTTTCTCCTCAGAGGGCTCTGTTTCTCTGCATGAGGTGGAGGGCTAACCCTCTGGCATTTCTTCTCAGAGGGCTTTCTCTCTATCTGAAAAAGGTCGGCCACTCAACGTTTGTCTTCACTGAGCGCTGTCTCTGTGTGTAAAGGTGGGCTTTCCCTCCAGAGTGTTTCCCCCTAGAGCTCAGATCCTCGTCTGAGGTGGAGGGCGTGACAGCCAGCGTCTCTCCTCCTGCAGCTCTGTCTTCCTCTCTGAAAAAGTCTGCTGGCCGTCCTGGCTTTCTCCTCACAGGCCGCTGTCTCTGACTGAGAAGGAGGTCCTGTCCTGGGGCAGTTCTCTCCCTAGGGCGCTCTTCCTCCGTCTGATGTAAAGGGCTGGCGGTAGCGTGATCGCTAGGCCGGTCCTGCCACACACCAGCCGCCACACTCACGCTTCATCCTCTGAGGGTGCGGCTGAGTCCTCGGCGAGGCTGTAACGGTCCTGTGTGGCACGGTGCAAGCAGACCCTTCAGGATGTTGCTATGATGCAGTTGCCTAGGAGTGCCTTTTCCTCCCATTTAACCACCCTGGAGCCGCATATATGTTTTAGGAGCTGTCTTGTCAGTAGCCAGTTCCTCTCCTTCTGAAACAGGCAACCCATCCTTCTCCTTGGCTGGGGCTTGATGCAGGTGGTGGAGAGCTCAGGGTCCACGTGGGAGGATCCTGTTGGCGGCAACGTTGGCCAGAGGCATGGATGGCTGCTTCAGTAGACAGCGGACTTCAGGAGGCCTGAATGCTTGTCTCTTTTGACTTCATGACGCCCTTTAAACTTAAGGCCTCTCTCTTGCCAGTGTTTCCTGTTACAGCCTCCAACAGGCTCTGATGTCACTTCTACTCTTAGCACTTCATGCCAGTTCTTCTCTCCGTTACAAGGATTGAGTCTCTGATTTCCAGGGTTGCCTTCTTATTGAACCGGAGGAGGAATGGTTATAATCCTGTGTGCTCAGAATGTAGGGCGTTACAAGGATGTGGATGAATCCATGGAGAAGACAGGCAAGGGAACTGAGGCTCCTTCTAGCGTCTGTTATGCCTCAGGCGCCGTGCTAAGTGCTTTGCATCATGGTATTTGATTCTTCCAAATATCCTCTTAAATATAGTGTTATAATTTCCATTCTCCATGGGAGCAAACTGAGATTTTTTGAAGTTGGGTAACTTCCTCTGGGTTGCACAGCTGGCATGTGCTACAGCAAGGATTTACACCAATGTCTGCCTGGAGGCAAAACTTCTCTTCCCCAGGCAGGCCCTTGGGATGGGGATGGCAAACCCGAGGATCTGATTTTTGGACCACGTTTTATTCAAATGTGAACTACTGGCACCATGACCACACCAATTACCCCGCCTTCGCCGGAGCGTGTGGGCATGGGCCGGAGGCTGGTGTCGGAGTCAAAAGAAGCTACAGCCCCTCTCTACGTCACCCTGGAAGACAGGGCCCAGGACCTTG